>NW_020955194.1:7256348-7328239 GCF_003031625.1 Empidonax traillii | reverse complement strand
AAAAAAAAAAAAAAAAAAAAAAAAAAAAAAAAAAAAAAAAAAAAAAAAAAAAGAAGCTGATTTTCATTAAGGACAGAAAAGGAAAGCAATCCTTAAAGCATTTATCTTTTGACAAAAAAAGGAGAAGTAATTCAATGTACTTCCAGGATATATTCAGTATCTGGTTTCTGGTTTAAATGTTTAATGTGGTATACTAAGAGTCAAGAGAAAATTATGACAACTAACATATTTCATGTGTTTTTCAGAGTGTTAGCAGGTAAGTAAACAGGAATACACATATATATATAAATACTTTTCATTTTCCATGAATTGATTTAATATCTAAGTGTGGTATATATTCATGGCAACAGAATTTTTAAATCTCTTCCATTTTAGCTTCAAAATCAGTTCTTTCTGTTAATAAGTCTTAGTGGCTTTTACAGATGTAAGCAGCAATGTTGGATAGAAAATATGTATCTGAAAATTCTTTGGTAGAAAATACCCCGCTTGCAAAACTGAAATATTTTGGAGAGAAAGGAAAAGATTTACCAATGAAAACATTTTGAAAATTACAATACTTCTAGGAAGGTAGTACATTTTTGACCACTTAAATAATTTAATAAAAATAAGTAATTGCACAAATGAAGCATAGTAACAAGCCTTCTGCTGCCCACGCTGTCTGTCCCCACAAGCAGACCTCCTCATCTTTGAAATGCAAATCAGATAAAACAGAATTTTTTAAATCCATCACCAAGGTCTTCTCCAAATAACACAAAGTTCACCACCAGAGACATGATTTTTAATGTTACTTATACCTTTCTCTGCCTTTTTAAAATTCTTTTCCACTGTATCTGCTAAGATTAACAAGAAAGAAATAAGGAATAATGCTGTCTTAAAAAAAAAAAAAAAAATTAACCCCACAAACAACAAGTTAAAGAACTTAAACACAACACAAACAAAAACCCCTAAACTAAACAACCTTTTTTCTACAGTCAGTGTCTGTGTCAACTCCTGTTTAGATTCCTTATTCCTCCTGCTTGTTATCACCTCTCTCCCCTACCGTGTAGCCCCACTGATACAGATTCATCAACTGCCCATTACACCCAAGCTTCTTTCAGAACGCTTCTTTCTATACATCTTCAGATGTGGAAAAAGTATTTAATACATTCAGAGGACTTCATGGCATAAAAAGTCTAATGCTGGAGCAATGTTCAGTTCCCAGCATAAGATGTGCTCAGGAATTCTCTTCTTTTTTTGTAGCTGTCACTGGAGCTGAGATTATCTTCTAGAGAGATATTTTCTGTCTGATTTCAACGCTTCAGAAAATAAGGGTCCATTCAAGTAGCCAGCATTCTAATACCAGATTACTAAATTTAAGGTCAAACTCAAGTTTTGACTCGTCTCATCCTATACTTGATATACAGATTCCTGTAATATTTCTACTCCTTGTATAAGATCATGTCAAACCACCAGCATTAAAAGTTTAAAATACTACAGAGGAAAAAAGAATTTAAAGAGGTGATGTTAATATTTAGAGCCTTTTGAGGTCTTATACTTCTTTCAAAATATCACTTGAAAGTGTCTGATGGCTTTGCTCTGAAAAGAAGTAATCTCATACTGGTATCATGACTATAAGACCATCACCTGCAAATTCTATATACAGCAAAATGTATTCACACTTTAGTAATGCCATCCTGCACCTCACTAGTCCTTATTTTCTAAATTTCTTCTGAAATTACCTATTATTGCAGCTCTACAGTACTAAAGTGGGGGAGGGATACTAGCTATTTCAATGGACTGCAGTAGCATCATGTGCTATTACAATGTATGCTATAAAAAACTATTTTGGTGGAGTCCATATGTGTATGATGATATAATGGAAGGGTGCCAAGTGAGTAGCTTTAATCCTAATGATTCCTTCCTTTTCTTGGTAAAGAGGAAGTATTAAACATCTGTAAAGAGATATTAGGATTTTACATGAAGAAATTGAAATAAAAAGGCTCGATGTAACTTTGCATTACCAATAGTTTATAAAAATTCAGAACAAATTAAGATTATTCAGTTACTTCCAAAATTGAAGAAATCTTCAGAGATTCAGAAAAACTTGGCAGCATCTACAGCCTGGGATGTAAGAAACTACAGGACATTTAAAATCAATAAACTGCTTACATTTTCTGTCCATTCGTATGGAAATCATTACAGTGCTATTTTTGTAATGCAAGACAGTGGCAATTAAGGAAAAGCATTTAAATACAGAGAGAAAATTCAGCCCATGCAATTAAACGTAAAGGAGTGTTCGAGAGAACATCCCATAATCGCACAAAATCAAAGTATGTTTGCTAATTATTAGAAATACAAAGAAGGTGGGGTGCATTTATGTCTTGTTTTATATCTAAGTTTTATTTGTGCTTCTTGGCCTGTTACACCCTACACTGAGCTAGCAATTAGTACCAGAAGTCAATACATGTGCTTGAAAACCTACTCATGTAAACTTAAAATAGAAACTGCAACTTTGCTTCTTTAGTGATATTTAGAAGTTTCTGGTAATGATGCTAGCAGCTGGGATAGAGAATGAAAATTCATAGGGGAAAAAAAATTAAGAAGGAAAAAGATACTCTCTGGGAAACTTAATCATCAAAGAATGCTGTAGCAATGGTGATGTAATGGTGATGGTTTGTGTTTGTTTTCTCTCATTGCTTTCTCCATGCAAAAAATCTAGACTTATCCCTCCTGAACAACTGATAAAAATCATCAGTCTCTGATGTTAATTACAGTTAATTCTGAAGCCAAAATTTGTTATTGCCTGTTATTACAAATCTTGGCAGAGACATATCTCTTTGGTTTTGCAAAATTCAGGTTTTCCTAGCTCCAACTACTTAGTTATTCTGAAGTGAAATCATTTACTTTTTGCTCAGAATATACATATATATATATATACTAGGTATAAAAATACTTGGTTTCAGTTGTGTTCTCTGTCTTCTGAGATAACTTAATATGAGGAATTTAGGTGCCTGTATTTGACAAAACGGTTCAATGGCTATTTTAGACTTTAAACTTGGTTTTAGATTTCATTAATCTTGGGGAAATGAGTTTATGTCTTCCTCATTCCTAAAATCTGATCAAATCTCCACACTTTTCTTCTGAGGTAACACTCCTCCTCTCCTAATGAAGCAGAACAGATATGGAAAAAAAGGAAATTTCAAACATAATATAAAAAAGTCTAACTCAATCCCAACTCTTGGGAAAACTGCCTATGCTGAGTTCTACATCTACACTAGTAGATAGTTACATGTATTTTATTTTTTTTTCTTAAAAAAAAAATTCCTTATGCTGGGTTTGAATTTATATATAAAAGAATTAGGTGAGTTGGGAAAGTGGGGAGAAATATTTCTCGCCACAGAATGGGCTCTATGAATGTAGTTCCTAATTTAGGCAGATGTAGGACGTAACAGTTTTCACCCTTCAGATTTTAATAAGTGATTTGAGTCTTACTGTCTTTTTTTTAGTCTCATTACCTAAAAATTAATAGTCAGTTTGCTAAAAACTGTGAATTATTTACATATTTACATATGTAAGGAATTACATTGCTTAGTTTATATTTAGCTGTTTCAGCCTATGTATTTTTAAGGTTGAGAAAAAGTATGTTAAAATTTTTATTTAAAATATTTTTATGGGGATTTTTATCAAATTATTTCTGTAAGGAAATTGTAATAATCTAAAATTTGATTTATTTTTTAATAAAATTTTAAAATACTGTGTACAAACTGAATGAAAAATACATTTGGTTTTCAAAAAAATACCTGAAGTACTTAAAATAAAATATCAATGAATTACTTTGTTTTTGAGGTGGTTGGGTTATTTACAGTTTTATTCACATATAACTGTACAAATCTCAGGTCTCAGAATTTCTAACCTTTTTATTCGTGGATCAGGAAAGAAAAGCAAGCTTTTGTTTTCTGTCTGTTAACAAGAAGGTTTAAAGCTAAAAGGAAGTAAAGATCATGTCTTTATCCACAGCTTTCAAAAACTGGGTTGTGTAGGCAATTATATTCTTAATTTACAGGGCTTATTTCTTCAAAACTATGGTGGCTTATATGCATTTCTTGAATAATAATTATGTTATATTTAAGATTTTACCAAGGTCTTTAGAACAATTCTATACCAAAATACAGATTGTAAATTCTTCTTTATCTTGACATTTGTGTTGTTTACTTTGTTGTTGTTTTTGGTTTGTGGTTTTGTTTTGTTTTGTTTTTTTTTTAACAAGGAAGCATGTCTTTAATTGAATTAAAAAAACCAGTTGGAAGGGTTTTGTTTGTATTCTTATGCATTGCATTTATTTTGAGCTCTTAATTAGGAATGTTCACATCAATGAACATGTAACTTTTTATATTCTGTTATCTTCACTTTTCTGTTTTGTGAAAATTTTCCATTGAATGTAAATAATGGAAAACAAATGCAGAGAGTAAAACAGGAATTTAACTACTTGTGAAATAAATATCCTGAATTTGCAGAAATCCTTTTGCTATTGTGTCACAGCAGTGAACAACCTTATTTTCTCCCAGAATTTGGCATCTGGATCAAAATAAGTGGATGTAGATTTAAAAAAAAAAAAAAAAAAAAAAAAAAAAAAAAAAAAAAAAAAAAAAAAAAAAAAAAAAAAAAAAAAAAAAAAAAAAAAAAAAAAAAAGCTTAAAATTATAGACACCTTGTAAAACCATATTGCATCTGAGCACCGGTCTGACTATAAATGTGGAGATGGGTAATACTGGAGAACTTCAGGTTTGAGCCCTGCTGTTCACTACGAAGTCCTGCCATCTGCGCTGCAAATATTGGAATGAAGTGTGTAAGACTCTTCTTGGATGTGCAGAGATGCAGCTGACTGTGAGGGAGAAGCACAGGGAGATGTGGCACAACTCTGTGACACGACGTGTGCCAAAGCAAACCTCACTCCACTGAAAACCAAGCCACAGATTTGATGGTTGGAACAACTTCAGAGCAGCATACAGGTTTTATCGACTCGGTTCTACATATTGAAGTTTTCAAAGATATTGAAATGCTTTGGACCACTTACATGTCTTCAGTTTTTAGACAGAATGTATATCATCTTCAGTCACTTCAGAAACAAATTTACTTCTATGTGCTGTGAAAAAGGAGAATCAGAAGAGTAGGTTTTGCTGTGAAGAAACTAATTCTTTTCCTTGTACATATCTTACTGATGGTACAGATGGATTATCAGCTAACCCTGAGTTCTTTCCCTTACTAATATTAAAATAGTATCAGGGCTTCATGGAAATTCAGTGACAGAGTGATTTAAATATCCTTCTTGCCTTCACACCATGGATTATGTATCTTGACTACAACAAGATCCCAACACTAGGCTTCTTTAAAATGAGGTAGCTATCCTACAGTCCTTACAGCACCTTTACAAAGACATAGCTTTCTTTCCAATAACTGCTCTGTAACGTGTTGTGACTGCACACATTTAACCAAAGTGAAGGTAAGAGTGCTCACTCAAAACCCCTGTGTCCTTTCTGAAGATCTTTTGACCCTGTAAAACAAGAATTTCAGCAAAGATCCCAGCCTTTCAAAACTTTTTCATCAGCCATCCCATCAAGATTGACAGTTGTCTGTCCTTATTCTCAGCTAAATGATCTAGATAGAAGGACACAACAAATCTTTCAGAGTGAGTTTCAAAAACATCAGTGGTTTTAAAGTTTTTTGAGTCCTGTAAGCCTTTGTGTCTTATTTTCTTTATGACTATCAGTTGAAATTCATGATTTCTGGCCTTTCTCAAATTGGACCTGCTAAAGCTCACTTATGAGTGTGTCCAAGGCAACAAAGCTTTCTTAAACTTATGTTGCTTGTGAATCCACATAACTCCTAAACTCTTCTGCTTCAGTATGTGAGGAGAACAACTGCCAATTTTTTTTCCCAAACTGTCTCCCAGGCATAGGCAGCAAAGGGAGATGTGAAAGGCAGCTACAGTGTGTTTCCATACCCAGTAGTGGTAGTACATTTTCCTTGCAGTTAATGGGAATGTGTGGCAGGTCAATTAATTTAGATCATGATTGGAGACATGGCTGGGACTACGGCTAAAGAGTCATCGAATGTGATATAATAATCATTGTATCTCATTTACCAAAGAGCAAATGTCTTACATTTTTTACATATGCTATAGCTGATACTGCCCTGAGCTGTCATAGGAGCATTAGGCAGTCTTGGTATTAATCTGGTAATTACTAAATCAGGTGCACTGTCATAGCAAGGACCTAAGGAGAGGAGCATTAGTGAGAGAAAGGGAGTGAAAAGGTAGTTATTATCTTTGAAAACAAAAGGAAGAGGGATCGAGGAATCTGGAGCTGTTTCTCCTCAGAGCTTTGGGTTGAGGTGGGATGTTCCTCTGACCATAGCTGCATGCAGAGCCCCTTCCATAGAAATGCCCTTGGAGGGGGCTTGGAACTAGAGGTTCTGTAGGGTCCCTTCCAACCCAAACTGTTCTATAATTCTATGATTGTATAAGATTTATCTATAAGCACTCCTCCTGCCTTGCACATCAGCAGATAGGGACCTTTGATATATCAGTGAATAAGATACATAGATATCCTGGCTATGGGCATCTTCTCCAAAGAGGAAATCCTATAAGGATCAATTTCCAATGAAGAGCTGGAAAAAAACCCAAACCAAACAAACCCGAAAAACTCAAACCAAAACAACAAACAAAAACCCCACAAAACCAAACAAAACGAACAAAACCCAAACAAAAAAAAAGAAACAAACAAAAAAAAAACTAAAAAAATAAACCATAAAAAACCAACCAACCAACCAACCAACCAAAAAAACCCAGTGAAAACCAAGCTATTACCTAATGAAATATGTATTCTTACATGTGGAAAGGTGGCATGGCATTCAGAGGCAGTCCTGGTCAGAGTATAGGAGTCATAAAGGCTGGTGATTTGTGCTTTGTCATACCCATATGTAACCCCCCAACCTATATTCATGAAAATTCCAGGCATACTCAAAGAAAAAAACAGTACAGATTGTCATGGAATTTGTTTTCAAGGTACTTACAGAATGGTATAAAATGATTACAGGTTGTGCATCCTAATGAAAGTTTTATTTTTTTTTTAATTTGTAGAAGGGTAGATTAAATGAAGGTACATTGGTTTTGACAATTTGATTGCAGTAATGTCTTTGGTCAGAAGAAAAATGAGGTAAAACATTTTTGTTTTGTTTTATTATTTACCTCCTATAACTCTGGTAACATCTTCTATGATGAATACATAAAACGCAGGTATGTACTGAACAGTTCTAATAAATTTCATCAGTCAGTAAAAGGGACTTAGTGTCTTTCATAGCTGAATATTTTTTTCTTCTGCTACTATAATCAATCTATTCGAATTTTAATTATAATTTCACTAGCATGACTATAGTTTAGATCTGTCAGTTTTTCCATTTAATAAATATACATCTATAAACATGCCCCAATTTTCACCAAGGTCCACAGTTCAGCCAATAAAATTACTTCAGATAGCAATTTCAATTGAGACTTTTTTTCCCTGTCTTTTGGAGTTCTTGAAATTTCATCCTTTTGAGCTTGCTTCTAGATATTCTGGCCATTTGTAACTTGAAGAACACAACCTTTAAAATTAAATTAAAGCTTCCACATTTTCAGTCTGTTCAAGTGATTGTGTCATTCCAACATAGTTTTAGGCTAATTAATATCAAGTAATTTTTGTTGAGAAAGAATTTTCTCATTCTAATTAAAAACTGGGTGTCAAAACGTAAATGCACTTCAAGCAATCAACACATTACTTCATTTTGAAAAGTTCATCATGATTATTAGTGAATCAGATGTGTGCTTGTGGGTAGCAGTGACCTTAACAGAACAGAGGTGTCATTACAGTAGCATAAAGGATGACAAAATCCCTTATATGGAAGAACTTTCAAAGAGTCTTTATGGTCACTGCATTAGCCAAAAAACCCCAAAACACAACAAATCAAACAAAAGCCAAAAACCAAAACAAAACCTACAAAACCCTGTAGTTTGCTAGTAGTGTCAGTCATCACAGTCAGTCGATATAAAAGTCTTCTCATACCTCATCAAAGCCTGGGCAAAATCAATTGCTGAATTAGAATTAAAAATAATGGAGTCTGCAGCTTGAAAAGGGGGTTCCTGCTTAAATTTAAGGTAAAAATAAATCTGATAATAAAAATGTCATTTTTTATTTGGAAGCTGGAAAAACTCTTGAGAAAATGTTATATTCAGCACTTCTCTGACATATATTATGAAAGGTGACAACCTCAACAGCTGTAGGTGGAATATAATTAGGCTTTATTATCCCCATTTTACAGATGGCAGTCTGAGATACATAGCAATCAAAAGCTACACAATGCAAAGAGATTATAACACAGAAATAACCCTTTTTTTCTGGGATAAAAGAACTTCCAATGATTTTCATGAGTGTTATTTGTATTTCACTGTAAAGAAAAAAAAAAAAAGAGTTTTCAATTTTACTGGCCCTCAGTCCTATACTAAATCCTCCAGCAGTTTATACTCCCATTCAGGCAAATCATCTTGTTGCAACCAAACTAGAGTGTTAAAAGCACTTTAGAGGGGTCTTACGTGTTTTACCATAAATGAGGAGATCCACAGGGGTTCCCTCTGGAGTGTGGGTATCCCACAGAGATGAATTCCTAAGGAGTGAGTAATTGCAAGTTCTTTCCTGTCTGGTGGATCTAGGTGTGAGAAAAGGCAACTGATGTGCTTTGTGATTCAGTTAATATAGGCAGATGTGTTCTGCAATCTTAATGAGGCGATTAAGGTCTCTGGAAAGGAGGAGTAGGTGTGTCTAGCTGCATTTTTAAGGAAAGAGGGTGCTAGAGAGCACAGTGAAGTTGTACTAGACAGATATATGTAGTAAGATTTTGATTTGAACAGCGTCTACTTGTAAAAAAAAAAAAAAAAAAAAAAAAAAAAAAAGAAAACCCACCAAAAAACACAACCTTAAACCCATTTTAAATTATGGAAGGTGGAACGTGCAGGTGTGATTATTAACACTTAACTGTGGCATTTTGAAAGAGGAAAAAAGAATTTTAAAAACTTTGGGAGAAACTCTTTCTTAGAATTTCACTAGTTAAGTGAAGTGTGCATCTGCCCATAATTTTCCTGCTTGCCCCAACAGATTTTTTTAGTTATGCTCTGTTCTGCTTAATTTCCACAGAAATTCTTGCATTAACAGTGCTCAGTCCTAACATGTAAGGGAATAAATACTTTATTATCACTATGTTAAGCCTGAGAAAGTTTTGAGAAACTGAGCAGTGTTTAATGTCAGTTGTCTTGTATAAAGGGTTGCCTAAAAATGCCTGGTCACCTTTCAGTCACACTCAAGTTAGTTTATGTCAGTTAAAATATAAAAATAAAAACAAAAGGTTTATTTAATAAATTCAATTAAAACTATTTTTAAAAAATTTTTTCTAAAGCTACAGGCATTACTAATGGAGTAAAATCTCTAATATGCTGTTTTAAGATCATATCTAAAAATTTCCTTTCCTTCTAGATTTACTTGAACTTCTACTAAGTGTTTAATCTAAATTATATTTATTCCATTTTCTAACAATTTGACTATTAAGTCTACATGTCTGAAGAGGCAGAATTGTTTCATTTCCTCCTCAGATGTTTAGGAGTCCACTTATCATTTGGAGGTGCTCAAGCAGGAGGTCTAATCCACTAATGCCAAGTCTTTTTTCTATTTTGTTCTCAAAGTTCAGTGCTCCCCTTCTTTTTCCTAATTCCTCTTCATATCTTTCCAGTGCCAAGTTGGCCCTTATCTAAACTATCTAGTAGAATCTCTGGGGCTTACATGGCCCTTAGACAATTTTCCTTCAGGCTCAAAAATCTCACTCAATTATGTCAATCTGAATGTCAAATCTGATCAGGTTTTGGCTATTTTGGGTCCTCTCATGAAAATTTCACATGGTGGTAAACATATGTCCTCACCCATTCACACTGATTGTCCCTTAAACTGGCCTTTGATGTCTGAAAGACCATTGCCCTGTATGCTAAAGTAAGGAAAAAATACTTCCATATATCTCTTCTCCCCTATCTAACTTATGCCTGCATATAATTTGTTCTTCCTTTATAGAATAAAACAGTTTTGCTTATTTCAGTGTTTTTACTTGATTTCTTATAGTCATTTGTATGTAAATTATATTATACCATACTAGTTGAATTTAAATTCTGGTACTGGTATCAAATTTCCACATGGAAAGACATGTAAAAACACATTTCATCTTAGATACGTTTATAAATATCATTAGTTATCTTTTTTTTGTGTGTGTGTATAAGTGTTATTGTAATGTCATCACTGACAGCATAAATTAGAACAAGGGCTGCAGAAATCTGGTGTTATCCTGGACACAAGATGGGAATTCTCTAAGAATTAATAGTTTATAGAAAATATAGATAAGTAAAGATTTGGAGAGTAGCTTCCAGCAGCTTTTGTGATTCAAAATGAAAGTTTATCTAATTTTAATTGTAATTTTGAATTTCATAGCTTTTTCTTTTTGGATTTTTTATTGGCTTGATTTTTGTAGGTTTGTTTTTATTGTGAGTTTGTTTTTTTTTTTTTCTTAGTGGACTAGATTTAAACATATTTTAGTATTTGGACATATAATTTAATTAATATTTGGTAAACATTAATTAATTTAGCTGAGGGAAAAAATTACCTCACTTTTCATTAATTATGAAAAAATCTCTTACATTCTAGTCTCTTACTCAAATTCAGGTAGATCATCCTTAAAGTTTGTCTGTTATATTATTAGTCTAATCTTACAAGGGAAGTAAATACTCCTAAGGTGTCATCTTTTTGCATCCATTTTCTACTAGTGGTAATAAACTGATTTTCATTCTTTTATGTGTCTCTTCAGCTTCTGGGTTTTTTTTTCCATCTTCACTGTTCCTAGCTGACTTATTTCAGGACTTTAAATAGATCACAAATTAAACTATGCAACTTCAAAAATTATCACTTTTTACTCAGTGAGTGGCTCTAGAGCAATGTGACTAACCAAACACTTGATTAAGTTTGATTCAAAGTCACTGTGTTCAGCAGTCCCTGGACACAGAATACTGTGTCTGTCTCATATGTTCTTTGCTTTAAGGATTGTCTATAGTTCTAGCTGAAATTCTACTGGTTTTATGTGTTTAAGGCGCTTGCAACAGCTATTCTTCAAAAATAAACACAAAGAAAATTAGTTTGTTTTGTTAACAACTGTTGAGTTTCCAACAAGAATTGTGGCTTTACATAAGATTCTGCAAAATAGACCAGATACTAACACATTACTAGATTATGTCAACGGTGTCCAGACAAAAATGTTCTATCAAAATGTTTTGCTTTCGTTGGTTTGATTGCTCAGTAGAATAAAAAAATATTACTCAATAGAATCTAATACTTTCTTCAAGTATTTTATCTTCTTCTGAGGCATGCATAAATTGAAACTCTTAGGATATATGGATACTAGAGTATAAAAAAGGTGCTGAAGCATATAAACCTATTGTTGAAAGAATCTGGCTTTTGATTTATTTTGATTGGGATCAGGAAGAGTTTTTGGAATTTTCTTCAAATAAACCCTACAATGTCAATGATCATGTCCATAGTTATTTGGGGTGAAGTGTCCAACTCTATAAATGATATGTTAGATACACAAATCATTGAAAAAAGATGGAGAGAGAAACCTACCCAGTATTTTTCCCTCTTTTGTAATGTTTTAGATCAAGAACACTCAGGTGACTGGCCTCAGATTTTGTTTGCAAACCAGGGTTTTCATTGAGGAGTGTCTACAGTATTCAGTCATATGCCCTTGAGACATTCCTCCTAGTATTGTTACAATACTTTGCCTTGAATGGCTTCTCCACTATTTTGGTGACTCCTCTCTCATGCTGAATTCTGTTTTCTCTGAAAGTAATTTATATTGTTCTGTTCACTTACAGACACACAGTATGAAAATGTATTTATTGAGTGTGAATCAGGCTTTACAGACACCACTCTTCAATAATTATGTACATACTGTTCTGAGGTCTATGACTGGAAAACAACTGAAGTTATTTTTTACCATTCAAATAGTTATATATGAAAACAGACGTGTCTTAGTACAACACACACATTTAGAGTAAATTTTGTAGTATTTAAAAAAAAAATCAACTCGGTGATACAATATTTAGTAAAGATTTTTTAAACTTCAAGCTAATGAAGAATTATAAGTAAAGCGGTGCTTGTATTTTAATTTGAACTGAGGTGATATTTCAAATTACATTGTCATACATCAGATATGCATAGGACATTAATATGAGGTAAATGGGCCCACAAGTACACAGATTTTTAATTATATTCTGGTCTTTGTGAGATTATTATATTGTTTTAATAATGAGGGTATTTCTTTCAGATTCAAGAACAATAAATCACAATTCATGTATTAAAAGAGACCAACAACCCAGCTGAACATGCAACAATTCCTTGATTTATTTATATAGGCAGAATAAAAATGAATGAAGCTACATTTTGAAATAAGACAATAGAAAGGTGTTTAGTCTGCTATTTTACCTCTGGGCTGCTAGTCTTTTATTCTAACATTCACTGGGTTCATTCATTTTGTGACTTCAGGCAACTTGCTTTACTTCTTTTGACCTTCCTCAGTTTAGCTCTCGTTCTGAGTAACATGACTGCAATGGAAAAAACAGGTATTTTATCCCCATTAGCACTTATGGATATGTAAAATAACAAAGTATGAGTTATAATGATTATGTATTGCTTAAATATGAAAGAGTTATGTGAACAGGTCGCTGTATTGATATATAAGCATTAAGGACCATGTGCTCAAATTAATTGCAGATAAGCTTGATGTTGCTAAACACTTGAAGTAAATTTTAGCCCTTGCATAGTTAAAACGACTAAACATGGAAATGTTTTCATGATAGTTCTGGGAATCCAGTGTAAGAATGTTGAAATTATTATATTTTAAATTAATGGGAAAATTAATAGTGAATATTGAGAGAAGATTTGTCCTTGCATTGAAGTACCTAAACAGATAATTAGAGCTTTTAAAAAATGACATAAGACTAACCCTAAACCCTAAACCCTAACATGTAGTTTAAAATTCTGAAATGCCACTCGTGTGCTATCAATATGATTTGATAAAATATATCTTGCTGAGAAATAATTAATTTGCTTTTTCTTATAATTTAAAAA
Source organism: Empidonax traillii (assembly GCF_003031625.1). Lineage (NCBI taxonomy): Eukaryota > Metazoa > Chordata > Aves > Passeriformes > Tyrannidae > Empidonax > Empidonax traillii. The sequence continues at coordinate 7,315,016 of NW_020955194.1, read as the reverse complement.
CACCATGGACACATGAATTTTCTCTTGGTTTCTTTCTTATTTTGTTGATTATTTTTGGACTGTTGAGAAATTTTTCATCCCTAGAACTAAATGTTTTTATAATTATACCTGAAGAAGTGACTTCAGCCAAGAATGACAAATTATGTAGTATGACTTAATATATTTACACACTTTTTGGCTCTGAGACTGGGATTCATGTATGGATGTTGATGCTTAAGATGACATTTATCACCTTGACTGAAATTGAAAATCACTGTTTTCATTAATGTAAGACCAGTCAAGCAGCTATTTACCCTGTCTCAACCCACATAATCCTTTTGTATTGGGATGCTTCATTTTCTGCGCAGTAGAACACCAGGGTTTTTTCAGTGAAATCTTGGTTAAACGCACCCTGTCAGGAAGATGCAAAGGTTGGCTGCCCCACATGAGAAGGGAAACTGGGTGACAAGCAAGACATCAAGCAGCAACCTCTCCCTCAAAGTGAGGGAAGAAAAGCGGGTTCATGATAACAACCACATGCCACTTTGAGTCAAAATTCTAAGGCAACTCCAATAGAATAGCACCAGACCAAAGACAATCAAAGAAGTCAGCCTGAGGATCTCAGCCCAACCACACTGTGTTTCAGATACCATATTTTTAACTCTCTTTGAACTGTTACAGTTTTTTGATGTTCCTTCTGGAAGCAATATACAGAGGATGTTAACCAGCCAGCTCCTGAAGCAAAATGTTTACTTAGTAATGACTCATAGAAAATGCATTACATAAACACATAAATATTTTCTGTAAAACAGTCAGTGGCCTGCTTTTATGTTTAATTTCTACTTTTCATTATTAGAAAAATATTCTCTTTGTTTTCAGGACTCCTCCATCTTATTCCAATTATTTTAGAAAGCCTAAATGCAAGATAGGTCAAGAGGACGCTCTCAAAGAGGTTATTTCTAATGATTGTTTCACTGTTTGTGAACTTGGACATAGTAATTTTTACAGAACTGTGTCTGATGTTCTGATGGCTGTTAATTGTCAAGGATTTTCAAAGCATCTGAATAAATGTGATTTTTAATTGCCTGTGTTATTTTAGAACATATATGGAACCAAGTTCATACGTGTATTCATACCCCAAAGTCCCCAATCAACAATATTCATAAGATATCATATCTATTATATATTCTCATCTATATTAAGACAGATCTACTTTAAAGTAAGCACCAAGTACTCACCTAACACCCACTTAGCAGAAGCGGGTTCTTGCAGAGAGCATACTGTGTACTGTATACAATTTTAGTGCACAAAATTTGTGGTGGTGTTGTAGAAATTCAGTTAGTCATTTTCTCAGTGCGACTGTAGTGGATATGAAATGCATGTATCAAGTGCATAATGACTGCTAACAAATGAAGATAATAATCACTTTGGCTAGTCCTTAAAATTGAATAAAGTAGTTATTATGTACATTTATTTATCCTCCAAAATGTAGGCCATTATTGTAAACAGTAATGAGCACCTCTTTAGTGTTCTGTTATCAATGTAAACTACTTAATATGTACAGATCTACTAATAATGATACTTTGAATGGAGGCTGTGATTTCATAACTTCCAAGAGTATTCAAATAAGTCTATTGAAAATCAAAATGTGCACATGATTTTTAAACCTCTGAAAATTTGAGGTTTTTAATAAAATCCACAAAAACAGTGGCATGTGAAAGGCAGAGAAAAGTGTTGGACAGGTGTCAGTAAACCCCCAAGGCTACTATGCTAGCTAATTAGAGAATAGGAGTTTATAACCAGAAGTTGAAATGTAGTTTAGTCTGCCTACATTTGAGGAAGATTTGTACCCAGGTACTGCTTGGAGTATAGGCCATACTAATAACACTTTTGTAGAGGAGTGAAGGCACAGATAATTCTGTTAGTTAGCTTATTAGAATTACAATAAAACTAGTCTGTTGGTATTTAATAAGAAAGTATTTACTTAAAATTCCAATGCTACATGCACAAACCAGTGAATCTTCATGAATCTTATGACAGAGATACTTAAGCATGACTACTACCTTTTATGCCTAAAGCAATGGTGTTGATGAAATACAGTGACTTGACATGGGCCACCCCAAAAAATCAGTGTTGGAGCTGATGAGATTACAAATAAAGTCTCTTGGCTTTGTTCATGCTTCAGTAACACTTTTGTGTTTCCCTTGTTGTTGTTGGGTTGGATTTCTTTTTCTACCCATTTATAATTGAGAGCATGTCTCTCTGTATAGTGTCTGATAAGCATGCAGTGTTCTATATCCTAATATCATCCTAGATTAAGAGAGAACTGTAATATCCCTGAATGACAGTACTATCACAGAGATACAATATTTTCCTTTTTTTGTAGTCTAGGACTAAGTTCTATAAACACAGTCTTCCTTTCTGTCACAAGAAACGATAAATCTCTAAAGGTTTGTTATTCTTTAGTAGCTGATGGGTGTTGAATGCGATTGTGGCCAAAGGGAAAGAGCTTTCACAATCTTTATTAAACTCTGGGAATGACAAATTTACAAAAGTACACAGAAGAAAGATATAGTTTCCTTGGGTAAATGCTTATTTGGTTTGGAAGGGACTTCTTTCAGCATCCAGTAAAGGAGCATGTTCTGGAAAAAAAAATGTTTTGTTTGTATTGATTTGTTTCATGAAGTCTGTGAGCAGAGAAGGCCTCACAAATGACTTGACACTTTTGATGGAAATAAATAAGTTACCACTGGTATTACAAATACTGGGGGAACTCACAAAAATGGAATAACATGGAAGAATCATAAATATGCCATTCAGCCAAGGATGGATATTCCTGGAATTGTGTTGAGTGGGGATTGCTTCATTGTAAAGCAAAATGGTTCCTTTTGGAACATTGCCCGGACTTACCTAACAATATTAACTCTGAGCAGATATTGCTGCATAAATGTCAGGGTAAAATGAACAATGGTAGACTAGATAACCCTCTGAGATATGTAAAGTGTTTCCACACTACCACAAAATCTGGCTTGGGGCAGAAAATTAGGTACTAGGATACCAAAGAGAAATATCAGAAAAAAATTGTTTTTCATAAATAAAAGTTTGGTCAGAAGCATTATCTTGTGATTTATATCATAAAAAAGAACAAAATTGTTTTGCCAAAATTGGACATTTCAATAGTTGTTCTGAAACCTGCAAATGCAATTTAAAATATTAGGAATGTTTTGGAATATGAATGCCTTCTTTTAAAGTAACTTATGATATATTACTGAAAGAGAGCAAAGAAAATACAGTAAATATGGTTTAGAATTGTGATTTCTTTTGTTAAGTCTGATGGAATGTATAATTAAATTGTAAGGTACTGAGAATAGAACTCACTGCAAAATACATTTACTGTAATAGTGTAAATCTTCCACATCAATTCCTTTCACAGGGTTTTCCTAAGATGATATTTAATGTAGCTTTAGTTATCATAAGAAAAACAGTATTCTAGATGTACTTTATCTATTTTCCACTCTACATTAGGACCGATATAGATATACAAAATAAGTTCCTCTTGCTTCAGATACTGCCCTTGATGCAAAACTACACTTGTTGACTCAGATGCAGGAATACAAATCTAACCTTTTCAACACATTTTGGTTTAGCAGGGATTTTAACATGAATTCTACTTCTCACTTGTTGTCATAGTCTAAACCCAGTCAGCCACCAAATACCATGCAGCCACTCGCTCACTCCCCCAGCAGCAGGATCGGGGAGAGTATTGAAAGAGTAAAAGCTATAAAGCTTGTGGGTTGTGATTAAGCAAGTTTAATAGGGAAAGCAAAAGCCACACACAAGCAAAACAAAACAAGGAATTAATTGACTGCTTCCCATGGGCACGCAAGAGTTCAGCCATCTCCAGGATGCAGGGCCCCATCACACGTAATGATTACTTCGGAAGACAAAAGTCATCACTCCAAATGTCCCCACCTGTGGGTGTGGTTATAACAGGTGCTTCTGAGGGCTTCTGGGAGTTGTAGTTCTAAGACTCTGTTGCACATGCTCACTTGAATGCTTGTATGGGATTGGCTTAGGAAATTACCTGTGTGATGTGGGATCATTTGAAACTACTATTTAAGCTGTGACTATTTGAATAAAGACACATTTGTTAATCACCACACTGGTGTTCACCATGGTCCCTATGGGACTTATTTATTTATTATATTAATAACTGCAACAACCACCTTCCTTCTTCTTTCCCCCAGTTTATACTCTGAGCATGATGCCACACAGTATGGAATGGTCAGTTTGGATCACTTGTCCCAGCTGTGCCTCCTCCCATCCTCCCATGCAGTCCCAACTTCCTCAGCGGCATAACAGTAGAAGAAGCAGAGAAGACTTTGGCTCTGTGTACACCCTGCTCAGCAATAACAAAAATCTCTCTGTATAATCAAAACTGTGTCTTGTGTGTATTATTAACACAAATACAAAACACAGCCCCACAGTAGCCATTGTGAGCAAAATTATCTCAACCCCACCCAAAACTAGCACCCTTGTCATATAGAAAAAACATTGTTCCATAAAAAGACTAAATAACAACATTAAAAAGACAAAATTTTTGTTAAATTCACCTTAACTCTATTTGGTTTTTTTTTCATAATTACTGTTGAAGGCCTGAACACAAGCAAATAAGCAAAGAATACCAAATGTTTCTATTTTTCTAGAAATAGCATGAATACCTAATTTTTAATCTTTAATTTGGATATGTGGTATTTATACTACATTACTATGAAAGACAGAAACTTCCTTCAACCTTTATAAACTTTAGTAAAGCAGCAGATCCATATTTTTATAACTCATTTCACACTTATTGCAAATACGGCAAATTATTCACTTAAATTGATTTATGGAATATAATATTCTGAAGTTTAGAAAGTATAAAGATGATTATTTTTAGGATTGATTTATTAAACATGTCATAAATTTCCATGATACATGGACTGAATCTTTAGCACCTTAATCTAAAGTAGAAAGGACACATCAAAATGAGAGAACATACTGTATAACTATTCATGTGTGTGAAGAAAAATTATTTGTGGAAGTATTTCTTTATGACAAAGGAGTCTGTTCCGAGAACAGAAACAAAAGTTTAATAGGAGTATAAGGTCTGAATCTGAGAGCTGAAAACCAGCCAAAAAACTTCTGAGAATTGGAGAATTACAAAAATTAAAAGATGTGGGGAAAGCATGAGATGTAGGGAAATAAATGCAAACCAAGCGTAGGGATAGTTTTGTTTATGTCCTTGATGATCAACAACCTCGAAATACACAAGGTAAGAAACCAATTTAATGGATGATGTGGAAGTGACATAGAGCAAGTTTACATATAGCAGTAAGGAATGTTAAAACCCTTCAGAAAGGAAAATGAGGTATTCACGTGAAAACTGAAAGCTCTGTTGCATTCTCTTTTGACTCTCAAACAGAAGACATGCTTTGGAGCCATCCCGCATGCATGCTTTAGCTTAGCTACAAGCTACAGTACTTCTGGCCAATTTATTTGGTAATCAAAAGTTGTAGGTACAAACTGCAAATAAGCACATCCACTGAACTATAAAACCTTTTTTTACTAGCCACTGCTTGCACACTGTATTTTGTCATACATCCACAGGTCACTGGCTGAAATAGGAGTTTTCATCAAAACCTGAACATTTCAGACATACTGAAGAATTTTCAAGTATTTTACCATTCCTGAAACATTTTCCAAAACCCCACATTCCAACCATACTTACATTTTAAGTAGTCCTGTCTAAAACTATTTATAGGGATATAGGAAGGTGTATTGTTGATCTCTGATAATAGCACTATGGATGCAAGCACAGAAAATGAGATTAGTAGTTCTGCCTGCCACCAGCCACACCAACGGCCAGGAGCACAAACTTATGAAAGGAACTTTTTTCATCTGTCAATCAGTGCATGCCAGTGTATAATAATATGACACAGTGAGAAGCTACACTACTCAGATAACACTTCAATCATATCTCTGCAACTTGGGAAAATAAAATAGAGGAAGCAACAAAAGTAAGTGGCTTGTCACTACAGTACAGGTCCACTAACCTCAAAGCTGAGGAAGAGCTAGATGTGCTTTCCAGTGCAGCATTTGGGTAAGTGGTAAGTAATAGGAGTGGGTGACCCTGCTGCAAGGCACAGAGGAACCCATCTGTTAACCTGACTTGTAGTCTAAAGAAGTTTGCTGCTTATGGGTGCCTGGATCCAGGATGTTGCAGAGAGACTGCTGAGGTTTGTCCAGCCCTCTGGCTATTATCCTCAGATGTTTTTCCCTGTGGGCAGTAGTGGGACAATCTGGAAAGTATCCATAGTGACTGCAGAGATCTAGGGGCCCAGGTGGTGTTCCCAATCCTGTCTGCTGGTGAGGCTAAGAGTGAAAGCTGATACTGTATGCCAACAACTGGTTGCAGAGCTGATATCTGGAGCAGGTTTAGCTTGTATGACTCCAGAACCTATTTAAGAATCAGAATCTGCTTAGGATAGAAAAGTTGCACTTCACTAGGCAGGACAAAAGTATCTTTGTCCAGTAGGACAATCATTTTATGGCATATGAAGCATAAGAAAGTAATCAGGAGTAATCATCGTGGCTTCTTCAGAGGGAAGTCATGACTGACCAGCCTAAAAAACTTCACCAGTGAAACGCCTTGGCAAATACCTGGAGAGCAGTGAATATTTTTTACCTCGACTTCAGTAAGGATTTAGACACTGTCTCCTAGAAGATCCTCATAGACAACTTTTGTTGAATGGACTGGGTGAGAGGACAGCGAGATGTATTTGAAAGGAATGTCAGGGCCCAGAGGGTGGTGTTCAGTGATACCAAGTCTAGCTGGAGGCCAGCAATTGGCAATATAGACCAGAAGTCAATATTAAGCCAAAGTCAGCTCATCATCTTCCTATATGATCTGGACGATGGGCCAGAGTTTATCTGCAGTCAGTTTGCTACAGACACACTGGGAGGAGTGGCTGATAGGTGAGAGGGTTGTGCTGCCATCCAAAGGGACCTCAACTGACTGAAGAAGTGTGCTGGGCTATTTGGAACCTCATGTTGTTCAACATGTGGAAGTGTAGAGTCCCACACCTGGGGGAAAAAGAACCCATGCACCACTACATGATGGAGACCAACCAGTACATACTGGAAACCAGCTTCGCACTCTTTTTAACTCTTGACTGTCATTTTTAGTGTATCAGAAAAACAGTATCTAGCAAATTTTAAATGTTGTAGCAAGCCTGGAGCATGGATTGTTTTCTAAATATCATGTATGTGGGTCTGGGATTATTTGTATGCAAAATATTATAATTGTATTTGAGAAACAAGGTTGTAGGTTTAAGACGTGACTTGTAGAACTTCTATGAAACTATACACACTATCTTTGCCTTGTCAGGACTCAGTTTTCATGCTCCAGATAACCCAAATTTGAGCGAGAAGGACTCTGAATGATCTTGAATGTATGTCCTGCCAGCCTCTCTCCTAGCTCTTCTGTCTGTGCTAGTAACAGATAAGCATGAAGACAGGATACAGACAGGGAACATTCCAATATCTCTTTTTCTTTGACCCAAAGAAGAGATCTACCACTCTTTGGACCTTGTTCCTACATCTTCTAAGCAAATCTTCATCAATGTAGGCTGTATCCTTAGGATAGTACATGTAGTACCTTATTGCCAAGTTTGTCTGCAAAATCCTCATTCAGATCCTTCTTTATGATTCATTCCTGCATACTCAGAACTATATCACTGCTGTAATTATCAAGGCTGGGCTCTAGGATTTCTGAGGACATGTGGCAGTGTTCAAATACCCTCAACCACTCTAGTGGTTACATTGTGAGGAACCGTGGGAAAATGTGCCAGTTATTCCAGAACTCAATGTAGACCCACAGATAAATCACTGAAATGCCTTCAGTGCCTCTGTATGCAACCTCCTCCAAGTTTCCAGTTTTCAAAAGCTGATTTTTTGATAACTGTTACTTCCAAGAAATTTTATCACAATCTCCCTCTGTAGTTAAGCTTTGCACTTAACAACTTTTGTGTAACTGCAATCTCAAAATTGTAACACATCTACACTAATTCAGCTTAGGAAAATGTTTTTCAAGGCTTGACATAATTTATGGTTCCTAGAGGCAGGATTCCTTTTAAGTTTTTTAATCTGAAACAGGGTTTTTGACCCAGAACTGAGATATTTTACTGTAAAAGAGAAAAGGCAGTCTTCTTTTCCTCCTTTCCCTCGCTCTAGCTGTTCTGTCACTCGTGTCTGTCTAGAGTGACAACAAATTCACTTCATCATACAGCAAGAATAGCTGACTCTCTGTGTTTTATGCTATCCGCTTCTGTTAGAAACATGAGATTGGATTCAGTTTCCCAACTAAAAGCACCTGGTGCCATTTTAAATGTCCTATGGAAACCCACCTGACCTTCATCTACTAGTTTAGAAAGAAGCAAGTATTTTGTAGGTCTCCTCTGTCACAAACAGCCGATACATGCATATGTTCCAGATACTCTATAGCAAAGCCAAGTATATTTTTTCAATGAAGATCTCTGTAAAGGAGATGTACCTGAGATACAAGGAAATTTTTCTCAAAACTAAATGTCCCAGACACTGTTGCTGGGAGATTTCCATCAGTATGATAGAGAGAAGTCCCTCTATCTGCAAGGAAGAAGAGAGAGGCGAAGAAATGTGTTTTGAAGGGGAAAGATGCTTTGTGAGGGACAGTTCATGGAGATCTGCGGAATGAAATGAAGACAAAAGTGGGAAAAGTGACATGAACTTCACAGTGACATGGACTTCACAGTGTGTATGTGGATGGTGTCAGACAGAGTTGTCCCTTCATAGGCATCACAGTAACACTGTGACACTGCCAGTAACTTTATTTTGGGACTGCTCAGGGGTCCTTTCTTGAACAGCTTGTGAATGGCACAGCTTTATGCAGTGGTTCTGCTGATTATGTACATTTATGTTGAAAGAAAACAGGCACTCAGGTTTTATGTTATGTGATAAAAATCTAATTACTGTACACACAGAGGTACATGGGAAGCTGGTGTAACCCTGGTAATGTGGGGTTATGATCCTCAGCAATCTCACCTTGGCCAGGCTGCCAGATCTAGTAGTTCCTAACACTGAGAATCTGCACCTGACTTTTATATGACCAATTATTAATTAAATTTCGGCAACTGAGGGTTCACATGACTACTTGTGGGGATAGTAAGGCTGAGTACAGCAGGGGGACAGGATAAAGTATTGTCACCAACAATGCAAATAATTAAAAACTTTCTAATCTTTGATTTCGATAAAATTTTGTAGAAAATTGACCTCAAACATAAACACTGTATCTTTGAAACCGCTGTTATTCCCAAAGACATTTTAGCCAGCACTGGAAAGAACAAATGGCAGCTGCTGACTGACAAAATACTGAAGCTCAGTGGAGTGAAGACTATAAAACCATTTAAACAACAACAACAACAACAAAATTACAGTCCTGCTCCTGTTTATAATGTATTGATGGATCTAAAGTGGATTACCTGAGGCTAAACCATTGTTTCACAAACCTGTAAATGTCTAATGAATCTGGCTTTCAGCAGACACTCATTTCACTTTCCAAGGCTGCAATAAGGTAACAGAAACTCTGCTCATCCTGAACCAATTCTACCTCTGAAACCTGACTTCATGTGTCTTTCTATATCCTGAAATAAGTTGTAGGCTCTTGCTCATTTCACCTTGGTCAAAAGCAAATAGAGGCTTTGATTCATGACCTGAATCTTGAATATATATATCAGGCCTAAGCCAAGTGTCAGCAGCAGCCAGAAACTTGGCAAAGACACTACCAAAAGTTGAAGAATAGCAAAGTACTGCTTTTTATTATGGAAATACTAATCACAGTTGGTAGAAGCAGAGCAAGGCAAAAAAATAGTGAGAAGCTGCTATTTGCCAGGTTTGTTTTCTTCTCTAGAGCTCCTTTTTTCCATCTTCATATTTTCTCAACCTTGGCAAGGTTTTTCAAGGACACTGTCGTAAGGGGCCCATTTTAAAGGGCTGCATGTCAAAGGCATAAGTGAAGAATTTTGTAAAGTAAGTCTTTGATCTCAGCTAAGGCAGTGGGAAAGCCTCTTATAGTGTAAACATTGCTGGTTTTGGGATCACATGGGAAAAATCGAGAGATTTCTTAGTGTCATAATCTGATATTAGGTAGTGAAGTTTGCTAAAAGCTGGCAGTTTCACAAGCTATGAGTAAGAAATTCCACTTGCCCACACTGCCACAATATCTGAACAGCCTGTTCTATATATTTCTTCAGTCCTTTGTACTACCAGATGCCATACATATATTATTTTTGTAAAAAATTGCATTCTTTTTATAGAGGTGTTTCCCATATTCTGGCAAAGTTAATTGCAATATGACATTCATCGTTTATTTAGAACTTGAGTTTATGTATCTGTATACTTTTTGTGCATGTTTGTTGCTGATTTGTTTTGAAGTGTGATAAAGTCTGGAAATGTTTTCTTTCTTTGTCATGTTAGTTTTAGTATTTTTATTTCTGTATGTGTATAGTTAACATGAGCTTTAATATATTTTCTTCTGTAAAAATTGTAACAGACATTATACGTATCAGCAGAAGTAAAATTGCTTCCAGCAAAACGATCTTCCAAAGTAATAGCACGATCTGGTAAAAATATTCAAAGGTACTGAAAATAGGAAGTACTTACCAGCTTTTTATTTGAATGTTCCAAAATGGAAGATCCTGTAGTTTAATAGATGATATATTTTTTAATATCTTCTTTTGACTCATTGTCCCAGTTTAAATGGGACAAGGGTCTTTTGCTGAGTATGGATTAGGAGGAAAAGACCCAAACTTCTTTTTCTAAGCAATTATAAATCCGAAATTAAGAGGCTCTGATTGAAGGAAAACAAATTATGGAAAAGGGAAAACAAAAAAATAATAGCCCTTTATCAAAAGGTATGTGTGTATTAACAGGAACACAAAAAAAAAAAAAAAAAACCACCAAAAAAACCCCCAAGTAAAACAACCAAGCAATACTCCTATACCTACCAATAATCCCCTTCAGGAACAAAACCGATAAACCGGCAAAAGGAAAATTTAAATAGTTCAATTTTTAGCACCCTTTGGTGCAGTTCCAACCACAGTCAGCAGGGGGTGCCGTCGGGTCACTGGAGATGCAAAATTTGTAATGTCCTGTCTCATTTACCAGGTGGTGCTGTTGGGTTACTGAAGGTGCAGAACTTGTAGTGTCCTATAGTAGTCACCAGGTGGCACTGTTGGATCACTGGAGGAGTAGAACTTGTAATGTCCAGTGCCCATCACCAGGCGGCGCTGTGAGATCCTTGGCTGCCGCCAGGTGGGGGGGGGGGGGAGAAGGGGAAGGAAAACAATAAAGCAGAAAGTTCTCCCGATGGAAAAAAACTCACGAACTTCAGCTGATGAGGGTCCATTGTAAGCAGGGCCTGCAGCCAGCAACAGCCGAGCCAAGAGCAGCAGCAAAAACTCCCCTCCGACAGGAAAGAGACAAAGAAGCCCCAGCAGTGTCTGCAGCCCGCAGCAGCTCCCCTCCGGGCAGAGAGACTGAGCTCCCCCCCCAGCCTCCACCCCCTTCTAGTCACACACCCCAGTAGCCCTCCCCAGCTCCTCCCCCTTTGTTGCTAGGAGACTAATCTCTCGGCCATTAGTGACCAGGCCGATTCTTTTGTTCACCTGATGGCTCATCCACAGAGCACACAGGCAGAGGGGGAAGGGAAAGAAAAATTCCTTGCTGAAATCAGAACTATGACACTCATTGAACCAAATTGGTTATTCTTATAAAAAGGTTTAATTTTATCCTTCCGGTGTTGACGTAAATGTATATTTTCCACCATGCTGCCTAAACTGAGTCAATAGAATTTTTATAGACCTCTTTTAAGTATTAAGCTTTTACCTTTTCACAACTTTTCCTATAAAGGTACTTAATTTCCCATGTAGCACATTTTGATAATTTCATCTATGCTAATTGTAACTTCTTATGGTAATTTCTTGGCAGGAACATCCTTTAGACTAACAGCATAAATTTTCACTTAATGTCTGTGACATTAGTATAGAACTAACTCAACAAAAGCTGTAAGGACAATGCACAAGTGTTTGTCTAAAATAAATAAACTTTGTAACAATTTTCTAACATTTACCATCTAACAGCTATTTTAATGTAATTTTCCAATAATACTTCAAACAGCATTAATACCTTAAACAGTATCATCAATTTGAGTTTTATAAGGAATGGAGTTTGATATAAAATATTAATGAACTATTTATTAATTTTGCAGTTAATTGATACATTCTTAACCTAACAATATTATTCAGGCAGTAGAGCAGAAATACTAAATACAAATGTTACTGAGGTCTCCTACTTGAACCAATCACTATTTTCAGAGTTAGGAGATTCTTTTTCTTCCTGTTTGTTAGTAAGAAAAAATAGTAGAAGTTCTCAGTAAGATAAACATTTCCAGTAAAATATGTCACTTTAGGTCTTTAAGAGGGAATATATGGTGGCTCTCAGTCTGATAAGTATGGACCACCCAAATAGATACATTTCAATCTGTGGACTTTTAATCCTAGCAGCTGGCTAGTTCTCTCTTTTTTTTTTTTTTTTTTAGTTTATCTATTTTTCTTTTTCTTTTTTTTTTTCATTTAACAAACTTCAATAAAATCCATAGAAACAAAGCCATCTCCCTTTCTAGCCCAAAGTTAGAAAAAAATTCTGCATTCCATTGGTTTCAAAATATTATAATTCTTTCTTCGTGCTCACTCAGTCTTTCAAGCTATGGGGTTTCATACCCTTTCTAAACCGAAAGGCTATGAAACCCCATAGCTGACTTGTTTGTCATCTTTATAAGTCGTTGTAGCATAATGCGGTCAAGCTAGACCTTGAAACTCATATTCAGGGTTCCACAAGTTCCTTCATCACTTCTAAAGTGTCCTCAAAGTTCTTCCTAACTTATGAATGCCCCATTTGCTGTTTTCGCTGTGGTAGAGCAAATTTTCTTCATAGTAATGAGCATGTGTTGATAACTCAAGAATATTCTAGTTACTGCTGAGCTGTTCTTACACAGTGCCAAGGTCTTTTCTGCTTTTCACTCCACCCTACCAGTGAGGAGGCTGGGGCTGCACAAGATGCTGGGTGGGGACACAGCTTGGACAGCTGACCTCAACTGACCAAAGGGATATTTCATTCCATATGGCATCACACTCTGCACATATAGCTGAGGGAAGATAAAGGAAGGGGTACATGTGGTATTTGTCTTCCCAAGTAACCATTACACATGATGGAGCCCAGATTTCCTGGAGATGTCTGAACACCTGCCTGCCCATGGGAAGTGGTGAATGAATTTCTGTTTTTGCTTTGCTGGAGTGGCTTTTGCTTTATCCATTAAACTGTCTTTATCTGAACCCATGGCTTTTCTCACTTTGACTCTTCTGATTCTTAGCTACCAGCCAGGATTCAACTGTGAAGCCCTGACTTTGATGTTTATTGCTATTAGACTAATGTGACAGTAAAGAAAGAAGTAAGAGCTTAGTATAAATTTTGATTTTAATTAAGCTTATTCTTAAAGCAACAGATTTGCAGCTCTTTGGAAAATGTCTATATGAGATTAATTGCCTGACCATGTACACCTTTATGTAAACTGATAACCTTTTCCTATAAAAGCACAGTTCTTCAGGATTTCAGGCTATGTAAAGGTTTCTCTCTCAGGTTTTGTTGTTTGTTTGTGTTTATTTGTTTGTTTTTATTTAAGTATCACAGGCAACTATCAGTAAAACAAGAGAGCACAGTTTTAAGCTGTGCCAGGGATGGTTTAGGTTGGATATTAAGAAGAAATTCTTTACAGAGAGGGTAATCAGACATTGGAATGGGCTTCCCAGGGAGGTGGTGGATTCTCCATCCCTGGCGATTTTTAAGATGAGACTGGATGTGGCACTGAGTGCCATGGTCTAGTAACCACAGTAGTAGTGGATCAAGGGTTGGACTTGATGATGTCAGAGGCCCTTTCCAACCCGGATGATTCTATGATTCAGTGTTACAAATTCAAGCAAGACACTCATTTTTGACCCCTATTGTTACACTCCCAGTTCAAATAGTGAAATTTTCTGTCGCCTGTCAGCAACACAAACATAAAAAGGAAGCCTACAGAAGGTGCAAGCAGGGACGGATAGCATGGGAGGAACACAGAGAGACTGTCCAAGTATGAAAAGAAATGCATTTAGGAAAGCTGAAGCTCACTTGGAGTTGAATATGGCAGAAGATGTTTAAAAACCTGGAAGGGCTCTTGTAAGTACCTAAATGCCAAAAAGAAGATTAGGGAAAATGTGTCCCCACTGCTGAATGGGACAGGGATCCTGGTGGTACAGGGTATGGAAAAGGCTGAGGTATTGAGTTACTTCTTCACCAGAGTCTTCATTAGTAAGACCAGCCTTTAAGATTCTCAGTCCCTGGAGACACCCTCCCACCACCAGCTCAAGGGATGTGATTCTATCCAGCACTGATGAGACCACACCTGCAGTGCTGGGCCTAGTTTTGAGTTCAGTGAAGGATCCCAGAGATGGTGAAGGGGCTGTAGCATCTCTGCTATGAGAAACAGTAGGATTATTCAGCCTACAGAAAAGAAGGCTCAGAGGAATCTCTTCAATGTTTACCTACAGGTAGGATGAAAAGCGAATGGAGACAGGTTCAGCGGTGCCCAGTGACAGTATGAGAGGAAAAAGTCACAAACTAAAGCACAGGATGTTCTGCCTGAACATCAGGAAACACTTCTTGACTGTGAGGGTGACTGAGCCCTAGCACAGCATGCCCCGGAAGACTGTAAAGGTTGTAGAGTTTTGAGTATCTTTGGAGATATTCAAAAGCCCTCCAGGCAACCTTCTGTTAGGTAGCCTTGCTTGAGCTGTGTGGTTTGACAAGATGACCTCCAGAGATGCCTTTGAAACTCAGACTTTCTGTGACCCTGTGAGAATGTTCATAAGAAGTTTTTACAAGTGAAATGCAGCATTAGCTTCAATTTGGAGATCAGTGCCCTTAGTCCCAATTTTTTTTCCCTGATACTGTCTCAAATGTTTTTCTTAAGAAGACAAACTGAGTAGACAAGTAAGCTGTAAAGGACAAATCTGAATCAAGAAGCCATTGTGGCAATCATAAGTTTTGAGGACAGCAAAGGGCAGTGTAAAAGCCTAGTATCTTCTTCTACCTGCAGAGTGTTGCGTCTTTTCTAGGAATGTACTGAAAGGACTAAACTGGTCCTGATGAGAAAACATTTAACACCAACCCTAAGGAGAAACTTTCAGAGTGTCTGGCCTTAGTGTCTTTTTCATCTCTTTTCCTTTTTCTTTAATGGAAAAGCTAAAAGTTTTAGTATTTTATATGTTATATAGTCCAGGGAATAGAAGTTTTTTTTAAGTTATAGGATTTTTCATCAATTCTTAGTCTAAAAATCTGTTGTTCCATGTTTCTGCAACAACTCGGAATTAGCCACAGTCACTTCTGCAGCCCTTTCAGTCCCACATGCTTTTCTTTCTGTCCTTCATCACATTGCAAACTCAGTAGGACTGAATATCCATCATCTGACATATCCCAAATGTCTCAGTGTTACCAGGTACTTATCCACTTACCTTTGCTTTATTATTCATCACCCCAGCTTCACTGTTTCCTCTTCTTCTAATTCCTTTTCAGAAATTTCCTGCTAATAATGCAAACATCTTGCTGTGGTATCTTGCCTTTCTCCAAAACAGTTTAGTGAATGTTTCTATATTTCAAAATTTTAAAGAATCATATATTATATGAATATTTGTATATAATCATATATCAGACCTTGTGTTTAGCAAAAATAAATTTTATTTGATGTATTCCTCCCATGAAAATTTGGTAACATCAAAATTTTCTGAGCAAGTCACATTTTGGCTTTAATTATCTTTGAAATATAAGATGTGAGGGACAATTTTAAGAAAAAAAATAAGCACTGTGACATCTGTGGAATTCAAAGGTATTATCTCTAAATAAAACCTATAAATATGCAAACCTACATTTAAACAATTGCTCTTGTGGTTTCACTCATCATAACTTTTTTTTCTTTTCACATATCCAAAAACCTTTGAAGGGAATGAAGTTTTCCACAAAAGTTTTCAAGAGAAAGCATATGATACAGGATCCACTATGCTTACCAGGAAACTGAATTGGAGTCAACCTGGGTAGGTTCTGTTCTACATATTTATGCAAATCTGCTATTTTATTTTCTCTGTACTAACTGTGGGACAGTTCATAACAGTAAACTGTTAAGTTGGGCTTCATATCCTTGTATGAGATGAGTAAGAGGTGATGTGAACAAAATTCATTGTAAGTAACAGTAAGAAAGGTTGAGAAACTAAGTAGAAGCTCCAGTGCATGACAGAGAACAGCAGCTTTATTTGAAGGAATGGGGGGAGACAGTATTATCAGAAGTCTGTTTTAATAAAAGGGACAGACAAAAGGGGAGTATCCATCAGTGAAAAGAATGAGAAATCTCCACAAGTGAGGAAACTAATCAGAATTCACTCTTAATGACAGATTCCATGAAAAAAATGGCACAGACTAGTATGTTTAGGTGACATACTAATAAAAAAAAATTTAAATCAATGGATTCAGGGAAAACAAAAGGTGTTGAATATAAATGTAGTGGTTCTGTAAAGCTGACTGAAATGACAGTGACTGAAATCTCTGATAGAGTCTACCTATCTGAAACTTAGACTATCCACACAACACTCATGTACTCCCTTTGAGCCTTTGTAACTTATGAGAGAGGCACATCACTTGGCATAAGAGGCATTAGCTCTTTCTTTCCCTGGTTATAATAACAAAAATATGTGTTAATTTGTGTTAGAGGTTTATTTTAAGTTTCATACAGTTAAAAAAATGTGAGTAGAGGCAGTAGTGTGCAAACAACCCCATTATTTTAGAATGATTACCTTCTGGGGTGTCCTGCTTGAGAAAAAACAGAAGAGAGCACAGCGGGTTATTTTGGTTTTGTAGTGCTTATGTTAAACAATTAGCTGTTATTGTTGATTGCCCCCTTAGAAATAGTCAGGAATTGTTATCTTATGACACATTTCTACAGTTGTTCTCATGTAGAATATACAACTATGGCTTTACAACTTGGATAGAGAAAACCTGTTTTTCTGCCTGTTCCAATATCTTTCCCATTTCAGACTGTAAAAGAACTGCAATGTGTGCCAGTACTTGCTGTTGTGATGAGCTCTGGAGCACAGTTTGTGCATGCCTTCAGGAACTGGAAGATGTAGCCATGTATAGTCAAGAGCCAAAAAGTCTCTCCTGAAAGCTCTTGTATGACTGAAGCTTCTATTTCCATAAGGTACCATGAACAGGAAATTATGGAAATGTTTTCCAAACCCCTCTTTTGTTACCTCCGAAGCACAGTAAATTTCACTAAATCATCACAAAATCCTATGGTTCTGTATAAGATATTAAATGGCAAAAATGGTATTGAAATTGTGGTTATATATTTAAATAACAAGATAGATCAGAATGCTACGTACATAAAATCAAGTAATACTGTTAATTTGAGATGGAAAAAGGGAAACTGAAGATTTCTCTGAGAATTTCTGTATGATAAAACCTTTCCTCATTCTATGATAAACTTGGACCTCCTATGAGGGCAATTGTCCCCCATAAAATAATAGACTATCTTGTCCTTATATATATGGAAACATTACTAGTGTTACGAAATAATATGCTCTTCCGTCCATCAGTTCCTGCCTGTGATGTGGTCACAGTAACTATTTTTAATTCAGAAAACCTTTATGCTTTTGTATATAAATATATAAACCTTTTTTTCCCCCCTATTTAACTGTTCCTTTCTACTCTTCTTCTCTGTCCCCCATTGCTTCACATCTCTACAGGAATCTCTGTGGCACTACCGACCATATTATCTCACTGTCTCACATATGGTGAGAGATACCAATTAAGAATTTCATACAGAACCTTGAAAATCAAGAAAATCTTCCATAAAGTAATCCTTTTTTTATAGAAAGTATTTTGAACAAAATATTTTATTAAAAATTGGCAACCATTTTGTTCCTGAAAATAAAAGCTGAAAAAGCAAACATTTTTAGACTTGATAGATTCTTGACACATATTCTAAAAAATAATAATAATAAAAAAAAAAGGTTTAAAATTAGTCAAATAAAAAAAGAACCCAACCAGGTCCAAGGGGAGAGTTCAAGCTAATTCTGCTTTCCCTTTTTCCTGAAGTCACAGAGGGGGTTCTGGTATTAATTAAAATTGATTTCCAGGATAATCTGAATGGAGATTTTCATTTGCTACTATGTTTTTAATTCTGAATGCTGACCTCAGCAAAAATAAGATGGTTATTCTTAGCAGCATTTTGAAGCAGTACTTTCAAGAAATGAAAGCCCTACATGCTTAACCAATGACATATGGCATACCTTATTGAAAGACATGTTTGTTTGTTTGCTTTTTTGCAACATTTTAACACTCTCTTCATCTCTGACAGTTTATGTTGCCTTTAGTCCTGCCATGTATTGTCAGGGGAAGACAGAGCATTAGAAGTAGAAGATATATTTCTTCCTCAGATGAGAAGAAAAAGAGGAAGTTGGAGAAGAAAGATGAGATGCAGAATTTGTATTTAAAGGTTTAATATTTGTCCAATACAGGTCACTTGCATACATTTTCTTTGAAATGCCTGGTAGAATCATTTAATACTGCTTGTTTATTTGCTTTGGAAAAAACCTGCAAACAGCAAAAAAAACAATAAAACACACTTATTTTACTAAAAATAAACACACTTTCAACCTTATATCAATTTACTATGCTTTATTACTTTCCCAGGCTTCTAAATTCTGTTATGTGTTATGAAAACTAACATATCTCTACATCTCCTTCTGAGTGATTGAACCATTTAAAGTCTCTCCACTGACCTCACTTGTGAAAGTTGTATATTCTTTTCTAGTGATCACTTTTATAGGATAAAGAACATCAATTAAAAATCGAGAACAGAAGGAAAAAATAGCAAACCAGCCAACACAAGCTTTGATTACTAAAGAATTCAGGCTGAAAGGTTTAGAATTTCATGGTCATTTAGATCAGTTTTGGGACTGTCGTAGAACAATTACTCAGTGAATTTGAAACAGTTTGTCTCTTAATATGGATCACATAATAGGTTAGTTGTTTGTTTTCTATTTCTATTTCAAAGTGACATTTTACAAAAAGATTTGCATATTTTGAAAACAAATGTCATGCCCCCTCTGTGTCACTTCCTCTCTTTTTCCACCACAATAAATATTTGATAATCACACAAAATATTAGCATATTGCCTGATGAGTTACAGTCTCCCACTGCTGGAACTATTCTCATTTGTCCTTATAAAGTCTGTTTGCAATGTCAAAACAACTGAGATAAATTATTACTAATACTGTGTTGTCTCTACCAATTTTAGTATGAAACTAATTGTAGAATTTGATTAAAAGTCAATTAACTTGCTCACTGTAGGATGCTACACTTAAAGGGACTGTTTTTGAGCCAGTGTGTGAAAGTTCCATTTTCCTGCCTAGGGCTACCATATGGCTAAAGCCAGAATGCAAGATACTTATTTATGCCTTTAGAGATTCCAAAATTGATAATTCATTCATGTATTTAAAAAACTGGAGAAAAGAAAAATCTGTTTCCATTTTGGCTTGGTCCTAATCAAGAAGTTACTTCTGAGAGATCAAAATGGCACCAAGTAATATAATGGTGTTACAGATCACCAGTATGAATAATAGCATTTTTAAAATGGTATTTCCAGAAGGCTAATATTTCACAAGTTATCTCCACAGGAGTTCATGTTGCCACACCATGAAATCTAAAATCCATTATATAAGTGGAAACATACCAGTGATTTCCAGATATATGATAGGTCAGCTGCCACCCTTCATGAAAATCCATCTACCAAGTAATAACTGGTGTACATATTCTTCATACACATAAAAACTAACAGTTTAAATTTCTAAATATTAACAGGAATTCTTTTTTCCTAGTTTTGTTCCATGCCTCTATGTCAAGTAAGTATCTTCTTTGTTACAGAGTGAGATTCAATTTAGGATATTATGAAACCTTAAAAACCTTATCCTTTTTGTTTGTTTGTTTTTTACTTTTTATTTTGTAATATGATTATCACTCGCATCTCATCTGTCCACCTAAAATTGCACTACTTTACTGAAGCAGCTCAAAGACCTCCTCATTTTTATTTAGTTTATTTAAGTATTAGGTTTGTAGTAAAACCTCAGAACACCTGGATTCCATGTTTATGATCTCTTAGCTCTCCAATTTTGTAATATCAGCAACAGGAGGATTATAAAACAATGTATGTGTAAATATACATACGTATCATGCTCTAGCAAGTAGGCTACCACAAAATTACCGCTAGCAAGTATATCTATGATTATATTCATCATTACAAATTACTATCAGCAATCAAAAATATATTATCAATCAATATTATACAGCAACTAATAACAGTAAAAACAAGGATGTATATACTTAACTAAAACAGCAAAACCCATAAGGTGTATATTATAGATTACCACAAAATATTATTAGTGAGGCAAGACTATCACCAGTATAACAGCACCATGTTCTCAGGGTAGATTACTAATATGGATACAAAATACTGGTATCAAGTGAATCAGACAGAATTAGAAGGGGACAAACCATCCCTGAGGGGAGAACAAACCTATGCCAGAGGTGGGAGGAGAAACCAAAGTGACCCCTAAAGTGCACCCAAAGTGGGACCAGTAGTTCAGCAGGCAGAGTGTCACTTCAGATGTGAGCTTGGAGTCAGATGGGCATGTCCAGTGAGAGTCCAAGATCTCATGGAAAGTTCATGTGTTCAACCTGTGTAGGAAAGAAAAAGTGTAACAAGGGAAGTTTCCAGAGAGAGAGAGACTCAGCTTTGGGTAAAAATTAGGTTCTTTCAAATCACTGAGTTACAATGGGACATAAGAACATCACCACTTTTAACCGCCAATATATGTTCTTAATGTTGATTTTACATCTCTGATGATGCCATTTTCTGTCTTTTCAGACCTATTTAATTTTCTCAGACTATTTCTACCTTTTCAGAAAACAAATTGTCAAACAGAAAACAAATTACAGTTCCTTGATTTTGCATTTATTAGTGATACCTGAGGACATCTCTGGTTTCTAGATACCCCAGCTGTGCTTCAGAGAGGCCAGCTGTACTTTTCTAGGATGTTTCTGGTTCCCAGGTCTACTCCTGGGCTCACAACTTTCCACTTGGCAGGCAACTTCTGTGTCACTATTTTTCAGCAGACAATTTCAGTTTTAGTAAATTTTCCCTTCTAAGAAGGCCAAATTTATGGCTGTTCTCATCAACCTAGTTTTACACATTTAGTTATGCCTCTATATAAGTACTTCACTGACCTTCAGTTTAGCACTTTAGTTAGTGTTTTTCACTTTCATGACCAAAGATACAACCTTAGGAAGTCCTAGCACATAGTACGCAAACCTCTTATTTGAAAATGTAGATGCAGATTTTGTCTCTAAACACTATAAATTATGGATTGATTTTTTCATACTGAAATTTAATTTTAAAAATAAAACATTTCAAAACATATTCTAACAGTTTTTACTACCTTACTGTGTCAAACAGTAGTGTGATTCACTCAGCATATTCCTCCCTGGTATTTGGGGGCTAGGAGGTTGATTGCTTGTTTAATGGATCTTCAGTCATTCTGCATACAAAACTTAAAAATGTGTTCGGTTTCCTGCTATATTAACTTCCAAATGTATCTACTGCTTGTTCTGTACACACCTCCTCCCCATTCCCTTCAACAAAATTCTGGGTAAAAAGGAATTGAACGGTGTATAAAGTATGCAGCATACCACAAGTGAATGTCTTGCAGTGGATGTGAGTAAACAGGATTTCTCATAGTACCTGAATGATAAGTGTGATTGTCTCCTATGTTCTCTGTGTATGACAGCTTATAGCTTCAAGCTTTGGTAGAACACTGACTCATGCAAATGATTTTTCTATATTCTCCTCTAAGATGCATTCTTGTGATAAGAAATGCAATGACAAGTCCCAACACAAAATGCTACTCTTCTATCCAAAAATTTGATGACAGGAAAACTAGGCTGGGATTATAGCCACAGCCTGAACAAAAATTGCATTTGAGAGAGGGTGAAAAAACTGTCTGGATCAGCAGCTGGGTTAGGATGAGAGAAAACCTCTTTTAAAAGTCTGTACCTTTCAGTAGCTGAGTTTTTTTATGGGAACCGTTTGTTCCAACAAGTAGTAGCATGTCTCCAAACATTATAACTAGTATTGATTTTGTTATGAGCTGAGGTTTCTGAGATGCAGGTGGCCAAAGACAGTATCCATGCTCAAGAGTTTTGAAATACCAAGTCATGAAAGATGCTGGAATGTCTGCTGATATACCTGTACCTGTTGACCTCAAAGACCATGAAGCCGGGGTGATGCAAAATCAAACAAGGACAGTAGGGAGAAGACACATTTAGTGAAGATAAATCAATCCTGTGAACCAAAAAGAGCAAGGACTTGAATTTAGCTCTCCTAAGAGAATGCTCTTTCCATTTTAAGTTATTGGTGTCTTGGATTCCTGTCCACAGATTTGACCAGAAACCCTATTTAAGCAAAGAAAAGCCTATAAGAGGTGACAATGAGATGTTTGTGTGAGCAACTTCTCTTTTGACAAGCCAACAAAATGTTAAGGAAAGACATTCTTGTTTTCAAATATCAATCAGCTTCACTCACCTTTCTCACAGCCAAGAATGAGCACACACAATTATAGGGAATGAGTGATCAAGATGTGGTTTTCTTTTCTGAAGAATTTTTCCCCTTGCAGACGTAGAGAATAATGTGGAAAATATTTCCTCACAATATCTACCCGATCCTGCATCCATGACAGTATACAAATAGTATCGTATTACTCATGCACAAACTACATTTCTTGTCTTGCAGAGTACTAGCATTTGCTTACAATACTATTCTTTCAAGTATTTAGCTCCTGTTGTTATGCTTCACCCTTATTAGTCCACAGAAATAAATCCAAGGACTGTCAATGACAGTAACAACACAGCAACCGAAGAACCAGGAGGTTTGTTTTTGATTCAATTGTATCACATTAAACCACTGAATCAACGAAAAAAAGTGCCATGTTCTCATAATGACCCTGAACAGAAGGTACCTTGGAACTGAAATGATCTGTCTAGAATTTGACATAATATGTTGGCCGGTCTTCGCGAATGAAGATCCGGGGAAGGTCTTTACACCTTCCAGCCTGCGCATTGGATTTTTTAGGTGAGACACAGTGTGCGCGGAACTGAGCCACCCTTTAATCCTGAGGTTCATCTGCAGGGGCCAAGCACGCTTGGACGGTGGCAGCGAGGTCCTCAGGACGTAGATGGATTGCCTTACAGGGCTAAGGAGCTCCATCTGCCCAGGGAGTGGCCCTGACCGGGAATCGAACCCGGGCCTCGTCGGTGACAAATTTGACATAAACCTGTAAGATGACTCGACACTTCATTCAGGGGCTTAAGATCACTAACTAATCTATCCCCTGCTGAGTCTGGGAATAATCTTATGTTCTAAGTGTGATGAGTAAGGCTGTTACTCTGCATGTCCTCTCTGGGCAAGTTTTCTTAAACTCAGTATTTACATAGGAAGTTAATAACATGTTGTGCATGGAATTTGAGGCACTTCACTCTCCAAGAGCTGAAATTTAACTCTTAATCACTTGGAACAGAATATTATCTGAGATAATTCAGCACATTTTAATTGCAATGAAGCAACATTATATGATCTATTGATCTAGCCTAACTAGGTATCATGAAAGAGTGTTCACTGCAGAATTAACCTTTTTATGCTGCACATTGGTGGTCTGAGCTAAACAGATTTATTTGTTCTTCTTTCCCATGATATTTTTTGCTTTCTGTCATTTTCATGTGTGGACTTTACTCTGAGCTACTTCAACTAGCACACTGATGGAGAATAGCTGTAGTAGCTGTGATTTCTGCCTGCTTTGAACTAAGTAATACCATGATTTTTATCAGTCTCTTTTTGTTGGTTATTTGGTTTTGTGTTTTTTTTTTTTTTTTTTTTAAGATATGTTTGTATCTCAGTGATACAAACATATCTTGGAAATCTCCATAAAAACTATGAAAAAAATTATTGCATTTACAAGAAGAAAAAAGATGAAGAAAGTAAAACCAAGTAGTGGAATTAACACGAAAGAGCAACAAACATTTTCTCTGATCCTTTGCCTTTTAGAGTTGCCTGAGTAAGGACTAAGCAAAACTTTGAGATTTTATTTCTGCAGTTGATACATCCGTAAGAGCATGAATTCCAAAATTGCTGGAGATGTGAGTGAGACCATGAAATGTGTTATTACATGATATAGTTAGGGATAATTACAGATTTCATACCCTTTAATGTTAATTCTACCCTGGAAGAAGACTGAGAATGGCATAATTTTTACACTGCCATGTAACTATGGCTACAACAAATTGGTTTGTTTTATGGGCGATGTTTTTAAAAGCTATTTCTACCAACTTAGTCAGCATTATTAAATATTGGATGCTTTTAATAGGAGCTGGAAATGTTGTAAATAACATAGGTTCATTTACTTTAGTATTTTATCGTGTATCATATGTAATATTTGAAGCAAATCCATTGGTTTTCCCACTCCTCATATTTTACTACACCTCACAGAGTAGTTTCAGAATCCACTATCTGGATTTCCCTTGAATGCAAGTAAATCAGATGTTCTCCAGCAGCACACCAAGAGCAATTCCTCTACTCGTATTCATCAAAACCAGACTAGAGACAGTAGTAGTAAAACTCCGTAAAATTCTGCCAACAATAATGTCGAGTCATTAACACTGTTTTGTTCTACAGATACAGCTTTTTTGGTTGGCACTAATTTTTCTCCTTGCCAGGTCAGAGGCACACAGTTTCTTAACAGAGCAGTCGAACTTCAAGGGAAAAGTAATTTTGCCTTTTATATGTAAGTTTTAGGATGTAAGTTTTTAACATGTAAGTTTTTAACAATCAAAGTTTTAGCCCTGGCCGTCGCCCATTAGTGCACTGGGATAATGCAAGTCACATCTTTTTTTTCCTTTTATGAGAAAGCTCTACATTTAAATAATCAGAGTGCTTTGAATCACTCCCCAGGCTCACTCTAGTTGACTAACCACCAATCATATAACAAAGCAACACTATTTCTCAGGAGAAGAAAAAAAAAAAAAGAGAATAGTGATGTTGTTATTATTGCTGAAAGAAATTATTCTAGCTTCTGTAGTCATTATTCAAACATGTTTGTATACCAATCAAGTTCCTGAAATGTTCCATACTCATTGCATATAGGGGCATTTATTTTTTTTTTGTTTGGTTGGGCGGTTTTGTTTGTTCTGTTTGGTTGGTTGATTTGGTTTGTTTGGGGCTTTTTTAATTTTTATTTTCCTGACCTTTATTCTGATAGCTCCATACATATTTAGTTCTTTATGTTTTTATGAAAATACACCCAAAGCCACTAGTCACTGCCAAAAAATGGCATGTCCTTTCCTTTATACTTCTGAGCACAAATGATTCCATCCTTTTGTCTAAACCTTTCATTATTCACACTGTTTCAGACAAAGCCTGGCTAACCCTGTATCTTTTAGTGCTAAACCTAACCTTCTCACATTTACTTCTTTTGTAGAATGACACCTGTGACATTTTGTTTTCCTTAAGAAATCAGCTTTTCCAAAATACCTATTTGCAAGAACTGGGGCTCTTTTTTTTCAGTAATCAAACACTATTCATACAGAACTTACAGAATTTGAAGTGTTTGATAGAAAGATAATCGTAAGGGTCATTTGTCCCACTTGACACCTTGCAGTAATCTGGGCATTTTTGGAGGCTGTATTTAATCCAACCACAATCCTTTTTATGTTTGTATAAGCCAAGAAAAAAACATGAAGAAATCTTTCTCAGGTATTATCATCTCTCAGAGAATGAGATTTTTTTCTCAGTAGAAGAGAAGCAATAGCAAATTACTAACAGAAATGGGAGAATTTTTGAAGAAATGCCTTGTCATGAAAATATACTGAGGATATGTTATTGAGCTTTGAAAGCTCATGATACTCAGCAAGTTTTCACAGAGAAAGGGTCTGAGGCCCACAGCAAAATTCTTGTGCCACTTCTCCAGAGAGAACTGAGTAAAGAGACTGTTGTTCATGTTTTTTTAGTTTTTGATCTGGAGGTGTACACTTCAGATACTTTCCGTTTTATGAAAATATTCAAATGTTGGTGGTTTGGGGTTTTTTTAAACAAAAAACAAAAAGCAAAAAAAAAAAAAAAACTTCAAACCAACACTTTCTTAAAACAGTGAAAGGAAAAACAATTTTCATTCCCTGGCCAGTTCTAATATGCAATTTATTTAGTGGTGCTCTTTAATCCGTGGATGACATTTCTGTATAAGGATTAAATCATTAGATCAGTTTAGATTGCTATAGGTTTTCATTCTGTTGTCTAAGGTGAGCCATCCTTTGCATAAAAAATGTTTTAGGAGAAAACCAGAGCCTACAGCAGTCCAAAATTACTTCAGCAGAGCAAAGCTCAGTAACAGACTTAAAACACAAAATTTAGTGATGGCTAGATTTCCTTTCTCTTTCAAGATTTCAGAAATAAATAGGCATAAGACTAAAGAAAATTGCACTGTGATGATTTCATCCATGTAGTAGACCTTTAATGTTGATATTACAACAGTAACTCGAAAGATTTAACTCTAAGATTGATATGTTTATTTCTTTTCTTTTAAAAAAGGGAGAAATACATCGTTTGCTAATAAATCACCATAATGGAAATGGTCAGAGTAAATAAAACTAAATATGATTATCTTTCAACAGATGTAACAACAGACAACTACATAAAACACAGTTCATTGGAGAAAATTAAAATTTCTTCATTGCCAAGTCACCTGCGAAAACACAATACACATTTAAATGTGTAAAACAGTTACATTTTTTTTTTCTGGGAAAATTATGATAGCTACTTCTACACCAGCTGTTTGGTACCTTCCTTTCTTGCAATTTAATTTAAGGGCTAATATTGTTGAAGCCTTCCCTTTCCCAAATTACATATGTAAATGCTGAACTACCCCCCTCCCCGCCAGGTGACATCTATTTCATTACTATTGTCTTTGTAGCATCCAGAGATTGACTGAAAAATGGAGATTCTACTAGATTTTTTTTTTTTAACAGTACACAGGAAAATATTTTTCCTGCTTCAAAAGGTACAGCAACAGTAGTTGGAATAATAGAAATTATTAGAATAAAAGCAGCTATAAATGAGGAAATGTATTGGCTGTATAATCATGTACATTGGTGTTGGTTAGTTAATCACACCTTACTAGGAAATTTGCAGTTATACACAACACACACACATATATATATATATATGTATCTGCATATATTTCACTCTTTTTTTCTGTAACTATAATTAATTATCATTCATAACAGTTAAACATGAGCAGAATAATGAGCAGACATCTCTCAGAGAACAAGGTTTCATGCAAAATTCACTTTGGGCTGAGGAGGTAAGTGACACAGGCTGATGAGAGCAGCAACTGAAATAACCAAATTTAGTGGGCCACAGAGACTAGCATTAGAAACAGAACAGAGATAGATAATACCAGACAACAAAATAATAAAACCCAAGTTTGGACAGACTGGAATCTGAGTGCTTAAGTTTAACAGGAAGGTATGAGTTAAGAGTACTGTGTCCAGTTCTGGGCACCTTTCTAGAAGACGTTTTGGTGCTGCAGTGCATCCACGGAAGGGCAGAGAACCTGTTGAGGATAAGTCCTATGAGGAGTGACTGAGGGAGCTGCGGGTATTTAGCCTGGAGGAAAGGAGGCTCAGGGGAAATCTTATTGCTCCCCTCAACTACCTGAAAGGAGGTTGTGGGGACGTGAGTATTGGTCTCTTCTTCCAGGTAACCAGTGACAGGACAAGTGGAAATGATCTCATGTTCTGCCAAAGGAGGTTCAGGTTGGATATCTGGAAAAAATTCTTCCCTGAAAGAGTGGTTAAGCATAGGAATGAGCTGCACAGGAAGGTAGTGGAGTCACCATCCCTTTGACCTGCCTGCTCATAATTATAGGTTTCAGAACAAGTTAAATGAACTTACTGAGTATTTCCTGTTATTTCATCATTCATCTGGACACTTCTGGTCTCTTCTAGCAAAGTTGTTCTGCTTCACTCCAATTTACTTTTCTTTATTTCAAGTATTCTTCAATAGAGTTTAAAACAAACAAAAAAATAAAAACCACTTTGAAAAAGTAACTTTGGAATATATAGGTGGAAAAATAAGTCTTCACAAAAAAATGAGGAACAAAGCATAACTGGAGGAAATATTTGCTGCTTCTTTATCAGTAGAAAGAAGCAAAGGAAGAGAAACAGGGGAAAAAGTTACCAGCTGGGCCTGTGAGTTTTGCCTTCCAGATGCGAGTAAATGATCTGAAGGAGCAGCTTTTTCTACTTTTCTTCTTCCCCACCATGGAGAATCACATTTCATCAGTAAATGGACAGTCACAAAAACTTCTTATTCAAATATTAAGGGAAACTTTAAGAGGACTATGTCTTCCACAGTACCAGGAATGAGAAGCAATAGAGAAGGAAATGGGACTCCTGCAAATTACAATAGATCAATCAAATCTGATTTATCAAAGTAAGGAAGAATTGAATTACTTTCCATCACTCTTCTAGAAGGTTATTCTTTAAATACATAGAGTTTTGTGGTCAAAGTCTCTGTTCTTTACACTAGCCATATCTTTTATTACTAGGGTTGTTTGTTTTTTGGGGTTTTTTAGATTTTTTTTACCAGACATGGGATCCCATACTATATCCCAAAGAGTGACTGAAAACAAACTGAAAAGTATGCAATGCAAAGAAAATTCTAATACCTGTGTCAACTGGAATTATGCCACTTTCCCATAAGAAGCTATTCTTCCATCAATTTATGTTTCAAAACTAATCTCCAGGATGCCTTGAGCTGTGTTATTATAGTATAAGTTACGTCAAGTATGCAGAATACACACACTTGAGAAGTAAAAATTAAATTATACAAATGGGACACATGCTCATCAGAAGATTCAAAACGTTTCTAGAATGAGACTTTGAGGGGTAATTAAGAATCCCTTCATACTGATATGTGACCACAAACTGGGACAGAGGGAATCACTTTGTGCCATTAAATCTCACAGTGCCAAATGCCCTGGTAACTTTTGGCTATCTTACAGATAGGCATGAGCAAGCATGAAAAGTCTTTTGCATACACACTGCATGTCTACTGCCTTATTTAAATTTAATTCAATTCCATTAAATTGAATTAAACATGAATTTCTTACTTTATAGCTGCTAATTTCTAAGTTGTCTTAAGGATGGGATGAGTTGGAAGACTCATCTGTAAATGTCAGAGAAGGACCAGTAGGAGAACAGAAACAGGAGAAAAATTGGAACAGTCTACAGGAATTTTGCTTTTCAAAACTCTTGGGGACATTGTTTTGATCTTCTCCTTGTATCCTACCTAAAAAAGAAAAGAATGGAATTCTTTTTCCAAGTACTTTCTACATTGCTTTTTAAAAGAAAAAAATACATTGTATCATAAGTATGTTTCACAGATTGGTGTCAGTTAGAATGTAGCTGAATTGTCAAAAATAACTCTCAAGAGAACACATCTGCCCACTTTACTCCTGTTTTAAAGTTTCACTGTATTGTTTGGCTTTTTGTGGTAGTTTTTGGTTTTGAGGTTTTTTTGTTTCTTTGCTATTGTTCTGGCATGGTTTGTATAGTAAAGACATCTTTAAAAGTATTTCTGCTCTCTCAATTCCTTTTCTTGCACAAAATGCATAATTAGCACGGTATAGAACTGACCGAGTGCTTCCAGCTCTGTCAGTCATGTGAAGAGTGCAGATGCATGTAAAATAATTATAACCTAACTGAGAAGTTAGTGCCTCTCTTCACCTCTGTGTTGGACTGCAGGATGAATATTGAATGTGTTGCATTTTATTGCTGTTCCAAAAAATGGTCTTTGTTACAGAACAACAAAGGAATTTCAGGAGTTTCTTATAATAGTTACATATTTCATGTAGTTACAATGCTTACTATGCCCATTGATTGCTTAAGTTTGATTATATGCATGTTGCTTCAGTTTTTAAATATATCTTAAACAGTTACTCAGAGACATTATGTTTGCTTCTCAGTTTGAAAATGATTTAGTGTTTACAGGCCTTGAAGAGGTACCCAGTGCATTTGAACTCCCCTTGGCAGAAGAGAAAACAAAAAGCCTCAGTTCAATTATGTTATTTTTAGACATAACTCAAGAAGGCTGGCACTGTATCTCTAAAAAGTCTCTTAAAACATCTGTGTCCAAGTAAACTGGGCAGTGAAGATTGCATTAAGAGAGATGTAGTCAGTTGAACATTGTTCTAAAGGTTATTTCTGTTGTTTACACAATGTCATGGTACCTGTGTCTTCAAAGATGCTCTATTCCCTTATTAATGTAATAATCTGGCAAAGGGTACATTTTACTATTTAGAAACTAAGTCTGGAAAAAAGCCAGAATTACTTGTCTGCACTGGAATAATGGAAGGATCATAGACTGTCACAGTTACCAGCCATTTGCAGCCATCAAACTACCCTATATCTACTCACACCACACTGCCTGCAATTCGTATTGCACTCACATGTTCCCTTCTAAACAAAAATCTATATGTAGTTGCAGGCAATTTAAGGAAGTAAGGTTTTGTTATGACAGATTTCTCACCCTGGTTTGTCATTGGATCTCAAGAAACTGGGTATTTGCGTACATCACAATTAATTTTTAATAAGAGCTAGAGAGTTTGAGTATCACAGGTTCCAAATGTTTAACAAAGATAATTTGAAAGGAAATTGTTTCATTTACAGCAATATTCAGCTTTAGAAAAATAAAATTTTAGTATTTCCAAGACCTGAGATAAAAATAGTAACATTTTCCTATCTCCTCCTTTGCTTCATAATTTACGATAACAAATATTTCATAGTATAAATTGCTTAAATTAATCATTTTTGATATAGCACAAAAGTTGGAGAAAATTTCTTTTTATTTATAACTCAGAGCAAAAAAACCTCAGTATTAGGCCATTTACATGTGACTTATTAATGACAGCAAAGAAATTTTGCAAGGATTTACTACTTAGGATGACTGGTTATAACAAGTATTTTCTAATGTAAATATGCGTATTTAAAAATTCCTAAAAATGGTTCTAACCACACGTATTCCACTTCCTACCTTAAATACTCTGTTTCTATGAGCTTGCAAGTTTTTTGTAAAAGAAAACATAGATCACAAATAGCATCTTTGTAAACCTAGTTTGAAAAATTAGGCAACATTCATTAATTGTTTTCAATATTCCAAATCTATAAAAACAAAGATATTAGGCAAACTGATGGATTTTACCTACTTCTTACACCCACCTTTCAAATTACTCTTGCAGTTGAATCAGTCACATCTTGTCTTCTATGGGAAAGTGTTATGGGAGAGAAACAAAATCATCAGTATTACTGTAAAAAGAGTATTATAAGATAAAGAATCCTTTTCCAGAAACTGTGAGAACTTCCAATAACATACTTCACTTGATTAAATTACTCATCATAAGACAGTAATTATTTCTGGAAATCTGGGTTACCTAGTACACGTAATGAGCTTTACCTTTTTCTCTCCAGCGTGCAGTCACTAAAACTTGTGGATGTTTGCTGTGAACTTGCTAACCCTGGCAGTGTGTGGGATAATACAAAGCTACAAAGGACCATATAATGCAAAATATAGTGTAACATAAAGCCAGTAAATACTACATTCCCTTTTTTTTGGTGTATTCTTAATTAGCCTGTGAGACAAATAATCAGCTGTTAGGATGACTTTGTTGAAACTAGCTCTGCATTATTGGTCTAATCTATTTCAGTTTGATCATGGTTAAAACAACAACATTTAAAAATTAGGATCCAGTATACACAGATTTATAGCTGTCTTCTAATAAATACATAATTTGCATACAAGATTGTTTGTTCTCTAAGCAACTGAGATTCATATTCACTCAGACAAGGACTCAAAAACAAGCCTGTTTAAATATGCCACATTAAAAGAAAATGCTGACAGCAATTCCTCCTTTAGCTCAGTATGTGAAATTGTAAGTAGACTGACAATCAAAGAAAATGTATAGTAAAAAAAAATTAAATTAAAAATAAAAATAAATTTAATGAAAAAAGAGAAATTCAAGGGAACATTTTTAATTTAAATCCTATGAAAACACCTTTAATTTCATAAAAGGTTTCTCTACTTATTTTTGGTCAATTTTGCTGACACTGAAAAAACCTGTTGTTTAGCTAATAAAACAATTGCCTTTTCCAGATGAGATTTATTCACTAGTGATCATTTAATCTGTAAATAAACCTCCTAGCTAGTTACGACGGTCATATAGTATTCAATATTGAATTACTTCAATTGTGACTTTTATCCTTGAAGATATTAAAACTCTTCTCTTCAAACTTACTTTCCATTATTAAGGTCACCATCTTCTATGACTGTGATTTTGCATTTTTGAAACTGAGAGATAGCTATCCAGCTATTATTTGTTTAAATTCTTGAGTATTCTGGTTTAGATAATACATTTATTTAAAGCTGCCCCTTTCCTATCTGTAATTTGACGACAAGAAATCAGCAAACTTCTGGTCACACAATGACTTGGACTGAACAAGGTAGTGTTGGACCAAGTTGCGTTTTTTTTTTACATAAAAAGGTATTATACCTTGGGGGGGGGTGGTTTGGTTTTTGTTTGTTTGTTTGTTTGTTTGTTTGTTTTAATGAACGTGGCATAGTTGGGGTTGAGAGAAGTAAAAGAATTTTATTTTCATTCAGTTTTACTGAGATTCTGCACCCTGAATTTAGGTTTCTGTATGGAAGTCTCCATTATGTTCCTGCACACCTGGCCTCTCCTTATTCCAGCTGGAGATCTGATCATGGTTGTCAATAGATCATAGAGAAAAAACATTTAGTTGCACATAGGTGGATACCTGAATAACTACTAACCAAATGCTCTTTGGATAAATTGAGCACCTCTCTCACAAACAGCAACAGAGGCATAAAGACTGTACCCAGCTGTAGACACCTACACTGCTGATACCTAAATTCATCTTTCCACATATGAAGGAGAAAGCCAAACATGAAAGAAGTCTGTACCCAGATAAATCCTTCCTCATAAGAGTACCTGAAGATCCACAAAGTTTCCTCGTGATTATGTCTGCTGATGATGTTCACAAGGATGATACTTCAGTTTTCAGTGGCATTTGTACCGGTTAGACCCTGCAGAAGCAATTTAAGACTAAATTTCATTTATTACATGTATCTAGAGCATATTATTATGCACTAATTTTGTTCAGTACAAAGCAAATTATTTAAAACAGTTCTCAGTGTGCCATTCATTGTTAAGCAAACTAAAAGTATTTGAGCTTGTGAACGCTAATCACAAGCACTATATTTCATTTCTCTCATAGTCAATGATCTTTTATTTCCAGTAAGAAATATGAATTTCCTTTTATGATTTAATAAATGGTAGTACTTACCTTCATAGTCTAGGTAGTTCATTTCCATAGGTAGTTTTCATTCAAATGAGTTAATTAAATTGATTTACATTTACATAATTTCTTTACTTTGACTGCAATAAACTTTCAATGTAATTTTAAGCAATCTAAACTCTGTTTTGGCAAGTGACTATGGTCTAACATACATTTTGGGCTGATATTTGTTAATCAAGTAATTCAGAACTATAAATTTACATATTTATGGATAAACTGCATAGTTAATATTTGTTCTCCCCAGATGCTTATTTCAATATAGGAGAAATTTAGTAGTTATCTTTTTTTAGCATTTCAGAGCAAGTTCTAGTGAATGTTTTTATCATGAAGTTGCATCTATTACTTTGGTACTTTCTGTTTTCTCTAGAAAAAAGAAGACCCAGACATAAAGATATATTGATGCTAATTGTTAAAAATAATTTAATTAAACAAAACAAGTGTAAGGATTTTAATGGAAATTGACACATCTTCACTTAGTATATTTTTATTATTAAGAAATAGAAAGCATATTGGTAAGGCTGCAATCAAAGAAAATATTTGTCACTGATTTTTTTTTTATATTTACATGTAATAAGTAAATTTTTACTTTACTCTCTCTAAATAAAATCTTCAATATGAACTCAAAGCCAGGGTGTTACAAAATCTCCTCGGAAACTATTTTAAAGCTTGAAAACTTCTCTCTAGAAAAAAATTTCTCTTCATGTAAATGTTGTACTTCTATATATACCATTCTGGAATAGGAGAAGAGATAATACATGTAATTTATATTAATTTGACTCTTCATTTGATATGTGTATGAGGGAAGGAAAAACTTTTGTTTTATTCATTAATTAAAATTATTACAGAGGAGTTGTTTTCTATCTTTATAAATAGTCATAATAATAGTCATAAATAATCAAGGATTTTCTTAAAATATATTTTCTAAGCAATATAATTACTTGTTGCTGTTATTTTCAGGGTTTTTATTTGTTTGCTTGCTTTTGTTTTGTGCATTCAGAGAATTCATTGTTTCATACAAAGATGTTTTAATTCTATTTTGTTTCATTTCACATTTGCCTTATGAAAATCATTATCTTATGTTTCCATTCTTTTCTAGCATATATTACATATTCATATTCTAATGTAGCTGCAGAAACAGGAGGAACTGATAAATTGCTTTTCCCTGGTGACATACTTCTCCCTGATGACCAGGCTCTTTGGGCAATGCTTTCAACCCAGAAGATCGTTTTTGGTGCCTGACTGAAGTGATCACCTCATCTGCTTCACCACTGACAGAGATTCAGATACAATACAGAGGAGGTTGATTATACTTGATTGAATATATCAACTTTTCTTTTACCCCTCTGTGTAAAGGAGAGTTTAATTTCTTAATGAGAATATTAAATTTGTGTTGCAAAGCTCTCTGTGCCATAACTCAGGTTCTAGGTCATGAGTGTCCTTCCAAATCAACAGATTATTAACATAAAGCTTCTCCGTAAACTACTTCTCAACAATTTATATTTCTACTGGAGATAATGGTGTTTGCAAACCTATCTGAACATTTTCTTACAAGACTAAATCTAAATTCCAAATTCACTGGCATACTAGAAATATTTTAAATCTAAAATACCACTTGTGTCTCATGTTTAAATTACAAGTTTTTCTCCTTTTTCAGTAAACTGTTTAGATATTGGCAAGCATTTTGATAATACCCCGTTGCCTTTTGTGTTATCATGGATATGAAAGAAAAAGTAAAAACAAAACTGTTTCAGTTATGTAAATTCTGATCTCTAGACTTGTTGAGTGGATTTAGGTAATTATGAAAGTTGATCCCACTTGAGATACTCAAATATAATGTAATATTGTGAATTATAAACCATATGTGAAATAGAGTTTATTAAAAAAAGAGTCATACTGTATCTCTCTTTCTAATTACATTTTTCCTCAGATAAAAATATGACTGCAAGATTAAACTGATATGTATAACCCATATAACTTATGTGTATAATTTATGTATAATAAAATAGAACATAATGTATATATTTATAGAAAACTCAAGCTGGTTTTACAAAGCCATAAATTGCTGTTTCAAACTTACATCACTAGTCTGTACTTCCATCCAATTATAGTTCTAAAATAAATGCATAAGGCAGTAGGTTCCTCTGTTACTTTTTCACACGGCTCTAGCCGGTATAGCTCTGAGAAAAGGCTTAGACTAGATGTTTGTGCTGGAAATCCTTTGCTGTGAGGGTGATGAGGTTGCCTAGAGAAGACGTGGATGCCCCATCCCTGGAAGTGTTCAAGGCTGGGTTGGACAGGGCTTTGAGAACCTGGTCTAGTGAAAGGTACCCCTGTCTATGGCAGGTGTTTGGAACTAGATGACCTTTAAGGTCCCTTCCAACCCAAACCATTCTGTGATTTTATATCTGGGAATTTTTTTTTTTCTAGTCATTCTCAAACACAGAATTCATTCAAAACCAATCCAAGAAATCACTGATCTGACACTGTCACAGCTGGGTGCACCCATCTCTTGCCACATCCAGGAGGTCTGTCAGAGTTTATTTGACTCTGTTTTAAGCATCCTAGACTCATGAGAAACACTCTCATTTGAGGAAATCCCTTTCATAAGGTTCTCCACCAGTCCCTTTCTTCCCAAGAATCTCCCTCAGGGAATGAGTCAGTATAAGCATAGAATCATTAAGGTTTGGAAAAACTATGCTATGTTCACCACTAAATCATGTCCTAAGGTTCCATATACAAATGCTTTTTGAACACTTCCAGGAAGTGACTCCATCACTTCCAATGATGTACTCTTCCACTAAAGTGATTTCTCCTAATATCCAACCTAAACCTCCTTTGGCAATCCCTGACAACCTTTCGACTCATTTGGAGTCAACATTGACCTTAATGAGAAAACCATCTTCCTATCCATAATAACTCATTTGCTTAGCTACAGTTTCCTTTCTATCAGCTTGTGCAAGGAGCAGAAGGTGGTTGTTTATCACGGAATATTCAACTGGCAAAAGTCTGTTATATATTATAGTAAAAAGAAATGTAACAATAGGGGGAAAGACTGCTGCAACTAAGACTGAGAGGCATAGAATGGCAGTAAAAAGAGCATATGTTGAGGCCTATTCTAAAAGGCTACTAATAGAAAAGTCCCCTTAAAACTGACTGTAGCAGATAGACCTCACTCTTATGGCTATGGTAGCTACGGATCTCAGAAGTTAGATTGCCACTGGGAATTCACAGATGACTGGTAGTGGCAAACTGTGTTCTGGACAGCTTGAGTCTGAGGTCCCTTGAAGGAATGTTGCCCTAAGAGACCCAGTGGAGAAAGTCAATCAGACTTACAAGTGAAAGTAGTGTTGGAATAATCACTGTTGGCAATAAAATATGACAAGGTACAATATCATAATCCTTTCTAATGTGAATCTTCCCAAAGTCAGCATGTCAGCGTCTCTCTCCAGTTGAGTTGTCCATATAAATCCTCAGAGTATGTTTTCCCTTAGGCTTGCTCAACATATTTATTGCTCTCCTTCCTAACTTACAGTCATATACACAAGAAACTGATAACTATGTAAATATTTATGTCACTTTCTTTTGGCTACTGGTTTCTGGATTTTTTGTCTTTTGATTTCTGGAACACGTAAACTCACTAGTCAAAACTCTAGATCTTCCCAGTTATAAAGACAAGCTGACCTGTCATGACTAACACAGGCAAAACATTTCAAATTAAATAGTTTCTTTTCAGTTTTCTGAAATAGTTTTCTTCTATAGTACGTCAGGTACTTTCCTGAGATACTAGAATAACAGCAAGCACAATTTTTTTGTCCTATAAGCAAACTGAAAAAATATTCATCAACTCCAAGATAGAGAGGTATTGCATCATCAAAACCTCATTTTTGACTAAAATCTTTTTCCATCTCCACAAAAGAGATTGGAACATGAGACATACTTTAAAGTCCTTTAAAAAATATCTTTTACTTTTTTTGAAAGCTATGAATTTCCTTCGCAAAGTAGGTATTTTCAAAATGGCTTTATTAAGTGAATAATAATTTTCCTACATTGCAAAAAATAAAATTATTCAAATAGTATAGTAGTACGACAAAGCTTGGTGTAAATAGAGGTGAGAATGAGCAGTAAAGAAGAAATGTGGTGCTTTATTTTTTGTTACAGCTACTCAGCTTTAAGAGTCTGAAAGATTTCACATCCTAATTTTATAAAATCTACCCCTGTATAAAAACGTATAAATTTAAGTATGTATTTCATTATTGTAATACTCACCCAACACATCATTGATTGCCTGACTTCTTCCAGAAACCTAAACAAAAACGGGTCTAGAGGAAAGACTGTGTTGCAGTGAAGAGGGAGATCAACCAAAAGAGGACCGGCAGATTGCTGAACTCAAGATAACCTTGTTAGCATTGTATGCCTGCTTTGTCAAATATACCACATTGTAGCAGCCAAATGAAACACAATATTTCAAAGCAATGCCAGCTGTAAGCAAGACCTTTCAAGGCAGTGTAAGTTTCCATACATACATCTTCTCAAAACTGTGTGGTCGCTGAGCTCTTCACATACATTACAGAATTTTTGTTCTCACTAAAGATGCCCAAAGACATAGTGAAGTGTTTTCATTCCTTGATTAAAGATAATACAGAAAAACTGTCAAAAGGGGGAAGGGCAGGGAAGGGGAAGGGGAAGGGAGGGGAGGGGAGAAGAATGGGAAGAAAGTCCAGAATGAATGCCTTGAAAATGCCTTCTCACCTGCCTCTCAGCTCAGGTGGTCCTGAAAGACACATTTTTTTTCCATCTCAGTACTCTGATGTTTTTGTGTTAGTATGACAGAACTTCAGATTTGATAAATTATAACTAACAAAAACATCCTTAAGGATGTTTGAGGGAACTTGTTCAAAAATTGGTGGATTTCAAACTTTTTATTCATTCAGTTAAATTCCAGTAATCCTGACAGGCACATTTATCATCCTACAGTGCTATTCTGCAAATGAAGTACATGGGAACGCTTTATGCTGCAGTTCCAGTGGTAGATAGGCATACCTTGTTCTGGGTCAGAAATCATATGCCTACATTACTGTGTACTACCCAGATAACTATGCCCTGCTGTTTCCTGCTTCAAAGTTTTCAAATCAAATCCAGTTTGGATCTGGGCAGAACAAACTCAGATCTTTGCATCACTTCAATATGGAAACAACTAGGAAAATGTTTATACACAAGTGTCCCTAATACTACACATTCCCAACATAAGAGGACTCTTACATTCCATATTATAGAAAAGCGAAACTATGAGGACCAAGCCGTGACAACTCCAAAGATTAATCGTGAAGCTGAAAGACACATAGGTGAAGCACTTCAAATTTCCACCAGATTTATTATTAATCCACATTGAGGATGCTGGGGAATGTTTTAGCCTTTATCAAAATTGTTATCAAAGGCTATCTCAGACTTCTTTTTCTTCCAGAAATATTTTAAATAGACTGAAATCTCAGGTCACTGAAAAGAAACTGTGCTGCTGTTTTTCAGTGGATGCACCTTGAGTGACACAAGCAGTAGTTGGCAGAGAAAAAGAAGATGTAGGTCCAAGCCTGCTATCCTGTCTGCTATAGGTCTCAGTTATCCTCCTCTTCCGTCCTGATACTCTTTTGGACAGCTTTAGCATTCTGTAATTGAGTTTATGTTCCAGCTCTGTTATTCTGTCACCTGATCTTTTGCTTTGTTCCTCTGTTTCTTGATTTTCTTTTTCCCTGTGTAATCATCTTTGCAAACTTCTGAGCAATCCTTTCCTGCATAACTCCAATATTTTGACAATATTTATTTCCTCTGAGGATTTCTTGTGGTTTCAATATAGCAAAGGAAAAAAAGCAGCCTGTGTTACCACACCAGTAGTCTTGCAATCTGCACCATAAAGCTTTTGTCCTCCTGCAATAAGAATTGTACATGGTTAGAAAACTCAAATATGTAAAGCCCTAAGTTTTTCTTCAAAATAATCAGAGGACACAGACACTTTGAGAAAAGAATGAGGACCACAGAAATAATTTTTGGAGGCAACATTCTAATTCTGGTCAGAATTCTTAATTAGGAAAAAAAAAAAAAAAGAGGAAAAGAAAATATAAAAAACCACAGGAATCCTTTATTGATTTGCACTTCCACTCCCCAAACACTTTTATTTGCTATAGTCATAGCTGATCATGGTGGGGTTTTCTCCAAGGTCATTAAAACACTGAGTAAAATAATTTGCATGTGTGAGCATTGAGAGCTCTGTAGTGGAGATTCTCACTGCTCCCACCATTACTAGATGGATACTCTTTATTTCATATTAAACCATAGAAACAAAAAAGAGCTTCCAACTTATTAATTAATTAACATGGAGGAACTTATTTTCATGATTTTTTGGGGAAACTTATCAATCAACTGACCCCTATATGGTTCTTCTTACGGAAAGAGGGTATTACTTACCCTCTATATGACTACTACTGCTAATGTCTGAGGCTGTTGCAGCCTTAAAAATGCACAGTTCATTTTGCAGATGGTGATAGCTCTACTAACACTTCTATTGTTAGTTTGAAAGTCAAGTGATGATATGTGTAGGCGTATGTGTGGGAGCAGTGCAAAGAATTACAAGGATTTTCTCCCACACTAACGATCCACATGGAAAAGAGGACCTTATGAAACAATGTTCTGTTCCCCTGGTAGGTATTTTTAATCAGTCTGATATTTTGTTAGAATAGCATTTTATTGCACAGCTTGTCATTTTTCTATCTATGGAATATCTTTTTAAGTAAAAAAAAAATCCTTTATGGCTTTTCCTTCACATTTTGATATGTCACCATTTTAAAAAAAATTAAGCTGTGTCAAAGCAGAAAAAATAGCTGGAAAATTAATGATTTATTCTGACACACATGTAATTTACTCTTCTAGCTTTTCTCAGCAATTATGCATTTGTTGGACCTGCTAGGAATTGGAAGTTCCTTAAAAGACAGCACCTGTCAGTTTTACCACCTCTGTAAATTCTGTGGTGGCTGCAAAGCAGGAAATACATCAGTATTTGTAAACACAGCCTTCGTGGTGCAGTCAGATGAGGATAAGGCAGTTGACCTGGACTGCCCAGATGCATAGTTTAGCCCCAAAAGGACCTTGTGTTTGGTTTCTACAACTCTTTCAGGGCATTTTCGTATCCTGTTTGGATTTTTATTGGTTCCAGTTCCCCACCCAAATTACCTATTCACTCCCAGATAGGAAAACTTATTATTTTCTTCCAAGTAGGGTATGAATTCCTTCCGCACCATTCTCTGATTTGTTTGTTGTTTTGCTTTTATACATACATAGAGAAATATATATGTATGAGTATGTATGAGTATGTACACATATGTTTATATGTGCATACACAAATATTTTGTAAGTAGAAATATCTATGCATATGGATACATGTTTACATTTTGCATAGCTTTTTGGCTCTTTTTCACATATTATATAAACTCAGGTAATAGGAAAAATTTACTCTATCCAAAACTTCACTTGTCCTCCTTCTCTACTTCATTCTTCTGCTACTTTTGTCCCTGTCTAGCCATTTTTTTCTCAGTGTTGAGAAATAAGCTCCTTTTCTCTGCATTTTGAATAACGAGGGCTCAAAGAATGAGCCTCAGGTGATCTGTGCTACTCTAATTATTTTGTTCTTTTGATGGCAACTGTGATTATACCCGCTGAGAAATATCCAACAAAAACTTATATTCTATTAGAATTAAAAGAAACAATCCAACTACATACTCCTGTATAAATGTATCTATTTTCAATTTATCTAGTCTCTGGTGCATTCAAAATAGTCTTATCCTTAATGTGAAAGTTTTAGGAAATATGTGCTTTACTGTTTTAATGAGAAAGCATTTTGATTTTATTTTTTTCTGGAATTAATATTTTATTATTGAAAAATGTTAGTTTCCTTTACATCGATGTTTCCATCAGAAAGCTTTCTTTAGGAAATGTACTCATCATTAAACTGCAAACTCAAAAAATGCAAATGATTTGCAGATTGTCTTTTACTTGATGGCCAGAACATCAACAGAATAGGGAACCTCTGCTGATGCACACATTGTTAAGTGGCACAAAGTAATATAATGAAAATGATATTACTTTGGTTCACTGCATATTTTTAGGTCTACCTATTTTACAGACTTGACTGAATCAGATCTCTGCAGGCACATAGGGTCTCTATGGCATTTGACTGTAATCTTTCTCAAGGGAATAATTTTACCTATTTCTGTATATTTTTAAGTCACTTATATCACTCAGTAGAACTCAATGTCCTTGCATTTTTATAGTTAGTTAACTACATATTGAAATATATGTACAAGGTTCTATATCTTTTCCAACTGACATTATTAACACAATTCTCACTTGATCATACCAAATATACCTGATAACTTTTCATTTAACTTTGTAGTATGAGTTTTATTTTGAATCATTATTTTTTTTGTATTCCTCTTGACTTGCATTTAGGAGGGGTTTGGGAGGAAACAAAAGCTAATATTCAGGAAAGAATTTTGAATTGGAGGTTAATAAGGTTCACACAAGAATAATGTGTAGAGGTTATGTGGAAACAAGTTAAAATGTGGTCATACGTGATTATAAAATTAGAATGACATCTATATATAAGGTTTGGGGCTTTGAGGTTTTTTGGGGGGTAGTTTTTTTGGGGGGGTTTTGTTTGTTTTTAATATCTCATTGTAATTAAAGAAGTACAGTAGGGCAAACAATAGAATTAAACC
Organism: Empidonax traillii; assembly: GCF_003031625.1. Taxonomy (NCBI): domain Eukaryota; kingdom Metazoa; phylum Chordata; class Aves; order Passeriformes; family Tyrannidae; genus Empidonax; species Empidonax traillii. The sequence goes on along the minus strand of NW_020955194.1, from coordinate 7,272,525 downwards.
TAAATGAAATATTATTTATCAGTTATAAAGAAAAGACTTCCTAAAGGTGCCCATCTGTCAACAATGTTCTTGTCAGTAATGTGAAACCAGCCCAAACTTCGTGCTTTGTCTTTTATTGCTCAGCATTGCATTTCCACAAATGGTGACCAAAGACTACTGACCGTTGGTTTTTTATAATAACTTACGAAGTTTTGATTAACTGTCCTGATTTTCTCCTTTTGTCACTCTTAAAGTAAAAGTCTTCAGGGAAGGAGGACCAAGGAGAATATTGTATGATTCTGAGACATGACTCAGACAAAATGAGAATAATTTTATCATTTTCTTCAATCTCCCAGTAGTTCACAACTAAAGCAATGTAAACAAAACATTTTAATAAATTATGAGTTATATTTTAGTGTTCAGTTTTAAGGACAAATACAAACTAGCAAAAGAAACCAAGTAAGAAATAGTTTTGAAGAAATGGGAAATAGTAGTCATCTGACAAAATAAATCAATATTCAGGAATATGATTTTCTAATAGCTAAAAGTCCCCTGATAATTAGCATCTTGATTTCTTTTTCATTATACAGCGTACTTTAAAGATGCTATTGAGGTCCTGTCTCCCGGGACTAAGCACTACACAAATGCATGGTAACATTGCATTGAATTCTCAGTCTGAAGGTGATAGTTTAGTCCTCTAAGTGTACCTTTTTAGGGAGCTAAGAGATGGAAGACATCATCTTTTTATCTCACTTTCTAGCTTCATCCCAGACTAAAGGGAGAGAGAAAGAAACCACTTACTGACAAGTGGAAAAAGAAAGGGAAGACCAAGCAAAAACACACACACACAGACACTGCCTGAATGCCTAATCTACATCAGGTACTTGTCTGAGACAGATACAAGTCTCTGTTCAGAGCAGCAGAGGGGAATAGGACTGTTATTAGTAAAACTATTGCTTTTCCCTGTCTGGCCTCTTGGAAAAGCTGGAATACAACCACTGAAACATAACCCAGACAAAATGGGAAAAATGTAGTTGTCTTCTCTTATTTTCTCTATGGTGAGGTGAAGCTTTCTGAGCCTGTGACACCTCTGAAAAAGTTTAGCTACAAGACACTCAGTTCTTTTCATGTTTGAACCTTGAAGAATTTTACATGTCCTCTGGCCTCAGCTGTTTTGTCACTTCGTCAATATTCACAAAGCCTTGTAGATAATCAAAAGTGTATAATGTTTATCAGATGTTTCCTTTTCCTATTTTAGTTTGTCTGAATTATTTCCTAATATTTCTGCCAAAACTTTCATTGATATGCATTGTTGCAGCTGATAAGTAGTAGAAAATGAGCCCAGAAAGAAATGACATGGCTCAAAAAAGTGGCTCAGAAATACTTGACACAAATATCTGGGCTTTATTTTGCTTTGCCTTGGTTTGAAATTCATATGTTATGCAAATAAAGAAGAATTTATTTTCATCCCTGTTCTTCTGGTTTACGTTTCTTTATATTGGTTACAGAGGTTATTTATTCCTCTGTGAAATGAAAGGAAGTTCTAAAACAACAACTTACAGATAATGAAAGTTTAAAGGTTTAGAACATTGTTACAAAATACTGCCCCTGATTACAGTTCATTGAAGCTGATTGACCTTTTTTTTTAAGAAAAAAATAATAGAATAATTTTCACTATTGAATTCTCAGTGACTTTTGTGATCTGAGTACAATCGACTTCTGTTGGTGATTCTGTTGCCTTCAGTTTTGCTTTGGAAATGAAAGTCTCATTGTATCCTTCTACATTATTCAATATGATAAGAAAGACAATTTTAATGCTTACACTACCCTATGACTCTGTGTGTAACCTTTCCAAATCCTGCCCTTGGCTGCAGTGCAGACAAGTCAAGGCCATTGTTTGCATGGTTTAATAATTCTGCTGCTGGCAAATGAGTCAGACAGAGGTTGTTCTTGATTATTCTGTGAGAGCTGTTTTGTTTCTGCAGTTCTAAGGGGAGTGGGAAAATTAAATAATTTTTTTTTCTGTTGGTTGCATGAAAAGATTGGATCTTTTGATAATAAAAAATGTGGGTTTTGCGTGATTTAGTGAGGACTGCCTTTTGTGATTTAATGCAGAATGCATTTTGAAGATAAAGGCACAGGTGTTCCTATATTTTTCCTGCTGTTTATGTCAGGTTTAGGAATTGCTTTGCTAAGAGAAAACCTTAAGTAACAAAAAAAATTACACCAAATGATTCTTAAAATGTGAACAGATCTAGAAGTGCAGCGAACAGAGGGAGAACATGGATAATGAAGCTTAGATTCTTCCAGTATTTGACCTCCAGATGAATTCTGTTTTCTTTTCCTAAGAAATACAGCCTACTTCCATTTCTTTACAATATGTCAATAAGTTTTGCACTGCCTGTCCACTTTATTCTGCTTTCAGGACTAGGTGCAAACTCAATAGGCAGCTGCTAAGACACAGTTAGATTTTGTCTAAATATCTCTGACCTGTTCAAGATGACTACCAGTCAAAGCAGAGCCTAAGAAATTGATTCCATTTGGACATTCTGCAAATAGACTCTGTAAATATCAGGGTTGTAAAACATAGTCATGTGTTGCATTTGAGTGTCTTTCACCATTAATTATATATGGAAATACTTAGGTAAGTGTTAAAAGGTAAGAAAGATACCAGAGATAACTCCTTTTCCTTCTATCAAATAATATTTACATATTCTAACATCTCCATTTTACATCTTTCATTTACATTTAACATCTTCCAACTCATAGAAGAAATTAGTTTTGAGATTTACCCTGGAAAAGTACTGGAAAATTTTCCATCCAGTTAAATATCTATACTAGTACTTGCTGCTGTAGCTCTTACATTTTTTTTTCTCATTAATTCAATTGTAATTCAATTCTCTTATAAGATCCAAGACCATTAAAATATTAAGAACATTCTAGGTAATAGTCCCACTACCAACCTTATTCCCTTTGACATATTAAACTGCCAGCTATCTCCCAAACTGATAGCAAATTAGCTCTCAATGAGTTAATTTGTCCCAGTTGCCAACATAAAGGGTAAATTTTTCTTGTGAGACAAGATTTTCAAAATATGTTTTTTATTTTTCTTGTGCTGTTGCTTATTGTATTGACAAAAATAGTGTAATTTAGAAAAAACGTTTTATAGTTAGTTCAGAGGAGAAAATAGGATAATGAAATGCTAAGTGCAAACAGGCAAACCAATTCTGTTTTCAAATTAAAACAAAAAAACTTGTACTTTTAACTCCCATTTGTCCTGCCCCATGCTTTTATCCCATTTCCCTGAAGTATCTATCAAAACTTTAACGGGAGAAAAAAAATTAAAAACTGACCCTGAATTTATTTAGAAATGAAAATTTAGTTTTAAATTAATTTCATTTCTGAAGAGAATGCTACAAATTTCGACAAGTTGAATGATTTCTGTATTCCTTAGGCAAGTCAAGGATAATTCTACAGGTATTAACTTGTATGTAAATAGCGTGAGAGAAAAAAACAAGTCCCTAATCTCCCAAAGGTTCCCATGAGATTTATGAATATAATTTTCTTTAGCCATTTCATTTTGTCCTGCCTGCTAGCTGAGTGATGTGCGGAATGGAGTGTGAGGTCCATTTACTCCCCAGCGTATAATTTTAGATGATTAGCTACCCAGGAAAAATTTTCAGAAGTAATCTTAATTGGTTTTAGGTAATCAGAGGGAAAAAATGCTAGCATGGCCAGACAGAATACGAGATCTGAGCAGATGATATAACCAGGTCATTTTCCCCAAGTTTCGAAAATGTTTTCTTTTTTTATCTAATTTGGAATGTAGCTACTTTTTTTACACAACTCCTCTCTTAGTGAAGTGCAACAGCCTTTTTCCTTAATAGCTGACATAAACACAGTTGTTCTGTCTGACTGGCACGAGCACTGTCTGCCTTTTGCTGTGTTTAACATGTGAATGTTCTTTCCCTCCTGAGAAGAGTCCATTCTGCATGTGACATTTTTATGCTGTTTTGCTTCACATGTCTTATAAATACTATTACTTTCATATATTACTAATATTTTTATCTAGTAATGCATTTTTAAAGTCTTGGTTATTTCTTTAAATAGTATGGCTGATTTCTGGTGTTCATTAAAACACACCTGTTTTCCAAAAAGGCAGAGAATCTTAATTACACTTTTCATTGATAATGCCTCACTTAAGCCTGGCCAAACAAGTCTAGAAGGGAGATGATTTTGCCTCCTTTTATGAAGGAGATATAAAAGTATTTCAGCATCAGGTACAGGGATTTTAATCACTCAAGTATTGGCATAGCCTTCTAATCACAACAGTGAGAGCAAGGCATTAAATATTTTTGAAGATGAACTTGGCAAATTCATGGAGAACAATGCACGTGCGTTAAAGCAGAATGTCTAAAGGTGAGAGTTACATCTGGGATATTTCACTGTGTTGTTACCTCGGAACAGTTCTTAACTAATTTCCATTGTGTTCACACACTATTCAACCTATTCTTCAGAGTTTTTGTTCATTGTGTTCTGGAGAAAGAAGGATTCCTCCTTTTCTTAGTCCACAGGGAGGTTTCTCTTTCATATTGCTGTTTATTTTAATCTCTGTTTAGGCCCTCACTACTGGCTACATTTATATAAGCTGTGAAGAGCTGCTTCTAAAGGACATTAAATCTTACTCGGCTTCTTCCATACCAAGTTCGTAGATACAAAGTGGACTTTTTTCCCCTTCTCATATTCTAGTCATAGGCTAGGGTGTTTTTTCTGTCCTTCAGTCATTAAAAATAACTCTCTTCCTAGATTATCTGTATGTGGAAATATTTGTGGTTTATCTTTTCCATTACACTTCTCCCTTTTTTAGTGTGGGGTTTTTTTTTCATATGTTATATCCAAAACATACTACAACAAATATTGCAAAAATAACAAAACACTCAATTTTGAATCTATTATCCTCCTTCTTTTTTTCCTTCTTATTCCATATGTATGAACAAAAGCTATTCCAAGAAAGTTAGCAATATGGTTGTGAATGTAAAGGTTCACAAAGTGCTGAGAAACTACTGCATTAATGTCAATAGCTATTGTGTAAAAGCTTTCAATTTAATTTGAAATGGGACTGCAAAGTGGTTCATATGCTCAAATATCCAAGTGAATAATTTTTTTTTCAGTAATGGTAGGATGCCGACATGCTGATATTCACCAAGGAAATCTTCAGCTTAAACCCTAGATGTATCTAGGAGAGTAAAAAGGTGTTCATTCAGTTGTAGAAGACAGAACACTATAAATTCTTCTTCTTACGTTTGGTACTTACTTCGAATGGAAGAATTAAAAGGTTTTTTTCAGACATAAAATACTTAATGAGGAGCAGCAGAAATTACATCGTATTCCTCTAACCAAATCAGCATTTCCTCCTTAATATTTTCCATGCTTTTTCTCATTTGCAATGCCTTGAAAAACAGACAAACAGTAACATTTCATAATATTCTGAAAATTTAGAAATGTTTCTTCCATTGGTATTATTTAGAAACTTTGTAAATGTGGGGGAACCCAGCTGATTCTGGGCTCTCTGTAAGCTGAAATAACGAAGATGGAATGTCTAAACCTGGTAGAGGGTCAACTACAGACAGAGGACTGTAACACAGAATGGGTTTCCTGTCAGGAGTGCTGACCTATTATGTTCAGACATGTGTGGCTGTGTGTCCAATCATGAGTTATTATATTAGTGGTAAACCAATGGTGAGTGTAGATGTGTCACCTAGAACTGTATAAAAGTAGCTGCACAGCTGTACTAAAGGAGCTGATATCCTGAAGCCATGTCGTGACCCGCCTCGACCCGAGACATGTAAACACCTACAATAAGAATAGAATAGAACATAACAGAACAGAATTGCTTGCCTAGAAGGGTGAAACATCTGTTCCAACTGCATAAACACTTCAGGGCTGACCAAAAGGTAATGAATATTGATAAGGGCATAGTTCAAATGTCTCTTAATCACTGAGAACCATGGGGCATCAACTATCTCTCCAGGGAACCCGTTCCACTCTTTGACCATCTTCTTCTTGGTAAAGAAATGCTTCCTAATATTCAACCTAAATCTCCTCTGATGATGCAGCTTTGAGCCGTTCCTATGTACCCCATCACTGGAACCAAGGGAGAAGAGACTAGCATCTCCCTTTCCTCTTCCCCTCCTCAGGTATCTGTAGGGACCAATGAGGTTACCTCTCAGCCTCCTTTTGTCCAAACAAAGCAACCACAAAGTCCTTGGCCACTTGTCATAGTTCTTGCCCTCTAGGCCTTTCACCAGGTTTGTTGCCCTACCTGGATTCATTTGAGGCCTCTTAAGTGATGGGGTCCAGAATTGCATTTAGTAATCAGTGTGAGGCCACACCAACACTGAATGTGGAATGATGCCCTCTTTTGAGCCAGCTGTCAATCAGCAACCCTACATCCTTTTTCCAAACTGAAAAAGAAATGAGATCTTCTTATGTTTTTTAAAGAGTTTGTATCTTCTTAACCTATATGTGTTAAAACCAAGCAAATAAGCTAGTGCCAGTTATCTGACATCTCTTTTAGTTAATAATCCCATCTGTTTGTTGTGTGGATAGGAAGTTCATATGGGGTTTGCATTTAAAGTTCTGTTAGTTTTCTTCCCTTCATGTGCTTAATAATGTCCAAATTTAAAAAAAAAAAAAAAAAAAAAAAAAGTCTTATCTGGAATTAGTGGCCTTTGTGTTTAAAAAAATATCTCTGTTATATTGTTTGCCTTAGGAGAAGATGCTGTGTTCATCTATGGCCAGTCTTCGTGAATGAAGATCCGGGGAAGGTCTTTACACCTTCCAGCCTGCGCATTGGATTTTTTAGGTGAGACACAGTGTGCGCGGAACTGAGCCCACCCTTTAATCCTGAGATTCATCTGCCGGGGCCAAGTGAGCTTGGACGGTGGCAGCGAGGTCCTCAGGACGTAGATAGATTGCCTTACAGGGCTAACGAGCTCCATCTGCCCGGGGAGGGGCCCTGACCGGGAATCGAACCCGGGCCTTGGCGGTGACAGCGCCACGTCCTTAACCACGAGACCACCAGGGGCTCCCTGAAGATGCTGTGTACATGCACAGAGTATAGTCAGATCATTGTACTGGAAGACATGGCTCTTCAGGTCAGGCATGCTAAACTAGGAAAGCTCAGAAAGATATAGAATTAACACCAGGAAATCTTTTAGAAACTTTAAAGGAGTCAGAAATCAAACAGTACCTTCATCTTGTCAGATCTTTATATCACAGCACAAAAACTGCCACAGTAAGCTGGACAGAAATTTCATTTAAAACCACACCAAGAAGAAGTAAGGGTTTGGAAAAGCAGTATGGAAATGCCACTGTCCTTGTTGTACTGCTGCATATTACATCCTGACCACTTTTTTTTTTGTTTTCATGATTTTATATGCATCTCTGTCCTGTGATAGTCATTTATTTTGTATCCTGGAGAGCTCTTTTCTTTTTTGTCTCTTCTCATTCCAAATCCATTTCATACTTGTTTCTCTTTTCTGTACTGTGTCTATCTGTACTATATCCTTCTTGGTAGAAAAGAATAATAAATACCTGGAGAATAACTGCAAAAGGAACATGATGTATGGATTTATACCATGAGACATAGCATAATGGCTTTTGTTTCTTCCTTTCCTACTAATTTTTTAGCATTTGTTATCTTGCAAATCTAAGCACTGCTGCTCAAATCTTTCCTGATGCCAATAGCTAGTGTAGATCCTCTACACTATTTGGTATTATTTTGCTTTTAATTTTTTTAGGCATTTCATCCCTCACTCAATCACTATTACAACATCTTTCATAAGTTTACATGCTGAATTATAGTTCCTACTTTCTTAAAAAGCGCCATGTCAATTAAATTGGTAACCCTCACACTTTTTCCCAGATCACTCAGGAACATGTTCAGTAGCATTGATTTCCATGGATCACTTCATAATGGTAAAAGTAACCATCTTTTCCAAAAACTTTTGTTCATCTTTAACAGCTGATTGATGATTACTGGAAGATTTTATCCCTTGTACCATGACATCTTCTTTTACAGAGGTAGTTTCTCAAAATTAGTTTTGAAAACAAAATAGATATATCAATCAGAATCTCTATCTCCTTTATCACCTTCTTTATAGAGATTTTCACTACATTTGTACAGCATCACAACAAACCTCTGTTGATGTTCTACTACATCATATTTACTCATTTATACTTTATTATAGGTTCAACATTTTGCTGAGTGCAGATTTTATAGTTCTTCATTTTATAGTTCTTCAAAGCCCTTTTAAAAAATTTGTATCACATTTGCCATTTTCATCTTCTCCAGTACAAAGGACATTTTTAAGTGATAAATTGCACACTACCGTTAACAGCTCAACACTTTCATATTTCATTTTCCTTAAAATTCCATGTGAATACCATCTGTTTTCTGAAAGTTTGTTGGTATTCATTTTATTAATTTATTTGAACACTCTTTTATTAACATTTCATCTGAAACAGTTCCAGAGCAGTTACAAAAAAAGTTTCGTTTATGACACTCCTAAACTTTTGCACAGTGAGGTAGTTAATTCATTTTGAGTTTGTCCTATGTTTTTATTTTACTCGGACATCCCTTATATTAACCTTTGGCCATAAAGAATCTTGGAAGGCTTCTCTTTTCTGGCTTTGGTATTTGCTTGAATACATTATTATGGGGGTTAAATATTTTCCTAGAACAAAATGTTTCTCTAAGTCTTGTTTTCCCTGTTTTAGTACAATACATTTTAGTTAAGTTGTAGTTTCAGTATTTGTGTACAGTTTCTTTTTTTTAAATAAGAATTTATAATTTCTAGTGATCTTTCTCAATTTGTATTTAGCCATGACAGCTTTTTGGCATAATTTATAAAAATACTCTTATTTTTGCTGCTTTGTTTTTCCTTTTTTTTTAATGAGAACTACACTTTTAGATTAAAATACTTAAATTCTTATATTTTCAATACAAAAATTTTATTTCACTGGATTTTCATCCTTCTGGCTGCTTCTTTTATTTTTCTTCAGCTTTACAAGCATGCCATTTTAGAAGTGTTCATATATTTCTTTTTTTTTCCTACTTTTTACCTCTTTAGTCATACACATATGCTGAATATATGAAGGTAATTTTTCAGGTCAGCTTTTTGCTAATTATGTCTTGATCCAGATCTTTTATATTGATTGAGACTACATTTTCGCTTTACGCTTTCCAATTATTTGTTTTAAACTGAAATAATTGAAGAAGAAATGCCTATAGAAAGTTTTTTGTGCACAATGTCCATTCTGGCATGAATCTTCATGAGAACAACAGAAGTTTTCTGAAAGTTTTCTTTTCTCACAGCTTTTCTGACTTTTAATAATATGCCACAGACTGGGTCACTGTTCTGTCTAGTTAGTCTAGCTAGTGTTTTTTCCTTTTGAGTCCAAATTTCAATCAATCTTCCTGCATCATTTTTATCCACTGAATACTGCAGCAGGGGCCTCTAGGAGTATAAACATAGGTTGATATCAGAGGCCTTGAAAGTACTGGGATATAGCAGACCTCAAAGCTATAAACACAAATCACAAATGATCAATACCTGGTCCCTAACATATTTCAGCCTTGAGAATTAGGGTGGACTTATTTCAAGGCATATGAAAAAGTAAAAATTAAAAAAAAAAAAAAGGAAAACATGAGTATTGATTCAGTAAAAGCAAAACAAAACTAAAACAAATATAAAGAAAACAAAGAACACATAGCTGTAGAAAAGACAAGCACACACACAAGAATAGAAACGAAGCAAAAATAGAAAGAGATGAACTACTCACACACGATACTGCTAGACCACTCATGAAGCTGTGTCTCATCAATTCCCTCTGCTTAGTGCTTGTTAGGTCACATCTGGAATGCTGTGGTTAGTTTTGGTTCCCACTACACCAAAATGATGTGGACAGGCTGCAGAGGGTTCAGAGAAGGACCACAAAGATGATCAAAGGACTAGGAAGCCTGCCCTATGAGGAGAGGCTGGGAGAATTGGGTTTGGGAAAAGAAGGCTTAGGGAAGACCTAATCCATGATCCAGTATTTCTAGGGTGTCTACAAAGAAGATGGAGACTTGGGTTTTACAAGGAGTCCCATGAAAAAGACAAGGGGTAATGGGTGCAAGTTACTCCTGAGGAGTTTCCATATGGACTTAAGAGGAAAATTTTTCACAATTAGCACAATCAGTCACTGTGATAATTTCCCCAGGGAAGAGGTGGATTCCCTGGTGTTGGATACTTTTAAGATTCAGCTGGACAAGGTACTGGGCCATCCTGGTGCCTTTACCATGCTTTTACTATGATTTTGCCAAGAAAGTTTGGACCAGTTTATCTTTAGGGTCCCCTTAGCCTGTTATTCGATGATTCTATGATACCAGTGCTTAGCCACCACAGCTCCTCCCTCTCCTCTGGTTGAAAAAAGGCACTGCTTTCTGTTCTGCCATTCACCACATTTTCCTATTGCATTTGTTCAAATATCCATCTGTAGCTGGTCTTGTCTAGTTGGCTACTTTTGTATGTCAGGTTTGGATGGAACTTTCATTATTTTTTGCTGTTGCCTCCCAGAGTTTTATTTACCTTTAACTCATTTTCCTTGAAGGCAGAGGTTGCTGAATTCATTTTTACACCGTGTATCACTTAGTTCTTTTCATACTTATAGACTCGTTAGGTTTTATCTTGTTCATTCCTTCTAATTCTTGCCCATATTTATACTTTCTGTCTCTGTGTAAAGTAATGCAAGTGTTTCAGAGAAAACTTCTTAAGTGTCTGTTTTCTTCTCCAACATGCACAATAATGTCTGGAAATCCCACAATCATAATTTTTCACAACTTTTTAAATTCTACCTTTTTGTGTAGCAAAAGTTATCATTAAAAAAAAAAAAAAAAAAAAAAAAAGGTACACATATACACCTAGAAGCAAACCTGCTCAGAGTGACAGACCTTATCTTCTTGACATCAGGGATACCCTGAAGGGGTACCCACACACAGCAACATGTAGCTATTGTCTATGAGGAATAACCTTGCTAGTGTGTGATGTCTGGCAGATTGTGCTGTAGCTGAGCTGCTCAAGGGAAGGATGTGTGACAAAGGATGTGTGACATAGGGGTAGATCCAATGTCCAGACTGCTATTCCATATAGTTACTGATCATTCCACATTCCATGATGATACATATATTCACTACAGACTATAGCAAAAAATGGACAGAAGGAACTGAGACCTGCAACAGACCTGCTAGTTTTTTCCTGTGGTACTAAAGGCAACAGCTATTTTTTTACCCATAATTCCAAGAGATTATTTGCTGTTGTAAAGGATGGAAAGTCATTACTTTATTTTTTTTTTGTCTTTTTAGAGGTACTCTTTGTATTCACTCATAGGAACTTCCAAGGGGTCTATCAAAGACAGTGGTCACTCAGCATCATCTTTAGAGAAGTTTACATATATATAAATGAAATAAATTGTGTATAAAATCTGTATTTCTCAACTTTCTTTCACATAATCTTGTCTTTCAGTTTGTAGCAACAATAATTTAGGTCCAAATTAATGGATCATTCATTCTTTCATTTAAATCATTACAGCTATGGCGTGCACACCATTGCATGAGATATAATGGAGGATTTTAAGCAGTAGTTCTTGTTTTTCAAACAAAAATACTTAAGACACTTCTGTGCAAGACTTCAAAACAATAGTAGTTTGACTGTATATTATGTACACCAGTTTTTAGGCACAGTTCAATGCTGATCATTAAAGTATCTATACTTACTCTCATTGCCATTGTGCATCTGCCTTGATCCTTATAACAACATTATACATATTTTCTAATATTCATTTATATACAGTCACTGGGATAGCTTCATTTACATGTTAATTATGTTCTTTGAAAAATATGAGCTGTCCATTTTTCTTGTAAATATTGTAATGAATCATTCATCTGGGTAGTATCCTAGTCTTACTTGTAATTCAATAAATCCAGTACAGTAATTGAAACATAGACCAGGAACACATAACAATCAATAAGGGTTCTCACAAAAATAATAAGTTATAGACAGATAGCAGTTTCTTTTTCCAGAGGCTATATGCCACATTTTCTGAGAAGAGAATGCCAATAATAGGCATTATACACACAAAATTTGGAGAGAATGGGAAAACTTATTTGCATTTCAACAAAATAAACTAACAAAATAAAACATAATATAGTTAAAAGGTTAAGTATTCACATACTCATATCTGAAAAAATGCTGAACTGAGGTTGAAAGTTTCATGTTAGCTTTGTGCCCTATTTCCTATGTATATATATATAAAACAAATTTATATAAGAAATGCAATGTATTGCAGACCTCTGGGAATATAACATCTGTGGTGATTGCACCCTATCAAGTAATTTGGCATTTTCAAAATTGAAAATATAGAACATGAGTTTTACAGGATTTCACTGTCATTTGTGTCGGTACTTGGCCATTTAAAAATCTTCAACTATTTAATAAGACTATACTATCAAGTGTTAAAAAACTTTGAATTGAAACAGTCTTTGCTTCTGTATTCCTTTTTTTTTTTTTCATTATATTGTTTTCAAAATATTTATTTATTTGAGTTACATTATTTGTGCTGGAGTCTGGGTTATAGGACAAAATGTTTAACTACACTGTATCACGTAGTTGCTTACAAAAGTATTTGGATTACTGGTAAACAAAAACTACAAAATCCAAGTCACTAGTAGTTCATCTCACAGCTGATGCTGACTTGTCTTCGTCTCCTCAGTCTTTGTGACAGTCAGATTTACTAACACAGTCATATCAAGATATTTTAAAATGTCACAATTTAAATAGTGCAGTATGGTATTTGGGAGCCCCTGGTGGTCTAGTGGTCAAGGACGCAGTGCTGTCACTGCCAAGGCCTGGGTTCGATTCCCGGTCAGGGCCACTCCCTGGGCAGATGGAGCTCGTTAGCCCCGTAAGGCAATCCATCTACGTCCTGAGGACCTCGCTGCCACTGTCCAAGCGTGCTTGGCCCCGGCAGATGAACCTCAGGATTAAAGGGTGGGCTCAGTTCCGCGCACACTGTGTCTCACCTAAAAAATCCAATGCGCAGGCTGGAAGGTGTAAAGAGCTTCCCTGGATCTTTGTTCGCAAAGACTGGCCATTACATTTACATTACATGGTATTTGAACTCCTATCTTAAGTCTTCAATCTTCTCAGGTAGTTGTAGAGAGTGATAAGCCTTGAGCTTTCTTTCCATTGATGTTTCCAAGGCCATATCATGGTCAAACTTTTCACCACCTAAGAGGCAAGCAAACATCTCCTTTGCAATCCTTCAGAGTTCAAGTACCTTCTGAAACTGTTCATAAGTGTCTACAGTTTGTAGTACCTTACAATACCATGTTTTTCCTTCTTTCTAAACACCTACATATATATAAAATCATATTTCCCAAACCATCAAAATCTCTATGTTCTAAAATATACATTTTCAGAAGTGAACTGCTTTGTATGTTTGTTTCTCTAAGATAGACAAACACATTTCGTTTGCAAAATGTCATCCCTTTAAAGTGTTATAACTGTACTTAGAGGGAAAACAAATGCAACAGTATCCCTTCAAAAGATTTAAAAAAATCTTGAATTTGAAAGAGAGAAAAAAAGATATTTTTAGGACAAGGAAATCAGATTGCCCCATGAAATGTACTCTTCTGCTTGCTACCTAGTAGGGTGCCTTTGTAAATGCAGATAAAATGTATTTATTCCAAACATTATTGTTAACACCTCATTACCTCACTGAAAATAATTTTCCTCAATATGTACCATTCTGTCCAAAGTAAATTCAGTCAATTCATCTGATGAATTCAAAGATAACACTTCGACCACCTAATGTTAAATTGTATATCAAAAGTATAAGTTGTCTGAATCTGTAATGTGAAAGCTGCAAAGACTTAATAAAATTATTAGAAGTGAGGAAAGCAACTACCTTTAAATCATCACATAATAACTTATTTCCTATTAAAAAAAATTAAATAATTACTGGTAAATTAAGGTATTGTTCTTCAATCTGCATAGTCTGCACAGTCTGAGCTCAAGATATAAACCTTAACAATATTGAGGACTATCTATGTTCCAGTGTTAACCCGAGATGCTCATCTCCCATCAGTTTACCAACAAAATCGGTATATTAACTAATGGTAGTTAACAATTTTAATGGATAAGAATTGCAGACATGTCTATAAGTGGAACAGTCCAGTATGAAGAAAATTCTGCTGTTGAATAGGAGGGCTCCATACTATGAACTAAATGGCAGGCAGAATTCCACTGCTTTTGAATTATATTCTGCTGTTTAGCGATTTAAGAGAGAAACAGGTGAGCATAAATCCAAAAGGCAACCAAAATAAAATACTGACTTAATTTCAGCTCTCTAGTTAGGAAAAAAAAACATTAATCTTGGCTTATACAAATCCATGAAGCTGCACTGCAGACATTTGGCTACATCCTGCATGATGTGCAGAAGTGGCTTTACAACACTGAAAGTCTTCCTGAAGTCTTTCCTATTCATTCTGCCACCATTCCTGTAGGACTAATGAGGTATGACACAGCAGAGCATGGAATGCTAAACAGACTGAGGTATGCATTCATAAGAGAAAGGTGGAGTGCTCTGAAGAACTCCATGCAATGAGGCATGTATGCAAAGAGCTACATACATGTAGTATACTGTATCATGGATTTCATAGTCTAGATAAACTAAACAAAAGTAGGCAGAGGGGAGCATCTGGTAGGAACTGAAGCAGGGAGAATTAAAAAGACCTGTCCAAGATCCATGAAACAGACCAAAATTTAGTACCAAGTAGCTAAATCCCTGTCTAAAATTTTGTTTTCTCCTGATAAGGAAAAATATTCTCCCTCACCCTTTTTCCATCAGTCCTTTTGATACTATTAGAATTGCTAAAAGGAGGCTTTTGATTTGTTACTTTAGGGATTTTTGTATTTTGGGAGAGGTTTGGAATTCAGTGATTTTGGTGTTTGTTTGTTTATTTGTTTGTTAATTTTTGAGGCCTATGTTCAAAGTACCTTGTATTCCTAGGTATTGTCCTGTAGAGAACCATCTACTAAGCACAAGACTACTTAGCTTTCAGCGTGAGCTTTGATTTGGATGGCCAGAGCAAGGGAACACTGCGCAACCAAAAAATTATGTTAGGCCATACTACTTTCATTCTGCTGTAAGTGCCGTGTATCTATTGTTCATGTAGATAATCATGTTGAATACAAACAAGATGCTTTTCCAGAGTAATAATTGGTCTTCTGCACAAAAAATTCCATACTTTTGATGACTAAAAATTTCCCTTTACCTAATCCTCTAGGAAGTGTCGAAGAAAACCTGATGTTATTGTACAGTTAAAGGTATGCCAATAATTTTGCCCTGTAGTAACTTCTAATCACCACAGCTCTTACTAAGCTTACAGACTTATGGCAGAGTTGTGATAAACACTGAAACCTTTTTCCAAATGCCACACCAAGAGTTCAAGTGAATAGAATCGTTCCAGACTCCATCTTAGAAGCTTTCAATCTCAAATTACTCTTAACATAGGCTATAACAGGAAAACAGTATTTTACTATTCATTCCACCAGATATCTTAATCATTATTCACTGCTCCAGGTCACTAACATTTCAGCTAATCCACAGGACAGCTTATATTATGCATGTGCTTTTATTAGGGATAAACCTGGAATGTCAATTCGATTTAGAAAAACCTGCAAAGCTGAATAATCTTCAACAACTCCCTATTTTTTATATTAATACCACTTAGGCAACATTCTTTCGCAAGATGCCCACTACTCAAAGAATGACTATAGCCTAGGTACAGCACTCACTCTCTAAGGAACCTGCAGAATATATTGTGCCTCTGTGTTAAAATCTTCCTAAATCTGAAACCGTACAATAAAACTAGTCTAGAAACTAGGTTCTGCTATATTTTTAAGTATTATAATACTGCTTTATTTTTCATACCATTTTGTAATAATCTCTTTAGCAACACATAATAAAGGAAATAAATTATAGCTTATAAATGGTTCCAAACTAAGTTACTCTAGAAATTAAATGGCAAAAAAATATTCAGATCCGAGAGAACACATTTCTCTGAATGTTTTATTACTTTCATCTTCATATG
>NW_020955194.1:7244247-7256275 GCF_003031625.1 Empidonax traillii | reverse complement strand
AAAAAAAAAAAAAAAAAAAAAAAAAAAAAAAACAACAAGACTCCATCTCTTGAAAGACATATTTTAAAGACTTGCTGTATGCTTACTAGGGTAACTTATTTTCTCTCTCTATTGAAACATTTTATTTCTGTAAGAAGGGCTTCTGGATAGTGTAGGTCAATGGAATTGAAAGGTTCCTTCCTGATATCAAGGATTAAGTATTAATTAACTTCACACAGAATTACAGAGTCAAATAAGTTGGAAAAGATCTCTTAGATCGCTGAATCCAACCGATGATTGAACACGACCATGTCAAATACACATGACGCTCAAGTACCATGTCCAGTCTTTCCTTTAAACACCTCCAGGGATGGTGACTCCACCACCTCCCTGGGCAGTCCATTTCAGTATCTAATCACTCTTTCTGTGATTAATTTCTTCCTAATATCCAACCTAAACCTCCCATTGCACAGCATAAGACTACGTCCTCTCATCCTGTCGCTGGTTTCCTGGGAGAAGAGACCAACCCTCACCTCACCACAACCTCCTCTCAGGTAGTTGTAGAGAGTGATAAGCCTTGAGCCTTCTTTTCTCCAGGCTAAACAATCCCAGGTTCCTCAGCTCCTGAAAAGAATTTGCACTCCAGACCCTTCACGAGCTTTGCTGTCCTTTTGTGGACTCACTTCAGCACCTCAATGTTCTCCTGAATTGAGGGGTCCAGAACTGGACACAGGACTTGAGATGTGGTCTCATCCGTGCAGGGGGCAAATTGGTTCCCAAGTCCTGCTGGCAACACTATTTCTGATACAGCTCAGGATACCAAACTTGCTACATTTGAAAGAATACTGTATCTTAAAGGAGAAATTTAGAGCACAGTGCCAATAATGCCCGGGTTTGTGGGTTTGATCCCGGTACAGGCCATTCACTTAAGAGTTGGACTCAATGATCCTTTTGAGTCCCTTCCAACTCAGCATATTCTGTGATTCTGTGCAAGATAATAACTAAAATGACTATAAGCATGATCAGATTATTAATTTAACATTATTTTCCTCTTTAGTTAAAAAAGAATCACTATGCTGCACATAATGAAAATTTGCAACCCAAAGTACTCAGGAGTTAAGAATTACATTGTATTCTAAATTTGTTCTTATAGATTAAGAACAAAATGCAGAACAGAATGAAATTCTATTTTGTTTGATTTATTTTGTGGTTCTCAGGTGATCCGTTAATTTGTTGTTTCTCCTCCAGCAGTTTCTCCTAACATAAATTTCCAGCTAACAAAAGGTGAATAGAGTGGGTGCCATGCCACAGAAACTTCTTTTGTAAGACATGTGCTGTAAATCAAGATGGGTGTCACTAGCACACCACTGCATCTATTTTCAGTTGGCAAAGCTGTTCCTATTTCCTCTAATAAAATAGAACTATTCTAAACTTGATTGAGGACACATCAACTCAAGCTGCACACCACAGACATTGTCTGCAGTTATGCATCTGGACAGTTATCTCAGTACATACAGCCCCTGGGAAATGTTAATTTAAAATGCAGTCCTGAAATGGTGAAAACGTTAACTGTCCTGTGGGAAATTATTACCATTTCTACAGACACTGTAATGCATTTTTCAAGGGAGGACATGCCAGGTTAAATAAGTGGAAAGGCAATACAGTAGAATATAATCAGAGAAATACGATGAAAGTATAATTGTCAAAATCCATAGGGTTTATTTTGGTTTGGTTTTGTTTTCATTCATCTGACCAAGATGGCTTGATATTTGCTTGCTTATTTATTTCCTGCCCTCCCCTAATATTTGTGAAGTATATCTGTGAAGTATGAATTTAAAACTGTGTCTTTATGCACTACTGTATATTTTGTATATATTTCATTAAAGCTACTGTTCTTAATTTATTGCATTCAAGTGCTATTTTTTATTATGTTTCACTGACTATGTAAAATTGGGTTTATAGCATAACTTTTTTTCAGGGTATATCACAGATGACACAACCATTTAAAATTTTGGCCAGCCCAGGAGCTGCCAGCTCACGAGATTGGCTATGAGTTTTACTTTAGTATATAGATATAGGGTTCTTTAATACCTGAAGACAGTGTTAAGAGGATAAGCCATGGGCTTGTTTCCAAGGAATTTGTTTATTAATTGAGGGGAGTAGATAAAGGGACTTGGTCAGAGTTCAAAAGGACACCACACAACATAGACAAAAATGTTCCACTACAATACTGGTTCAACACATACTATTAATCCACAGCACTCAAGTCAAAATGTAGTAAACCAATTTCCCAACAAAGCAACATCCAATCCATCCAGCTCCAAACCACCCTAAGCATCAAGAAAGGAGCAGAAAAAACAGAAGAAGAGGGATCAAGAAGAGAGAAGGAGAAAGAGGGAGAGGCAGGTTATATAGCTACCACTGAAGCCTTGTAGACCAGCTCCCACATCAGTGGCAGGGCCACGACATGAGGCAAACACCTGCCCTTGGTTTTATTTGCTCTGGTCCCTACGGCCAATCCTTCCAGGTGGGATCTCTGACCCACCAGTCACTGTGGGGGTTCCAGGTCAGGGTGAGGGGCAGTGTCCTCACTGCCCCTGCCAATCTGAGGCTAGGTGAGGGGCTGCAGGAGCTGTGGGACTCTCTTGAAAACTGTAGAAAGTAGTTACTACTAAGAAAAAGTAAAAGAAGACAGAAACAAAAATGTTCTGAAATAAAAACTACTTCACTATTTTCCAGCATGAAGAGATAAGAAAGGTGGTTCAGATATTTCTACAGGTTATGTAGAAGTGAATATTTAGGAATGATAATCTGAGATCTGTTTCACTTCAGTTTAATATGCATTTACGATTATTGTCTTACCTTCCTTTTTAGTTAATGAGAGAGGAATAAACACATTCACAGTAAAGTAGATATTAGTCTAAGATGGACAAACAACATAGATTAATAAGCCCCTTGAAGATTCTATTATAAGTAAAATAAATCAAATTAATTGCTTTTAAGTAGAAGTCCAAGTCTGGATAAATGAATCCTACCTGTGTTGTCTATTGGTTTGCTATGTGTCCGCTCCCTGTCTCTCTAGCTTAGAGTAACTCATTTCCCTGAAACTTGTCAGTCCTTGAGTAGAACCAAGTTATAAACCCTTTGCTGTCAAGGTGAAATAATTAGTGTTTTAAAAGTACATATTTGTGTAATATATTGGAGCCTAAACTCAATTACCTCCTTTGGATATTTTTACTAAAACCAGAGAGCCTGATTAATGAAGCCAATCATTTGAAAATTACAAGTTTTCAACAAGTAAAATAACATACTGGTTATCATGGTCATGGGTGTGCAGTACGAAGCAAGCCAAGTACTTTTTGCTGCCATAAGTATTTTGATGTTTTTGCTCAAGCATATTAGACACAAGTACTTCTTTTTACACAGTAGAGGAAAATAGTCTAAGGCACTTTCTGAGGTAAGAGATAAATTAGAGCATTCAAATTCTCCAGAATTAGAATAAGTATGGAAATTTTAGTAGCCTAGGGTCAACTGATTCATTGTTTTATCAGAGACAAAGAGAGTGAAGCATTTGTTAGGAAAAAAAATTAAATGTCCATATAATTGACAAATTTGATAGTGTGATGGATTGTTATTTAAGTGATCCCTTTTAGCCCAATGACATCTCATAAGGTATTAAATAGTTTAGAACTCCTTCTGAGATCAGACTGATATAAAATATTCAACATCTCTCCACTTCATGACAAAAATATTCCACTAAAATTAGAGTCAGATATATTTAAAATAATTGGCAATATGAGCTTTGCACAGGAAGTCAAAAGGGCTGGGAGATTTAATAATACTTTCATTGATCTTTGTATATGAGAGTAATCCTCTTTGGAAATGAGGTTGCTAATGCAGGAGTGAGCCTTCCTTTTTTCTGAGTGTACGCAGATTAACGATCAAATGCTTCTTCACAAAGTATTTCCCGTAAAAAGGAAACCAATGCACTGTACACAAGAGAGGTAAAAAGAAGAAAAAGAAGTTGATATCTGGTTCAAGGAAATGTGGGTGTTATCTGGCTACTCAGGGTAACATGCTTATTCTATATGTCTTTTTTATTTTATTTTTTTTTTAATGACACAGGAAAGTTAAACCTGACAAAATCAGAATTAACGAAACATCTGAAAACTGTAAATTCTGGATGAACAAACTATTCTGGAACAGACAATTGAAATTAAATCAAAACTTTATTTAGATAAAATGCCAGTGACATTTTTATATGCTATTTATTCATTGGTTTGATAAACATCTTGACACTTCCTACATGAATTCTTGAAGCTGTCAGAGACTGAAATTGACTTTTTCAAACAATTAAAACTCATGAGATTTCAAATAGTGTTGAAAAGACATCAGACATTCAGTATTTCTTCAAGCAGTATTTCCAAAACCTGATAAAAAGGTATATGACTATTTAAAATGTTATATGTTTGTAAGAGTAAGTGTAATTTATGAACAAACAGTGCATCTTGAGCTGAGAAATTACAGCACTTCATACATTCTCACAAAGACTTGCAGAAAAGCAATCTCAATCCACTTTGTGTGATTGAATAATCATAGAATCACAGAATCATAGAATGGTTTGGGCTGGAAGGCATCTTAAAAGATCATTTAGTTCCAACCTCCCCTGACATGGACAGGGACATCTTCCAGTAGACCAGGTTGCTCAAAGTCCCTTCCAAATTGGTCTTCAACACTTCCAGGGATGGGCATCCACAGCTTCTCTGTGAAGCCTATTCCAGTGCCTCATCACCCTCATAAATAAAGAATTTCTTCCTAATATCTAATCTAAATCTGCCCTCTTTCATTTTAAAGCCATTCTCCCTTGTACTATCACATGCTCCTGCAAAAAGGGAGCTTCTTGGGAGCTCCCTTGACTTACTGTGAGGCTGCTAAAGGGTCTCCCTGGAGCCTTCTCTTCTCCAGGCTGAACAGCTCCAACTCTCTTAGCCTGTTTTCATAGAAGAGGTGCTCCAGCTCTCAGATCATCTTTATGACCTTTTTCTGGAATTGGTTCAATAAGTCCATGTCATTCTTACATTGGGGATTCTAGAGCTGAATGCTGTACTCCAGCTGGGGTCTCACCGGAGCAGAATAGAGACTTTGATTGTCATTGCCCTAAGGTTTCCAATAGTTATTATGTATTATTTTCCATGTTTACAAAGTGCCAAAAGAAAGTTTTCATGATTGGAAATAAGACATAACAAACACTATTCAAGGACAGGCTGTATTTGCTCTACTTTATAACCTGGTCTTTGCTGGCTATTGCAAATAATACCAGTAGTCTACAGTATATATATATGATCTTTCTAGACAAAGAGAAACTAGATTTTCCATAGGCATCTACATTTAAAAGGTTACTTGCAGGTCATATTAGCCAAATAATAAGCAAGGGTGCAATAGAAGGGCTCAGAGTTTTCAGGAGTCTAATTAGATGAGAATGTGAATTTCCATGTATTTACTGTCTGAACAATTTTTGTCTACTAGCAAACACAATACAATATATGAGGTATAAATTTTTGGAACAGGGTCGAATCTATATCCTGTATATCCTCTTATCTCCTGTAATTTCCTATCTGTACTTTGTCTAACATTGAATATACACTCACTGAATATATATTTTTTGAACTTTAAACAGACAGTTCTAATAAAGTTTAAAGAAACTGTTGGCATAAACAAATGGGGACATGAAATTTAAAGAAACAATCAGAAGCTGAAAATATTTCAGCGCTGTTCAGCAGATGCAAAAAAAAAATCAATAAAAATAAGATACAAAATCCTGAGATAGAAGACAAAAAAAAAAAAAGGGAGAGAAAACCAATACTTAATGGAGTTAAAGAATACAAGGAAGCATTTTTAGAGGGAATAAAATCAAATGGAGATTTGGCCTTGTTAGAGAGTTAGCAAATTGAAAATCATAAAAATAAAAGCAGTGAAGAAAAAATCTTGCACTAGATTCTGCCTTGTACTTGGATGAAAATGTGAGGGCACATCCATTGTAGATGACGTTATGAATAAATAAGTTCAAAGTACAAATAATGGAAGTTCAACTTAGGAAAGTATTAAACATCTATCCCCCATTCAGATTAATAAATGAGTTCTGTCCCAGTTGTGCCCATATTGTGGCAAAATTTATTACAATTCTTTTTTAATGTAAAGACTTAATATTACCATTATTTAAGATATTTAGTATAATGGGAATTAGTTCCAGTTTAAACATAAACTAAACAATAAAGTATTTAATTTTGAAAACCAATGACAATTTGTGGACTTTTAAAAACCTTGTTTCACAGAAGGACATTCTTCATAAAGAATCTGGTTTATAATTTTAGAGTGATTTTATAACTTCTTCTTAGATGACTTTCGATATAATCTGATTGGGTATCTCAAAGATCTTTTAAAACCTGCCATATGCAGGGGTCAGAGACAAATGTCCCATAATTATTGACTTGGGTGTTGCCATCTCAAAAATGTCAGTAATTCAAAAATGGAGTAAATACAAAGATAACAGTGGTATTATTACAGACATGTTCCATAGTTTTGTTGTTAATATTTTTTAGTTGCAGATCTGCACACTTATGTGTCATTTGTTGTTAAAGTATATGAAAATTATATGAAATAATCAGAAAATATTTAAAATAATGATTGAAAAGCTAGGAAAATAAATTTTGGGATATAAAAATTAAGAAAATTTCCCTTTCAGACACTTGAGCTAATATTTAATTATTCACAGATATTAATCTCCGTGAAAATTTTGTCTAATAGTAAGAAAAAAATTTCAGCCTTACTGACAAATGCACAGAAATATCTGGACATTAGAATTACATTAATCGATATTGAAAATAAGGTTTATTTTAAGAGCAGGCAATTGTTTTTTCAGACATAAGTTATTGGAGCACCTGTTAGTCATGACAACTTAAGTTTTCAAGATTTTAATTTTTTTTAATAATCTTTTCAGTGTAGATATATATATTTTGGCTACCATAATATGAGAAAGATTAAGCTATTAGAGAGAGCCCAAAAGAGGGCAACAGATGGTGAAGGGCCTTGAAGGGAAGCCACATGAGGAGTGGCTGAGGACACTTGGTCTGCTCATCCTGTCCCCAATGAGGGGACACCTCATTGCAGTTACAACTTCCCTGTGAGAGGAAGAGGAGGTGCAGGCACTGATCTCTTCTCTGTGGCTGCCAGTGATAGTATCTGAGGGAATGGCCTGAAGTCGTGTCAGGAGAGGTTTAAGTTGGATATTAGAAAAAGGTTCTTTCCCCAGAGGGTGGGTGGACACGGGAACAGGCTTCCCAGGCAAGTGGTCACAGCACCAGGCCTGACAGAGTTCAAGAGGTGTTTTGATGATACTCTTGGGCACTTGGTGTGACTCTTAAGGATGGTCCTGTGCAGGAAGGGCCAGAAGTTGGACTTGATGATACTTATCAGCCCCTTCCAACTCAGCATATTCTGTGATTCTGTGATACATATGATGCAGCCCAGCAGTGAGATATTTTCAGTTCGTCATCAGCAATACCTTTGTATGTAGCATATCTACTTATTTTCTTAGTTTTATATTTCTTACATGCAACACACAATATTTACTTTTGAAATGCTATCTGCTGTCCAAGAAACATGGTGAATCAATGTTCTGGGGTAGAAAATTACATCTTTCTTCCCACTTCTTGGACATCTTCCTTTTTCAATGTGTGGTGGCTTGACCCTGGCTGGGTGCTGGGTACTCACCAAAACCACTTTGTTACCCACGTCCTCAACTGGACAGGGAAGAGAAAAGGCTCATGTGTTGAAATAAGCATGGGGATAGATCACTCAGTGTCACAGGCAAAACAGACTCAACTTGGGGAAATTAATTGAATTTATTACCAATCAAAATCAGAGCAGAATAATAAGAAATAATCTTATATCACCTTCCTCCCAATTTCCCCTCTTTCCTGGGCTCCACCTCCTCTCCCTGGCAGCCCAGAGAGACAGGGAATGGGGGTTACAACCAGTTCACCACAGGTAGTTTCTGCCACTTCTTCCTCTTCAGGCAGAGAAGCCTTTCCCCTGCTCCAGCTTGGGGTCCCTCCCATGGGAGACATTCCTCCATGAATTTCTCCAGCGTGAGCCCTTCCCACAAATTATAGTTCTTCGCAAACCGCTCCAGCTTGTGTCCCTTTCATGGGGCGCAGTTCTTCCAGAACAGATTGCTCCATCATGGGTCACTTCCATGAGGTCACGAGTCCTACCAGTAAATCTGCTCCATCATGGGCTTCTCACTGGGTCACAGCCCTCTTTCAGGCTCTGTGGGGGGTCCTCCATGGGCTGGAGGTGGATCTCTGCTCCACTGTGGACCTGTATGGGCTGCAGGGGAATCTCTCCTCTGGTGCCTGGGGTACCTCCTGCCCCTCCTCCTGCTCTGACCTTGGGGTCTGCAGGGTTGATTTTCTCACGTATTCTCACTCTTCTTTTCTCTGGCCACAAGTACTTCTGCACAAAACCATTTTTTCCTTCTTAAAATTTGTTATCACAGAGGTTTTACTACTCTTGCTGATTGGCTCAGCCTTGCCCAGCAGCAGGTCCATCTTGAAGCCATCTGGCACTGGCTCTGTAAGACCTATAGGAAGCTTCCAGCAGCTTCTCACAGAAGCCACCCCTGTAGACCCTCTACTGCTACCAAAACCTTGCCACACAAACCCAATACAAAATATAAGAATAAAACTACTGTTTGGATTAGAAGATAACAGTTTTGCTGTAGGTTGCATTGGAAGGCTGTCTTTTCATGAGCAGTACAGACATTATCTACGCAGATCACCAGTTGGAATAATCCATGCGCAACTCATCTCATTGCTTCTTTCTGTGCTCTGGTACCCTCTAAGCTTGCAAAACTTCTGTCTCTCCTGTGCTTCAGGAGATATTTTTGTCTTCTCAAAGGCTTTGTTTTACACTAAGTTACCATGGATGGCACTGTTAAGGATAAAGAGTTCATTGCCATACACACAGGGGCCAGATGTTTGAGAGCAGGGGAGAATCCTGCCTTTGCCACTGGTGCCCAGAAAAAGGGGCAGGTGAACAAAAACTGCTCAGAGACAGAGTTTTAGTCCATGAACAGCAGGTATTTATTAATTACGACGTCGGGGAGATTTACCCACTCAGGCCAGGTAAAAGCTCCAAAGTGATTCAGTGAAAATAGAGAATTTATACAATATTCGGATCATGATTGCAACATAATTTTACATATTCATGTTATTGCATCATTTGATTACAATATTCATAACAGGTGGAGTTAGGGGTGGAGATTGAGGCGTGGTCTCTATTTTGAGGAATATTATGGTGGGAGATCCTGTTTGCCTCCATCCTGGGGGCTGCTTTTTAATCCTCATCCTCACTTCACCTCGATGACCTTTCGTTCTTTCTATTGTTTTTATGTTCTGATCACTCAGCCTTAGAGAAGCTCCTGGCTTTGGTCCTACATTACCTATTGAGATGTCGCCTTGGCTCCTCTGGATGAGATTTATGGGACTGGGTTCTTTGCCCAGTGTTTGCTGTGGTTCTTTTAAGGTCTGATGCCCTCAGAACAGGACAGAATCTTCTTGTGCAAAATGCAGTTTACAAAATATGGTTTAAGGCAGATTAAAAGTGTACAGGGGGTGTACAGGGGGGTAGGGGCCCTCATGGGCCCACAGTAAAAGTGTCCCAATTAACCCTTCCTGCTTCACCACAGGAGGTGATCAGCCCCCTGTCCATGGTGGACGTCTGCCACCATGGGGCCAGAGAAAGGCTTCCAGGTACCTTTGGGATTTAGAGTTGGACAAGGGGATTTGGTTGGAGAAGGAACAAGTGAGGTAAATAGAAGGACAAGGGGCTGAAAGAGATTACTGTGTGTAAGTAGATGCTGGTTACAGTGCTTGAATGGACATGCCCTGTACCAGATGAGAGCAGTCTGTCATTTCTTCTCATTAAACTCTATTTCTGACCATTTTCCTGGGTGAGTGTCTCTCTTCCTCCACGCACAAGGCTTTGGGAATTTCTGAGTGAAAGCAGCCAGAGTAGTTAGTACCAGAACTCAGAAGGGTTGTGTGCTATAGGCAACTGCAGCAGTGTGTGAGGGAGTGAGATCCAGTGAGTCTCATTCCTAGAGAGGAACCTTCCCCTTAAGAAACTGAGAGAACTCTTCATCAGTTTGATGAAGAATAGTTGACTGCTATGTATAGATTCAGTGTTTTGCTGAATTAGGGCCTACAAGAGAAATGTCTCATGTTTAAGAAAATGCCCTTGATGGAAATAAGAGACAAGTATTTGTATTGCCTGCATAAGTTATCAGGCATGGTACAGATGGTGAGGGACTTTGCACTGCAGATGGGAATGATTCAGAAGATTATAAAAGTGCTAAATCCAAACCCTTACTCCATCACTATCTAGGGATAGACATTGTTACAGGAAAGTTTACATATAAAGTTTACTTTCAGAAAATATGCATACTTGTGGGAGTGAGAGTTAGAAGACAAGAAAATGCAAACTTCTCCAATGGTAATGAGAATCTTTTTGGTACTAAAATAATCAATACGTTTTTCATAGTATACAGTCAGTACAGCTCTTGAGATGCTGTGAAGATGATAATATCAGCAAATGAAGCTGCTTTAGGTAACTCTAACCTCAGCAGTGAGTAGCTGCTCAGTGAGGACATCAGGATGAAACTCAGATCACTAACACAGAATACCTCCACAATCTGTACTGTGCTGGAAAAATCTGAAAGTTAAACACACAAGTAAAATACAGACATTTTTATGGTAACAGTTATAGCATATAAAACAACACTCTGAACAACTAGCAAATTTATTCCATCACTGACCTTCAGTTTATCAGCTGATTGATTTCAATGACTGTTTATAAGAAGGAGAACCATCACTCATATTTCATACCAGGAATGTCTTCTAAGAAGACATGTTATTGAAAATAGCAATACAACTATCCAGTGTGTCTTTTATTTTCTTTGTCTAAAATAGTAATGGAATCCTCATACAGAGAAGGAAAATATTGTTCATTCTAAGGTCTTTTCTTAGCCAAGACAAGATGTACAGTTACTCTAAGAGAACTAGAAACTTTCAGTTACAAAAGCTCTTTCTTGAATTAAGTTCTTTTCTAAATTTTTTTCCCATTGTTATTGCAATATTACTAAATTTTAGAAGATTGAAAAGACCATTCTGAATAATGAAGGTGAAAAATAGGCCAGTATCTTGTTTAGGTTTGCTTTAGAGCCTCTAAAAAGTCAATAAGTAAGTATGATAAATTTTAAACAGTAATATCCTCTGCATGGGGCTAATCAGAGTAGATTTTTCACTATTTTCCTTGAATTTGGAAGTGTGATGCGACGTCCTTTGCATGGAATCGGGACTGCCCCGGCCCCTAGCTGAGCTGTTTCCAGTTAATTTTTTTTATCTCATCTTGTTATTTTTAACTTTTGAGCCTCCAATTCTCCTCTCCAGGGGAAGGGAGAAGAGGAGGGGGAAGCGAAGAAGCAGTGCATGGTTTGGAGAGTTTCAGTGGGAGCACTAAATTTGGGTGTACCATTCCTAAACCACAACAACTCTCCTGATTCCCTCCCCAGTCCCACTAATGGGGGAGTGAGCAAGCGGCTTGGTGCTTGGTTGCTGGCAAGTACTACTCAGGAGACTTCTGTGTTATTATGGATAAAAACATACTATAGTCAAAATTATCAGTTCTTACAGTAGAATGTCTCCTAGTGGTTTTTGAAGATTATTTTCTCTGTCCAGTTGTTCAGAACTTCTGGCGCACATATGTCTATTTCTTTCTGGGAGCAAGGAGACATCTCTACAGTTTATTAGCTCTAGCTCATATAATTAATCTCATTTTGAATTACCGAGCAGTGAAATCTAGGTATACAAGCAGACAATTAAGATAACAAGTAACATTCAACTACACATTCCAGGGACTAACACAAAAGGTTTTTTTCTTGGAAGCAAATTGTTTTCTATTTATGGATATACTTAGAAATCTCTTCAGA
>NW_020955194.1:7226540-7244185 GCF_003031625.1 Empidonax traillii | reverse complement strand
TTGCATATTTTTATAAGTACTATAAGTTATAAGTCCCAAGATGGCTGCGGGTGTCTCCTCAAGAACAAAGAAAAACGTGGTTCAAGAAGAAGGTGGAGCCCGTTAAAGTAAACTATTACTTGGTTATCTGTTAATGTCCAATTATAAAGGAATTTGTAATGGATGTTTTCAGCTGGATGGTAGCCGGTGTCCAATTGTATGCTTCTTGTCACGGGACCTTGAGTAGAGATGTTATAAAAACCCTGGATCATCGCAATAAAGTGGACATATTTGTGATCTTATAGATCTGTGTGTATGTTCCGGTGCCTCTCCGCCAAAAGTTTATATAAGGAAAGTGGCTACTTACACAGGCCTAAGTTTATTTACCAATTATTCACACTCAAAGTACTTTGAAACTTTAAGTAAAAAGCACAGAAAAGAGTCCCATTAAATAAAGACACTACCTAAAGTACAAAACTGTGAAAAATGTGTGTGTAAGAAAGGATGGTCAGTTGATGGGAATTTAACAAAGCCTTTAAAAATCTCTGTTTTGGCATCCTGTATATCCAAGCTCTGTAAAAAGCTTTACATAGTCAATATACAGAGAGAAATTCATTGTTTCAGATGGAGTTCAAATACCCTCCAGTTTCGTGCTCTTGACACTTACAAATGGGTATAGGTGAAAATCAAAGACTGTGTTAGATTCTTACTCTGTTCTTGTAACCCCATGGACATGGTAACCCATGACTGCATAACACAAAACTGAGAATAGTTATTTTCATGATCACAATTCTAAAACTCATTTGTCTAAAACATTTACGCACCTACCTATAAACACCTTATGAGAAGGCATTGAGTAGCAGAATAAATTAACTTGCACAGATTTATGCCAGACAGGCCCACAGGGTTACCTCACTGGAGACATTCAAGAGCTATCCATGATTTAGTAGTTGCTTAGTGACTACCCTAAGTCAAGGACTTTTACTGTATCATGCTCTGCGAATGGGAAGTTGTACAAGCAGCTGAGGGGGAGAAGCATGGGCAGGACAGCTGTCCTGAACTGGCCAAAGGGATATTCCACACCATCGAACATCATGACCAGTATATCAGCTGGGTGAAGTTGGCCAGGAGGAGTGATTGCTGCATGGGGACTGGCTGAGCATCAGTCAGTGGTGGTGATCAATTGTATTGTATATTACTTGTTTTCCTTGGGATTTATTCCTTCCTCTTTGTTCTTTTCATTACAATTATAATTATTTTTATTATCATTATTATTATTATTACACTTTGTTTCAAATATTAAACTGCTGTTATCTCAACCCATGAGTTTTCAGTTTCCATTTCTCCTCCCCATCCCACCAGTAAAGGGAGTGATTGAGTGGCTGAGTGGTTTGCCTGCTGGGGTTAAACCACAACAATATGGTTGGCTCTCTTTGGTACCAAATCACACTATCAGCTCATGCTCAGCTTTGATGTTTACCTGGTTTTCTTTGGTAAAACTGTTTCTTAGTCAGTCTGCCTCAGCTTGTACTGAAGTGAGTGAGGTTATGTGTCCTAGGTATTGTGATTTGCATTCTCCTTTGTTTGCAGCTTGTGTACACCTTTTTATTTCTTTTTTTTAATATTATTATTGTAGAGGTCACTTTAGGTAACAATGCACCACTCCCTCCATTTTAATATCAGCTGTGAGCTGACTGAGGATGCACACCATTCCACCATCCATGTTATTAATAAACAGTATTAGCTGCAATACTTACCCATGAGGTGGCTACCAGTGGGATACTGGACCGCTTTCAACCTGAGAGTTTATCCAGTTTTACACCCAGTTATCAGTCTGTATATCACTGATTTGGCTGTGTGAATACTACTGATGACCATGTTGAAGGCCTATCTAAAGGTCTTTTCGGTTCAGAGTTTTCAAGAGCATCAGGCAGGACCTGTGGAGCAAAAGCTTCTTGACAAAATCATGACCCTGACAGTCCTTTACTGGAATTAACCTTCATAAGGTTATGTATATGTACTGTGGATGGACCAGCTTCAGTGTGGAAAATAAATAGAAAAGGTATATAAGAATACTTATAATGATAAAAATAAATATTTTCAATATTACAAAGTTCACAAGAACCTCCAGTTCACAGCTATCCCAAATTACTAAGGAAGAATATATTTAAGTACACAAAACAGAAAGAGAAACCTTATTATGACACTTTTCTCCCAGTAGTGATTCAAAGTTTGAATATGATATGTTGATAATCTGCCATTAGAAATTTCATCAGTCAAAAACATTCTCAAAGGGTTAGAGACAACAACTCTATGGCTATTCTACAACACTACAGTCATGAAAAACAGAGGACAGGCCCATGTTGTGATATTCATTACACTACCTTTTTCTTAATACATATATTTATTATATATATTTCCATTTAAAATGTTCAAGACATAAAGTGTTAAGTGCACAGCCCACATCATTTCTCTGTAATCACACTGAACTTTGTCTTGAACATGAAAAACTCTGTGGTAAATGTAGTGAACGTCTTTACATTCCAAGTAGGTAAATGGCCTGTTTTGCAAGTGAAAATGAGTGTTTGTGCTTCACTTACTACAAAATACAATGTCAGTAGAAAATAAAAGAGGAAATAGAAAAGAAATAAATAATACTGAAGAAAGTCATAGAGCTTATGTTGATGACAGTGCTAGTACAAGTTAACACTATATGATTGACAGCTTAATAGAAGGAAACACATTGTTAAAAATTATTTAATTGCTCAATGTGTAACTCAGATTGTTAATGAAACTTTTAATTTTAATTTCTAAACAAATTAGGGCCCCTTCTTGGACTACTGCAAATACTTCATTTTCATTTAAGTAGCCTGGGTACATGGAAATAGGTCAGTTTATCTCAGTTAGGAATTTGTCTCACATAGCTTTAGCTTGTTTTGTTCTCCTCCCGCCCATCCCCCTTCCCCCCCCCCAAAAAAAAAAAAAAAAGACAAAATGGTTGGATTTGAGTCTAGAATAAATAGGGGGGAAAATCTGTACATTTTTTTTCAAACAAAGTGACTTTAAAGTGGTTATATTAATGATAGAGAGTAGACATAAATAACACTTTCAGATCATCTTTGAATTGTTTCTCATTGAAAAATAAATTAGTACTCTACAATAAAGCACCTAATAGATGTCTTGACATAACTTGTTTAAATAACTTGACTCAAGACAAGAAAGATAACACTGTCATCAGAAGTGTTGGTAAAGCATGACATTTTACCCAAAAATGTGTATGTGACAGCCTAAGAAAGATTAAGTGTTAGAAAGAGCAAAAAGGCCTCCACAACATCTCATCAGAGCAAACAAAGTCAGGACAGATAAATAGAATAACTTGTCTAATAGATCTGGGGGAAAAAAAAAAAAAAAAAAAAAAAAAGTACAACCATCAGGTTATAGTCAGACTGAAATTTTATTATAGTATGCATCAAATAAGACTGCACATCATAATCTGTATATAGAACGCAATTTAAAAGCTTTCATGAAATCAAGCTTAGAAAAATATGGTATCATTTACTCTGAAAATCTCTTAAGGCTTTTCTTTTTTAATATAGAGAGTAATAAATGAGCTAGGAAACTCAGCAGCTGAAACATTCAAGTGCATTTGTTTATGTTCCAGACTGTCACTGAGAAAAAAGAATTTTCAAAGCTTATCCAGCATCTATGTGTGTAACTCAAGCAGTATTAGAAATTCTTCAGAAGACACTTTCAGATCATTACATGTGGTATACAGAACAGAGACAAATTGGACACCTTGTAAAAGATAGTTAGCACAAGACATTAGACAAAAACTAATGGGAAATGCTTTTACTGCCTTCCAAGTGAACATTAAATAAGACTACAGTTCTAAAATGTCACTTTCTCAACAGACTGGAAACCATTTGCATTGATTCTACAGTAGACTGAGACCATTGAAAAGCTTTTAGTGTTTTGATGATTGTTGGAGAGTTTTAAAGAAAAATGTTTTATCACTGATCAACGGATAGGTCCCACAGATTCACCGTTGCAAATAGCCTTAATTGACAAATTCAGAACAGAGTTTATAAAAACAACTAGCTCAGCTGAAGTAAGGAAAATCAGAGCCCTTCTATGATTGGGTGGTAAGAATTCCTGATATGTTGGGTTTCCTTCTGAGCCCTTACCAAATTTACTCAGACCCAATCTATGAAAGGCTATGGGTAGAACTTAAACATCAAAACCTTACATGCTCAAAAATTCTACTTACTTGATGGCCAAAGACTGAAAAATTTAGCATGCATAAAGCGCACTTGAATATTAAGATTCTTTCCTTTAACCTCTGCATACACTCAGAAGTGTTTCAGCCTGGAGAACATTTGAGCTATTTTAGGTACTTAATTTCACAGAATCACAGAATATGCTGAGTTGGATGGGACACACAAGGATCATTGAGTCCAACACTAAGGTCTGCACAGGACCATCCCCTCAACAGCCTTCACCACCTTTGTTGCCCTCCTTTGGACACTCTCTAATTGCTCAATATCTTTCTTATATACTGCTGGCCAAAACAGCATGCAATTTATTTCCTGCTGGAATCAAATGGTGCTAAAGATGAAAACACAAACCAAAACAGGGGGGTTGAGAAGTTTTAGGAATTAGTGATAATGGAATATGGGAGATGATGTTAATAATATGTTAATGGGAGAGATATGTTACTCAAAGGTTATGTCACATGAAATTCATGTATGTGCAATGTAACGTTTTACGTATGTCACCCATTCAGTAGACAAACATCAGAAGTCAGCATCAAACAGTTAATAATTGTCTAGAAAGATAAGGTGCAGATGCTGGAAGCTCTCACTCTGAAGGCAATTAGAAAATTCACATACAGCACAGAATAATCTGGTGTTATATTGGGCCTGGCTGAGGTGGAGCTCATTTGCCCACAGATGATGTTGATAACACACTGTGTCTTGGCTACTGTTGAGCAGAACTGGCACAGCATCAGCCCCATTTCTCAACATTCCTCCCCCTCCACCACCCCCATCAAGGGGGCAGGCAAGAACCTGGGAGGGGACACAAGTAGGCCAGCTGACCCAAACTAACCAAAGGGATATTCCATACCATATGATACCAGCTGAGGTATAAAAGTTGAGGAAAGGAGGAGGAAGTGGGGGGCATTCACTATTTACAAGTTTTGCCTTCTGAAGCAACCACTCCATGCTGCTGAAGCCCTGCTTCCCAGGATGTGGCCAGACACTGCTTCCTAATGGGAAGTAGAGAATAAATCTTGTTATTTTCCTCTTTGCTCGTGCACATCAAACTTTCACTTTTGCTTTAGTAAACTGCCTAAACCTATGAGTCGTTTTCCGTGTTATTCTCTCTCTCCCCTGTCTGTCTGAGAAGGGGAGCAGTAGAGTGGCTGGGTGGGCAGCTGGCATCCAGCCAAGGTCAACCCACCGCAGGTGTTAGTAGTTTTTATGCCAATATGTTACCATAAATAACAATAAAAGCTAAAGCCATTTCCAAAGAAATACTGTTGGGAAGCAGGAAACAAGACTCAGTCATCCAATCTGCTTCTGTTTCAGGACCTTGAATTCCACAACTTTATTTTACCTTTAAAAAGGAATTTGCTGCTTGTATAACGTGTTTAAAATGGCAAGTTCTTAGTTTATCTATTAATCAGTGTCAGTTTCTACAGATAAAACGTATCAATGTGTATCACGAATCATCATGATCAGAAACTATTCTAACAACTCTCAGCTATTAAACAAGATTTAAAGTTATTTATATATATTTATATATCTCACATATATATATATATCACATATGTATGCACATATATAGAGATAGGTATGGAATGTCAAGCAGATCAATGATAACAAATTTTTACAGTCTAGGAAATTATATCTATCTACCTCAGGCAATCAAAGATTTCTTTAATAATTGCACTGGAACCTGTTTTTAAAGTAATTAGAATTCAGTTACTAGCAAACATCTTAGATTAAAAGAAATGGCATTTTAAAATTACATGAATGAAAATTAAATGGAAATTAAGACTACTGCTGTCTAATAGGCAATCAGAAACATAGGAAGATATGAATTCCCAGAACTACTGAAATAAGTTTGGTTCTATATTTCCCAAGTTTTTTTTGAGTACTGTTGAAGTGATATCATGGGACTGATCTAGGATGTACTCATTAGCAAGAGTCTCAGTGACTTCAATGGGAATTCTATATGTCCTGTACCTAGGAAGTTGAGTCTACAGGCCACAAAGTCTCTTGTCAGTTCCTAAATGTGTACAAACCAGAGAACAGACACAAAATCTTTTTCATTTTGATGTTACTGGCTGCTGGAGTGTTATCACTCCTAGTAGTAAATGTCAGAAATCAATAATGTGATGCAATATATTATCAACTGATAATTGAGCTTGAATATTATTTATTGATATTAAACTTGACAGTCAAGAAGATAAACCTCAGATATTATGTTAAATATATTGTCCCATAGGATGTTTTGAATATTTTCTTCAATATTTAATGCGCTGTGCAACAGAGAAAAAGATGAATTAAAAAATCCTAATGAAAATTGGGTGGGTTTAGATAACTCTCCAGTGGATTTATTATCTTAGAAAAGTGGTGTTCTAAGGCATTAGGATGACTCAAGGGATCATCAACAAAATACATTTCCTCCTATATCTTGGTTTCCAAACCATTCCATGTTAGTGCATGAAGTCAGCATACAATGACTTTTTAAGGCCCACAAGAATTGAGCAGCATTCTTGATCCCATTAAAAAAAAAAAAGTATCCCATAAAAAGAAGGGAGATATCAGGAATTTAAGAGTTAGCCTGAGCTCTAAATTAGTTGTAGTGTTCTGACTGACAAAAAATAGTCATGTGGCAAGGCAATTTGTTTTTTCCAGGTTTTAGTTCATCTCGATAGCAGCTGGGTGTTGCAGAATTTTATTGTGAATTACATAAATTCTGATAATGGATAGACTGGTGTTTATTAAGCTTTCATATTTTTATAACCTTCAGTTAGGGGTTAAAACGTGTATGGAAAAAAGGTAAAACACTATATATATTGTAGAAACAAGGAAAGTTATTTCCTGCTTTTAGAGGAACTGAAGTTTTTACATCATGCTTAGCATTTCTGCACATGGTTAACTGTGAAGTCAGTAGAATCAGTCACAGTATTAGAAGAAAATAAGTAATATGCAAAGATTAAAAGGAGAAAGAATTCAAATTCCTTTAAAGATAAGTGTATTTTCATTTTATGATAATGATCAAATAAGACTCCATCAGTCCTAGCTACTGGTACTGCCCTGAGAGCTGGTTTTAAAGGACTTAACTTAGAATAATGGTTACACAGCTTTTGATTATAGCTGCATATGATGATTTAAATTAAAGTCTTTAGAGTAATACAAATGTATTTCATTTTTAAACTCAAACTGTGTAACTACATTTTGGGGCAACAGGACAGGAAGTGAAAGAAAGAAATACAGCAGGAAGCATTTGCAGGGATATGAATACTAATAGAAGATAAATAATAATTTTTCAACGAAAACAGTATATAAAATGAAAACAAAGACCAGATTAAGACATTAGACATTGTGTCAGCAGTGTCTGAGCAACCACAAGCTTTCTCATACGGATGTTTAATCAAGTTTGGTTTTGTCTATATTTCTAGGACACATTATTTCACAAGAAGATGTTACAGCTCAGGAAAAGCAAGAAAATCCTTCAAAAGATGATAAATAACACTGATAAGTGGAGCCTGTTTCCTAATATATATCTGTCGTTTCTCTGGTCAGTCATAAATTGTCAGAAAGCAAATTTTATTTCTTCCACTATACTAGCAGAATGACTAGTTTTGGATACTGATCCCATCTCAGTTGGTTCAGAATACTTTTTGCTATGAGTTTTAATTAATAACACTTGGAGTATTTTAAAATTGCAACTGTAATTTATACAGACTGTCACCAAATCCATTATTTTTATATTAAATACATTTCTGACTATATTCTACTCTCTGATATGTAAAAAAATGTAGATATAGTCTGTAGATGTTCTGCATCTTGCAGATCTCAGGGAATGATGCAGGCTGTTATCGAGAACATAAAAACCTCATAAACAAACAAACAAACTTACCCAAGAAAAACAATCCAGAAACTATAATTCACAAGTTTATGAATCATCTGCATCATGCTGTTCACCTGTTTTATTTAATTTAATTGTTAAGTCTCGGGAAACAAGCATGCCTCAGGAGGTGCTAAAACTTGATCTAGCAGGATAGCATTGACAGTCCTTGGAGCACTGATAGAAGAGATTTATGCCATAATAAATTTAAATACCAAATAAAATTTAAAATTCTGCTTCACCATGGAAGGAAATAGACCAAGTGTCTGTTGTGATTAGCTGGTTTGAGGGCGATGGTTAGTTTGAAATCTGATAGTGGATTCAAAGCAAAATCTTACTACTTCTGAATTCAGAGTTCAACTTGGAGAGTTAGGAGATAGTCATTACTACTCTCATGCAGCAAAGTTGTAAAAGCTGGTAGTACACATCTTTTTCAAAGGGTTCATTTCTGAAGACTTTTGTCCCATACATTATTATTTGGAAAATTGAGTGGTTTTATATTTTGCTTTGCTTGGTGGGGAATTAACAAGGGACAGCTAAGATGAGCATTGCACAAACATCCCAGTGCAAAATTTCATGGTGCCCTTCATTTGTCTCAAATGTGATAACCAAAAGAATGGATGGGAAAAAAACAATACACTCATAAAACTGCTGCTCAGACATGTACTGTGGAATTGTCAATATAATATCAAAACCAGAAAGAAATCAGAAATATTTTCTCAGGAATATATGTAATAGAATATTAAATGTACTTAATGTGTCAACATAATACTTTCTCTAAGACTCTGTCTCCCAGTTGCCACTTCAGAACAATATAAATACTGAGCTAAATCAAATCATTAAAAACCCTTCTTTAATTAGGTAAAGGACAACAACGAATGTTAATACTGGTATTGATAATGATCACACTTTGCTTCTTTACAGGTACCTCAGGTGTGTGAAAGATATTTATAACCATAAAAATTAAAAGAATTATTGTAAATTATCAGGCCCAAGTGATTGCACTGAGTCTGGACAACACGACAAAGGAGAGTCGCAGAGCTGTGACAAAGGAAATTATGAAGGTGGTGGTGTGGGCTCCCCTTGTCTCTGTCCCCCTCCCTCTCTCTGTTGTCTTCCTTCCTCTTCCCCCCTTTTTTTTTCAGTTTCCTAACACAAAAGTCTGCTTGGACTTCTCACAAAGCCACGCAGTTTATGTGATTGTGAGAGGGTTGATGTTTCTGAATACTTGGCCCAATAAAGTTGGTGTTTCTACAAAGCTGGTAGTTGTGAGTGGGTTAACATTTATGGGTATTTCTACCATTAAAGTGGTTGTTTACATAAGGACCTTGAGTGTTACCTCACCCTGATTTGCACCAAGGGGATTTGGGAATCTTGAATTGCTCTCTCATCCTTGAAGGTGAAATGTGACAACCACACAGTGTGTTTTTTCCCAGGCTTCATTTTTCACAATTGAATTAAGACAGACAAGCCAAATGCATTACCCAATACACACAAAGACTTAATTTACTGTGATTTTTTTATTTACAAAGATACTTAAATGCACACCTAACTTGGCAGGAATAGAAATTATGGTTGAGAAAACAGCGTGAAATCTACTCCCTAAGCAAGAGGGATATTTTAGGGTTTTACTTCTGTCTTGCTTGTCTAGGCAAGCCTAACATCTGGAAATACTTGATCATTCAAATTTTTTTCCTCTTGCTCAAATTTAACTGGTTTTAAACTTTATGCATGTTTTCACAGAGGTAAAATATCGCACTATACAACTACTCTAATCTTTCATCATTAAGTGCTGTGCGTTTCTATCCTCTCATCACAACTCCAGTGTCAGTGTGAGGATAACTCTCTTCATGCTCAGCTGACTGAGATGTATATGCTCTGGAAACTTTTGGTAGGAAAGGTTTATCTTTTTTTTTTTTTTTTTTTTCCCAGGGAAATTACACAAAAGCAGCTGTCTGAGTAGCAATGTATTTTCCAAGTATAGGATAAATGAGAATATCTTTTTTAGATTGTAGGTAACGTTTTTAGCTTTACTCTACATCTAACCTGCCAGTGTTCTCTTAGCTTCAGTAGAGAATGACAAATGGTTACACCATTGCCTTTCTGAAAACAAGATCCCTCTTTTTTTCTCTCTGAACAGGATACTGCCTTTCCTGATGGGAAGGGAAAGGTTAAGTGAACACTGGTCCTACTTTGAGAGTTTAGAGAGAGTCTGGATTCATAACTGGTAATATATCCCCATACAGATTGGGCACACTATCAACATTTTTTTTGATAACCTTCAGGGTCAGTCCAGGGTAGACATGGAAATTTATTTCCATCTTCTCATAACCAGGTACAGTCACAGACATATGTGTTCCTGTGCTATAGATAGACCCTTTTTGAGTCAGATTGACATAATTCTCTTCTGCACCTCCCTTATTAGTCATGGGTTCATTGGCCCAGCTGTTTCCAGGTGTTATATTGACCTCTTAGAGGCACGATGAAATTCAGTATAAATTATCCAAGGTCTTTTTTTTTTTTAATATAAAAAACTAATTGATTACTGACAGATAGCAGATCCCCATCACACCTGTAAACTGACTATATCTCCAAAAAACTGAGGTAAGGTTTGCACTTCTAAACTTTATTTTTTTATATGAATTATTGACAACCTGTCTTATACTTAATCATGCTTCAGGTTATCATTTTCCCCTCTTACTGCTTTGCCTATTCTATTTTTTTCATGTCACTCTTTCTAGTTCTTCTTTTTTTCCACCATTTAGTTTTTTGTTACACTTTTATGTAACTTATTTGAAGAACTTCAAAAAACTTGTTTCTCTCCCCTTCTCATATTTTCTTTTTTCTTTCTATTATTTCTTCTTTGCAATAATCTAGCTGGTAGCAGACAAACATTGGCATTACATTAATGGCTGTGCAGAAGTATGCTAATACAACATTTGTGGAGTTTGGTGTCTAGATTATTTCCCTAGAAACACTACATTTATAGAAGATACTTATTAGAAGGTTTGTCTTTACTCTTCCTGTTGTCAATAGCATGATATAAGAATCTACGTATTTTTTCATTAACTAGAAATGGCCTAAAATCAATTCATGGTCCTTAAAGAATGGAGTGTTCCCGCTAGAAGTACAGATGGAATGCACCTGCTGCCCTCATGGAAACGCTGCTGCTGGCTGATGGATACCATCAGCAAGATTCCTAGACTGACTATTGAAGTTCTGATATTGCACATTATTTCTTCTTTTCCCATGTTAGTGTCCCCACTGCAAGTATAGAAAACATACTCCTACAGGATATTTGTGAAAATGTCTTATGTTTGATTAAAAAAAAATCCTTTAGACCATGCAAAGCACTTAAAAATTGTCCCTCTTTTCTCACTTCTGTTTCTATTTATTCTCGTTTCTTCTCTTTTTCTCCAGCCAACTTTCTTTTAGTTCTTCACTGTCACATTGTTTCTATCGTCTCCACATCTGAATTTAAATTGATTTTTTTTTTGACAATCACTGCACAGATTATTAGAAGAATGAGATTTTACCATGATATATCACTGTAAACACACTATTTTCTCTAATATGTAAACATCTGGCTATGTCCTTTTTTTTTTTTTTTTTCCTGAGTCAACCAGAAAAGTCAACCTAGAGAAAAGAAAGGACAAGAAATAAATAACATCTTTAGGTCAAAAGTACTGTCATGTTTAGAAAAAATTTGCCTAGCTCTTGGGATAAATACCAATATTAGTCAAAATATGAATTCTGTTGCCATGTGAAATAATTCTTAAAAAAAAAAAAATCTCACTTTCCCGATTTTCCCATTTCTGTCTCTTGTTTCCCTCCCTTTTTTTTCCCTCCTTGTCTCTTTCCCCCTCTTGCTCCACATCTAGTTAATTCCATCTTTTGTTCTTTTAGTCTTATGCAAAGTTTACAGTGTTGTTCTATGATGAGCAGAGTGAATATATTCACTTTTTATCTGGCATTTCCTTTAACTCCGTGCTAAGCTTCCAGTGGGCTCATTGTGCATCTGATCTTATAAGTGCTCTGTACTACTGATGTCTTTCCTTTGTTGTCCTCATGCTCTGTTTGATACTGTGGCTTCATGGGCAGAGAAGCTCTGCTTGAATCTTTGCGTTTTTCTGCTGGTGATATTTTGTTAAATGTTGTTCAATGATTTTTGGCATTGCTTTGACTTTGATGATATTCTGAGTATCTCCTCTCCTTGATATAACTGCTTTTATCAGAAAAGTTCAGTTTCTTCTTCACCTGCTTCTTTTTCCACCTAAACTCATCACAAGGTTCTGTTTCACTGTATGCCCTTTTCTTTTTGTCTTACTTAGTACTATTGTCAGAAATTTTGTCTAAATTGTTGAGGTTTCCACCAGTTGACCTATGGCCCTCAGATGATCAGTTTTTGCTTGGACT
The DNA here is from genome assembly GCF_003031625.1 of Empidonax traillii. NCBI lineage: Eukaryota > Metazoa > Chordata > Aves > Passeriformes > Tyrannidae > Empidonax > Empidonax traillii. The sequence continues at coordinate 7,231,651 of NW_020955194.1, read as the reverse complement.
CTATGGCTTGTAGGATTTGTCAGTGGGATTTTGGATTCTTTATTCACTACCTTTTATTGAGTGACTGTGTGTTCACTTAGCAAGCTGAAAAGCTTTTGGACAAAGTCTGAGGACAGGTTGTGGGTTTTTTTCCCTAAAGAAAGCAGCTCGGACGTAGAAGAATGAATGATCAGGTTCTGAACACATCTGAACAGATTAAGTGCTGGGAAATACAGTGATGATGATGATGATAGATAAAGAGACAGTAGGAAGTCAAGAAGCACCCTAGTCTGAGAAACTAATGGTGTTTTATATATATATGTCTGAAAATATTTGATGGGGTTCAGAGGGTGGGGGTAGGGTGTGGAATTAACATGGAATTAAAATGCAGTTAATGCTACTATTGATGTCATCTCTGCTCCAACCCCTAAATTCGTCTTGGCTTCTTCAGTACTAACACGCTCTAATGGTGCGGTGCATTTATGGTCAGACCATATTCACTGGGCAGCTAGTTTTGGATTGCTCCTTTCTGTTTGCTGCCCAGAAACAGATTCCACCATGAGCTGTATAAATTCCTGACCTCCCCAGAGCCTTGTATAAAACTGACAGGGCTCTATCAATTTATTGAATTCCACTATATGCTCAAAAGTAATTTCCTTTCTTTTTACTCCATTTAATAATGTAGAAATACTCTGCAGCCACCAGTGGCTGTGGAAATAGATTTTTTTCCATAAAATTTCTACACACCAAAAAATATAGTCTGCTGGTTTATCAGGAGCTGCTAGGTGGCTACACAGCAGGTTGTAAGATTTAAACTGCTGTTACACTTCACAGAACCACTTCTTTTTTTTCTCATGAGTTGTACCAATAACCATTACCTGTTATTCGGTCTTTCAGTTATAGGTGATCATTTCCTGAGCTATCAGAAAAATACATTTTCCCCAGGTGCCAAAACTCACAACCCCTATTTTTTAAATAGAACAATCACAGTACCTGAATTTTGCCGCTTCCTTTTACTGCCTGTGTCATTACATCAACTTTCAGTGGTCCCTTCTGTTTCACAACTCTGGTGAAGGTCTTATTGTCCTATCTCACTTTTTCATGTCCTTTGCAGACTGAAATTACACTAATAAACCTATGTGGCATAGTAGAATCCAAACCATTACAAACTTCCCTGACTGTTCATTTATCTCAGAACTTAGAGAACAAAATAAGAATTACAGTTGCATAAAGAGACACTAAAAATGTAATCGATATCCCGTGTAAGTAATTATTTTCCAAAGTTACTGTGCTTTGATCTGAAAGTGGTATTTAAAGCATTAGGTTACATACATTAAATAACTTAATTGTATGAAAAAAATAACTGTATGAACTCTTTTTTTAATGTTTAGCAGAGCATATAAAATTATCCAATAGGAATAGAACGGTTATTGATATACCCCATCCTGATGGTGTTGGCAATTAGTGCACTTACAGATAGTCTCAGTTCACATTTGGTTCTGCAGATAAACACAATACAATCACATGCAAGGGCTGTAGACTGTAGTTTAAAAGACAAAGAGTTTATTAGGTGAAGAAGTGCTCTAGGGGTAGTATGGAAGTGAAAAAACTTCAACATCCAAATGCTCAGCAGCTCTCTCAAGAATATATTCTCTAGAAGAAAAGTAAACATTGTGTGTGTTCTAGAATGTTGACAGTAACTAAGACTAGACAGTACAGGAAGGGTACAAATTGTACAGAAGAAATAGGCCATGCTGATGTTTTATGATTTATATGATGTATTTACATATGTATATGTAAATCATTCTTACAGTGCAAGTAAATTAAACAATATGCCAAACTCATTAATCTCAGTCTAAACTATTTCTAAACTACAGTTGGTGGGCCAAAAAGGTTAGAACCAGCCAATATTTCTTGAAAAACTAATATTCAGAAAACTTGGGGGAAAAGAGGTACCAATGATGCAAATGCAACTCCAGACATCAATATATAATGGCATTGTTAATAAGAAGATTCAGGTGGAAAAAATATCTTTCAGGATGTGACTGGAGTGTTTCTTCTTTGATTTCACCTTTTAGCTAATTTGATTGATTGATTCTATACAGAACGTTATTGGGCAGTTTTTTCATCGGTTTTGTATCTTGGGCTGCTGCTTGAAGATGTTCCACCATATGGCTGGATGGATTTTGCTTTATGGACAGGAAGGAAATTGATGTTTGTTAGCTGAATCATGCATGAGCTGTTATTAGTGTGCAACATCACTGCACAGCCACTCCATTTTAGACTACTAGACATACAGTTACTGAATGTTTGGTAAAGAGCTGTTATCACAAAGATAGCCTTATAACTAAAGTCAGATAGTATCATTCCTCTCATCTTTCACTGGCAGTGTTCACTAGTTTCTTTATAAATACTACACTTTTTGCTTTTGGTAAGAGTAATAAGACATTTAATCTTTCTCAATATGTAAAACTGACATGAGTTCAAAAGTTATATCAATGCAATTGAGATAATGCAACTGCAGTTGTGATAACAGGGCACTCTGCCTTTGCTTCTGTTTTTCCTTGAATTAATTTTTGGTTTCATTTCAATGCTTTTTAAAGTTGATGTTAACAGGCTTTCAAAAAATTAGGAGGCTGAATAAATGCTTATTGTAAGTATAGGCCAAAGCTTGTAAAATATTTCAGTGCCTTAATACATATTTATTTAAAACACTACAGAGAATGTTCTCATTTTTAAAAAGAAATCATAACTTTGTATATCACATTTGACAAATGAGATTGATTTTATTATGATACAACGACCCAGTAGGCACACAGTATGCTAGCTAGCAATCCAAAAAGAAACTGAATATTTTTACATGGTTCATTGAGCAACTATCACTGTGATTTATTTTAATTTTTTAAGAGAGAAAGGAGTTTTAGGGAGCAATGATTACTTAGAATGTACATAAGTATGCCATGTAAAACAGATCTAGCACTGTGTAATACTATTATGTTTTTAAGCCAATAACATTTATTAATTTACTAATCATATTTACTCAGTCTTTTAGCCTGGAGTTAATTATTCAAGGCCAAGGAAAATGTCAAGCCTCATAAACTGTTTTTCAAGTGATAGGTATAGTAGGTATAATAATCAACTTTCCTTTTTTTTTTTTTTTTTCTTTTATCTTTCCCTCTTTCTTTCCCTTTATTTTAGTTGGGTTCTTAGTTTAGTTCTATATGCTTTTAGTTTTAGTTCTATAGACATTCTACAGTATAGGTAGAAATAAAGTTGTAAGACAAAAAACATTTTGAAACAAGAAAAAATCTACACACGTTTCTCATATTTAAAGTTTAACCATTTCTTAACAGCAATTTGATAGACAGTAGTCTGAGTCTCCAAAACTATTGTTTTCTTATTCATATCAGAGGATGTCTGAATTCTTCCCTTCACTGTTGTCCTAAATTTTGAAAATTTGACCTTTTTAATCAAAACTGATTTTTTACAGCTGGTGAAAGAAGATAACAAATCAATGTTTTACATTTTCTTTTTTTTTTTTTTCATGTTTTGGCTTCAGTTTTCTCCCCCAAAAACAGTGGTCTTATTATCTTTTAAGAATTATCAGATGAGTTTGATGCAAAGTGATATCCGCTTGTCATTCCTTTCCTTCCTTTCTCTTTTCTCAACGAGGTTTCCACGGGATAATAACAGATCTATATAGTTAATACTTCATTAACCATTAAATTAATTTGTAAATATTCAATTTTTATTGTAAATTGTCCCTAAATCTGACAGAAAATGTTAAAAAATATTAATAATTGAAATTATTATTGCTGAGAAAATTAATTTTTAGAGCTAAATATAAATTTTAATTTCTTTCATAATGATTTTTGTATTTGCTTCTTGAGAACCTAGTTCTAATATTGCTGGCAACATTAACATCCCTATTTTTGATTGATGATCATGCTTTGGGAAGTCATTTACAATTTATGTAATGTCCCGTAAGAGAGGACCTCATTGCCAGCACAAAATTGCTGTAATTTAAGACATATTTCTTTCAATAACTACATAAGGGTTAAGGACATATAATAAATACTTAGATACCTCCTTAATCGCACTATTATAGATACTTCAAAATGTGTTAATGTGACATTTACATTAAACACGAAGAAAACATGAATCCAGATTTGTACGACTACACACTCTGCCTATGTGAAAGATTATTCTTTACACTTCCAAAAAATAATTGAGACTTCTGATAATGGCTTTGAGGGAAACATTGTCATTGCATCTGAAAGGACTTGACAGGGCTCTTCAGAGGTCAAGTCAGTCCAGCTTCTGTGAAAAGGTGTGAATTTAACTGAAACTGTCCACTGAGCAAAAATAAAAAAAATGCATTGAGGGAAAAATTAAGTCTTTTAGAAAAGTAAAATAAAATTCTGAACCAGTAGTGTTTGATAAATCACTTGTGTGTGCTCAGAAAAGATGACAATTCATTTTTATTTTTTTCTGTAATCTAATGTAAAGTAAAATAGTATATGAAGGAAAACAAAATGCAATGAAGGTATCTAATACCTCTAATATGAGGTATTAGATGCAACTGTAGCAGATAGCAAAGAAAAATAATCATTCTAGCAATGGAAAATGAAACATATTCATATGGATCATTCAAATTAAATGAATGAGTATCATCATAAGTGTGTGCTTAGACATGCCAGATAATTCATATTGGAAAGAATACTTGATTGTAAGCTGTCAATTAACAGAAACTGGAGAGATACAAGTGTCTTGGGTAGAATTCTAGAAGCTGGTATAAAATTACTCTGCATATTTAGCAAAAAATATGACAGTGCTCTCATAATGGACAAGACAGATGTGAAAGAAAATATAAACTAAAAGTTATAATAGAATCATAGAATCATAGAATCATAGAATAGACTGGGTTGGAAAAGACCTCCAAGATCATCAAGTCCAACCCCTGATCCAACTCCAATTACTATATCATGGCACTAAGGGCCACATCCAATCTCTGCTTAAAAACCTCCAGGGATGGTGAATCCACCACCTCTCTGGGTAGGCTGTTCCAATGCCTGATTACCCTCTCTGTAAAGAATTTCTTCCTAACATCTAACCTAAACCTCCCCTGGCAG
>NW_020955194.1:7217486-7226135 GCF_003031625.1 Empidonax traillii | reverse complement strand
AGCCCATGTCCCCTTGTCCTGTTGTTGGTTGCCTGGGAGAAGAGACCAACCCCCACCTGGCTATAACCTCCCTTCAGGTAGTTGAAGAGAGTGATGAGGTCACCTCTAAGCCTTCTCTTCTCCAGACTAAACAACCCCAGCTCCCTCAGCCTCTCCTCATAGGACTTGTGCTCAAGTCCCTTCACCAGCTTCATTGCTCTTCTCTGGACCCGCTCCAGCACCTCAATGTCCTTCCTGAACTGAGGGGCCCAGAGCTGAACACAATACTCAAGGTGTGGCCTCACCAACGCAGAGTACAGGGGAAGGATCACTGCCCTGCTCCTGCTGGCCATACTGTTCCTGATGCAGGCCAGGATGCCATTGGCCTTCTTGGCCACCTGGGCACACTGTTTGTCCATTATGAGGCATCTGTGTCTGAAACAGGTTGCTTCATTCTCCTTTTATTTAAGGAAAAGTGGTAGGTAGTTTTAGAATCATGTGGCATAAACAAAGATCTAGAGGATCTCCAGAAACTGAAAGGATTGAAATTTTTACCACAGAGAAAGAGAGATGCTCAAGCAGGTTATGTTTGTATTAGCTGTTCATTGAAATCAGTTACTCCTGATTCAACAGAAGCAGATGAATAAGTAAAAGTTGATGGCTCTGCTGTTCCTTATGTTTCTATTGGATGTGACTGATGGCATTTATATAAGATAAAGCTGGATACTTGGGCCAAATGGCTATATACATATGGTTTCAAGTCCTCTGATGAAAGTTTTTTCAGTAAAATTTTGTTTCCTTGGCTACTCACATATCTGCTAGGGAAACAGTGTCATTTCATCTGTTTCATATGAATGACTAGCACATTATGGCATCTGTGTATTTCCACCATCATTACTGTATAGAAGTAAAACCTCAGTTCTGTTCATGGTCTTACTGTTGCTAATTGTATTTCAAAATGACAGTGTATGATGGCTGCTGCCCTACCCAGCTCTCGTCTTTTAGTTTTCTGTGTCCAGACAAAAGCATCAGAGTGGAGTGTTCATGCTTTGATTGCAGCGACTAATGCAGAACACTGAGTTACCAGTTCTGTTATACTTCCAGCTTGAAAAGTAAAACAGTAATTGCTATATCTGACTTTCTAGTGATTTAGTTGAAGTACAGTCTGGGTTTGTGCAGATATGTCCCCTTCCATGAACAGGTCTTTGTCATCCTCCCTTCCAGTTTCCAGAGCCTACATTTCTCTTCAAAGGGGAGGTGAGGAGGAAGCTGTTCTCTAGCTGAATTTTACAGGCCATGACATCACTAAGTGGTCTCTGGAAAGGCCACTGGAGGAGCGGTTCTAGGCCTTATGAGCTGAAAGCTGAAACGTCGAGTGCAGTACTTGCTGTGTTTAAAACACACAAACCACTTCTAGTCATAGCAGTAGCTCAAGAGCCTTGTTACTGGCATGTGAACAAAATCTGTGGCATGGTACCCAGTCACCATGACCCAGTTCACAGCCTGATGTTCCCACTGAGCAGGAGAGAACATTTGTGCTTTTTGGTGAAATTTCTGTTTAGCTTCTTCACAAGGGAATATATGCATTAGAGCAAAGCTGCTCCACAAACACTCTCTGCAAACCAAGTGCAGAAAATGGAGATAAGGATGGGATTCTCTTCAAAACCAGGGAATTTTTATCTTTACTCTAAATTTTTTATCTTTACTCTAAATTGTTAATGTAGAGGTGTCTCTAAATCTATAGAGTTGAAGAAAACAGAGGTAAATCCTAGTATAGTTATTTTAACATTTTTCATTATACCGTGAAAAAAAAAAATTAAGTGTAAATGAAAGGTAATAAATTGAAAATCTATTGGCTTGAGATATAATTGTGGCCAAAAGCTTAGGAAGATTCAATGAAAGATTAGACATACACATGGATAATAAAATCTTTCACTGTTATTTCACATAAAATAATTTCCTTTTTTTAGACAGGATTTAAACCTCAAAAATTCTAATAATTAATAGGAACTACGAAATTTCACCTCTAAGCAGATTATTTAATTCCTGGATGTTACAGAGTTTATTTTTACATATTCCTTTTATGACAGATTGACAGAATGTGGAGCTTGATTGGTTATGCATTTTATGCATCTAGTGTAGTAAAAGAGTTGATATTCTAATATGCACTTTATATAAGGGTATCAAGTTTTTATCAATACTGAAAATTTTGATTACAAACTGAAACTAAGTTTTGAGACATAGAGACTAAAATGTGAGCCTTGCTCTCAATATTCTGAAAAAGTTTGAATATTCCTCATGCTTCTTCCCCAGCCCTCTAAACATCATATAAATTACTCTTGTGTACAAATCAAAAAAAAAAAAAACAAAAGAAAATGCTGCAGTTTCTAATCCTGCAGAGATTACATTAGTAGGGCATAAATTTTTACCAAATGCTTTGCTGCATCTTAAAAATTACATTTTTTTATCTGATATCTCTTGATTTCTATGTACAGAGTTCTCTACCCTGAGAATTCTAGCTACTTTTAAGTTAGTTCCCTAAGAAATATATTGCTGGTGGTTTTATTTTCACATATTGGTTTGATCTAAGTAAAAATTTGGAAGTTTAAAGTTAGATAGTCTCCCAGAACAGCAAATAATGTAGTTAAATGTATTTAAGTCTATCACAATTTGGGATTTTTTTTTAGAATGACATATTATACATATTCTAATTAATTCTGTAGTATTTTACAAGTGTGCAATCTCTTGTGTATACCCTGTATAACATTTTTAGCTTTTTATTTCTGAATGAAAGAGCATAAAGAAAATAGAATGAAGTTTCATCATGACCTTTCAAAGGTGTAAGGTATAAAATAAGGTCAGAAGGTAAGAGCTTGCTACTCACTGAAAATTAAAGGGAACGGGGAGAGAAATCTTGAGGCTTGAGTACTCAGGAATAAAAACAATAAACAGATGTCCTGTGAGTTTTGTTGTTGCACTTTTACCTGATAAGTCAGTCTGCCTTCTTAATGTTCTATCATCACTGCAAAACACTTTAATTTATTATAACTGTATACTTTAACTTTGAGGAAATGAATATATGTTATTGAAAAGGAGAATCTGTAGATGAAAATTCCACTGTTGTTTAATTTCCCATTAATCTTAGAATGTGACAAGTTGGTTGGACATTTCTGTTACTGATCTACACCAAAACGTCAAAAAGCAAAACCTTACTCTGTGATTAAAAACAGGAACACATGGTTAACCTATTCACCTTAGATAACTATCTACAAATATATTAGCAACTGATACCAGTTTCTGTGTATAAATTTGCTTAACAAATACCTTGATTTAAAAAGTGTGGTGTCAAAAGTTGGCTGAAAGATTAAAATTCATAATTTTGACTTAGGAAAATAAGGGTAGCAAGTAAGTTTTGCTTTTGGAAGTTTAATTATTTGTGGTTTTTTAATTAAATATTACATATTGGATATTTAGTTGACTAAAAGCTAAGTTTTGTATATGTTGTGCTTGTCTCCTGAATTTTATGCTATCTGATTTTCATTTATCTACTCATTTCTCTCTCTGGAAATACTATCATACAATGATGTCCTGAGTAAAACATGTCAGTTCTTACTATTGAAGAAAAATCTGTTGTGTGGGAACTAGAATTTCGGTGCGTAAGAAACAAACAATGTTAATGGACTTAATTAATAATAAATCTTACTGAATACTTGCTCTTACCTCTTCTTAATCAAGATACTAACCTGTGAGTTTCCATCATCACTGTCAATTGGTACTAGTGTTTATTATTATTATTATTAATATTATTATTAATATTATTATTAATGCTGTGTTATATTTGCTGCAAAAAATGAAACTGATATAATTGCCTTTCTGATGTAGTTTTTGACCACACTTGGGGAAAAAAGCACAGAAACTGCTAAACAGCATAGTAGTAAATGAATCCATCAACAGAAATAAGAACTTCATTAACTAGAGTTTAGTGTGGCCAAAGAAGCACAAAATGAGATGAAAGGGAAGAGTTAACTGATACCCATCTATGACTCTTTAACTGCTTGTTCCTGTTTCATGAAAGCTTCTCACAGTCTAACTGTAAAGCTGGGGACGTCGACTGTAAGTGCTTTGGGGAACTGCTTTCTATCACCCAGGGATCCTTTATAGTTCTTGTTGTAGCATAATCCATATTTAATTGCAACACTAAATGCAATGTAGGTCTCTTGGAAGAAGTGCACATCACAAAGAAACACGGGAAAAATTAGCAATGCAGAATAAATCAGTACAAGGAAGAAAGAGCTCAGAGATGTCAGAATGTGGTCATTGAATGGCCTCTAGCTGAGAACTGATTTAAGAGAGAGATCAATTGGTAAATATAACCATCATTATTAATTATGATTATGATAATAATAATAACAATAAAATTATTTCTGAATGCATAACTGCAATTTCTATTTATATTCTATAGAATATGTTCAAAGGAAATAGAATACATGTCAATTAACTCTGGAAGCATGTTACTGAAAAATATCCTTTAGTTATAAATAAGCATATACTTCCTGAAGAATTTCTTCAGTGATTGCATAAATCATTATCATCACTTAATTCGTACCTCTTTTATGCTGAAACATGAAGATAGAATACTAATCTTTATTTCTACAGTTGCCTTGGGGGGGGGGAAAGATACTGGAAAACTTTTCAAAATTAAATTCAAAACATGTCTTTGATACATTCATGTAGGTCTTCATGCACTGAATATACTGAACTTCTTGTTTTGCTCTTTAGTGTAGTGTTGTGACTTACAGTTGCTAGGGAATAGAAAGCTCAAAATCAAAACGCAGGATCGGCACAAACTGTTTTGCAAACACATTATTCAGATCTTAGTCTTTGATTTGTCTGTCTTTAATGATTGACAAAGGCTTCTTTCAGAAGTGAAATGTACCTGTTGTCATATATACCATCCACTCGTTCTAAAGTAAGTAATGGCCAGTCTTCGCGAACGAAGAACCGGGGAAGGTCTTTCCACCTTCCAGCCTGCGCGTTGGATTTTTTAGGTGAGACACAGTGTGCGCGGAACTGAGCCCACCCTTTAATCCTGAGGTTCATCTGCCGGGGCCAAGCGACAGTGGCAGTAAGGTCCTCAGGACGTAGATGGATTGCCTTACAGGGCTAACGAGTTCCATCTGCCCGGGGAGTGGCCCCGACTGGGAATCGAACCCGGATCTCCGTGGTGACAGCGCAGCACCTTTACCCTCTAGAGTGCTATTTGACATCCTGATGTTTCCACCAGTTCAGTGGTCAAAGAAGAGGAATATGTCAAATTATGTCATAGGGTATCATACAAAGAATTGTGTCTTATGTCAACTTGATGAGACTCCATCATAGTGATACTGTTATGGACTCAAAATAAGGATTAGAGTAAAATCAAAACACTAGCATGCTGGAGAATATCAAGCAAACAAACAAACACAGTGTCTAAGGTTCTATAAAGCACAGACAATTATAATTGAATCATACACATCTGTATTCAAATATGGCTCTGCCTTTCTACATGACTCTTGTTTAGGATATACTGCTGGGTAAGTGTCTAGTACACTAAAAACAGTTGCAAAGCTGGTAAACTGTTAATCATTCAGTGTGCCCTACTTGCTGCAGGATCTAACAAAATAAAATCTATGAGGAAAGGAACTGAGGTGGTTTAGTCTGGAGAAAAGGAGATATAACATGGATATGGTAACAACAGGCGCAAAGACAAAAGAAAGAAACCACAGGCTATGAGCCCTTCTGAGCAGGACAAACATTAGCAACCAGACTTAAGCCAAGAGGAGTTTTGAATATAACATAAAAAAATGTTTCTAGGAGTAAGAGTAGTTAATATTAAAGTCAGTCCACAGAATTTCTTTCAGAAGCTCCTAAGAGAAAATTAGGCAAGTGCCAGCTCCATCCATATGTCTCAACGATTCCTTGATACAGTTTTATAACATAAGTTTTGATAACTACATAGCTGTTATGTATTATCAGAGTTTCCTCTTGAGATATTTCACTATAGATGTGTGTTGATGCCAAATAAATGTTTCTAATAATCTGCAATGTTGGTGACTGTTACTTTTGATCAACTCTGGCAAAAGCAGAAATGACTCATTGTAATAAATGTAGCACAATGACACATTTTATTCTGCTCTGAATTTCTGTTAGAATTCCATTTATCCATTATTTATTGTTTGCTTAGGCACAGTTGATACTGGCTTTCTGGAGTAAAATTGTATATGATTTCTATAACTAGTAAAGGGTATGAGTGAACAGCAATACAAGTACAGTAAGCAGTTAAGCTTCACTGAAATTCTATTCAAATTCGGTAGAAATTATTGGAACTGACCTTTTTTTCCTTGCAAAAGCAAATTGTTCAACTAGGTTAGAATCAGACTGCTAAATTCTCAAGGCCAAAATGTATATCTGGTACAGGGGTTTGACAGATACAATATCTCAGGCAATAGAATCATGAAATCATAGAATATGCTGAGTAATCTGTGCATTTGTGGGTTTTTCTTACTTATAATTGAACTGAAATAAAATTTAATTAACTCATTAAATTATTGAATTGGCCAGTATTTAAAAGTCAAGTATTTATGTTTAGATATAAAAATACTTTACTAAAAAAAATATCAAGTGTAGGTTTTATAGCTCAAGAAATAACATGATTTCCCTAAAGAAAAAAACAATCTCTTTTACAAAGTATTCAGATATTTCCTTATAAATAGCTAGTATTAACTGCACAGTGCTGGGCTATCATTTGTACTCAACACAAAGGATAACAAAGGGAAAACTGAACCTTAATAAGGACCACTGCATTAAAAATCAAACATGATTATAATCAGTATTGCAGTAGAAATTATCAAATACAGTTTTGTTCTGAAACTGATGTCTGATTCAAATTGTAATAGATTTAAATATAACTCTCTGTGGATACATCTAAAAAATACGCTATAGATAGACATAAGCCAGACTTGAGTACAGCTCACTGTAAAGTCATCCTGTTCAAATTACCCTGGATATGTTCTGGTGCGTGATGTACATGAAAGCAGTCCAGAGTCTACATTTCAGCTTCACCAAAACCATTGTGTACTAGACCTTTAGTGCTTCAGTTAATATTTTATAGTAAATATGAGGCAGAGGGACTGACAATGATTCAAAAGAACAAACAACTTTGATTTTTTCCCCAGGGCAGCAAATTCCTTTTTTTTTTTTTTTTTTTTTAAAACATTATTTATCAGGAATAAAAAAGCATGAAATGAATAAGTAATAATTAATGAAATGTTTATTTCTTAGAGTAGGGAAAGAACTTTTTAAACTTTTTTTTTCATTTAGAGAAAAGTTCTCCCAATATAACACTTGAATTTTAAATAATACTGCTGTTATAAATGCATTTCTGTCTCCTTAGATTAATTTTTAAGCCTTTATTCAGGCAATGTTCAGCTTTGAAACTAACTCTAGGTGAGTCTGGGATGCCAATGCTCACGTAAATAATCTGTCAATATTCTAAGTGAACTTTACTCAGTTGCCAGAACAGCTTTGCCTCCTGTGGTGTCCCCCTCTGTGGGGGAGATCTGGAAGGCAGAAGATGTTCGTGCCAGTGCAGACTGGCTGCCTGCTTGGGCAACCCCCCAGGACTGCTCCGTATGTGGTGTCACTGACTGAGTCAAAGGGCTGCTCTGTACAGGGAAAGGCACTCAGAAAAATCATTCTGAATTAGTTATTAAAGTTATATGACTAATATGTGTTGAACCCCCCGATTGGACAGACTCATAGAAAAATGTAATGACCTTAATTCGATTTGGTTTGATTTACTTTGGAAGAGATTTAAACGCATTCAATTAAAGCCTGTTTAGTTTTCATTATAGCTTTCACACTGGGATTTTATGCAGTTTAACTAAACTGCTTGTTATTTACTCAGTGTGTTAACTGGAATTAAGTATATAGAATTACCCTGTGTAGAAGATACGTAAGTGAAATCAGAAAAATTTGTACTATTATTTCAGACACTGACATCTGAAAGGGTCAGACATTACCCCCCAAATGTACACATGTACATACATGCATAGAGATAAGTAAAAAATGTCAGGTTGCTTTTGGACTGACAGTTTTATTAAAGAATTCTTCAGAATTTATCAAAATAATTCAATAAAAAAAATTCCAAAATTGGTGAAAATATTGATTTTGTCTAATCCTAATTTATAAATTCTTCTTTTTTAGAGAAAGTTTGATCTTATGCTTAAATGTGTTTAAGTCTATAAAAATGTTTAAGTTTAAAGTCTATAAAAATTAAAAAATCAAAAACTCAGCATCAAAAGGAAAAATCAGAAAAACTGATAGTGATTATGATACTCTGCATTTCATTCACTGGCATAAAAGAAATTCAAGGTAACCATAAATTCAACAAATGCTTGTTTTTACTTAATTTTCTTTGTGATGATCTGAAATATGCTAAGCATCAGAAAATTATTATCTGCTTCCTTTGATACATTATTCAGAAGTTCAATCTTCAATTTTCTGCAGTGCTGAAAGTGTTCACACATTTCACAGAATCCATTTCAGTTTGAAAATTAGCAAATAATTTCTCCCTTCCCTTCCCTTCCCTTCCCTTCCCTTCCCTTCCCTTCCCTTCCCTTCCCTTCCCTT
>NW_020955194.1:7155622-7217366 GCF_003031625.1 Empidonax traillii | reverse complement strand
TGCTTTTCTCCCCAGTTCTAATGGCTGATATCGATCAGACCAAACCAGTGCCTGGAATCACACAATCCAGTACTGTCTCTGTACGACTGACGGCAAACACGAAAGGAGGTTCCTGGCTCAACCACCTCCAGATATTGAAGCATCTCTGGTCATGCATGACCAGATTGATGAGGTTTTTACTCTTTCTGAAACCTGCATTTCTGAGTCAGGAAAGACTTCTGCTGAAAACGAGCTCAAACACAAAAGGTAGAGCTGTTTTTCTAAAACTAATCCTTGCATGAAACACTGGAATCTGGTCGTAGGTCTTGGGTAGCATTTGTATGTGTGTGCGCACGCTTATGCATGAGTAAATCCATAGAACATTGGCAGGACACTCTACTGGAATACTCTACTTCTATATTAAGGATAAACATTTCTGAGAAATCGTGCTCTCTGCCCATCTTATTTGCATCATCAGGCCATGCATACAAAGAAACAGTTTTAAACACATGTACTTATTATAATCTGGGTTGTTTTGCAGGTGACAGCAAAATTAATGGTCCTGAAATCGTGCATGAGAGTGTCTGAAAAGACTGTATGAAATAGATGTTCTGAGGTGTTACTAACCATAGCAAAACACTATTATTGTACAACTTATGACTATCACTTTTATTTTTCTGGAGTCACATGAGGTTCTAAATCTGATGAGGAAGACATTCAAATCTATTAAACAGAAGAGGATTTAAACACTGCTTAGTGGAAAAATGCAAGAAATTTGGCCCAAGGTGTCATTACCTCTACCTCTGTTGTATTTTTGCTCATAGGTGCACCCTGAATAATGACCATCTTCCATCTCACTATTGGACTGTTTATAGCAAAGATTTAACATTAAAAAATCATAGCCTATTATAATTATCTTTACTAGTGCATGAGACAAACACACCCATTTGGGAGGCTAATTTTATTTTGTCTTCAAAAATATTTTTCCAGGCCCTTAGGTTTAGTCTAACAGACAAGATTTCCTATTGTTCATCCCTTCCAGCTGAGCAGCATGCTGTACACCTGCAGCCATAGTAGTGAAGGGCTCATAAAGATTTTCTGTCACTGCCACTTCCACTCATGAAGAAGGAGAGGAACTGTCACACTTGGAGAGGAGCTGTCACACTTGGTCATTGGGAGAAGCCTTCAACTCCCACAGTGGAAGCACCTATTTATGCAGCAAGGACTATAACAATATGGATATCCCTGCCAGATTATCTGTTCTAGGGCTTAGAAATAGACAAAGCAATTCAGATACTTACAGAAAATATAAAAATGTAGAAGTACATAGGAAGTTTACATGGGATCAGGAAGAAGATCCTAAGCATAAAATACACTATCATTGAAAATTAGAGTTAAAAAGCATGCCATTGTCACAGTTTTGTTTTGTTGGTTCTTTTTTTTTTTTTCAATTATACAGTTGAAATTAACTGAGATAGGAAAACTTCAGCTATGCTTGTCTCTGAAGTGTTGAATTGTTGAAACACATATTCCCCACTATTCTGTGATTCTATTCAGTGGTATACAAAAGAACAAGACCTATCATACAGAATAACATAAGGAGTGAGTTAAGATTTGTGACCCTTTTTGGGTCAGGAATATAGCTTAGTTTCCTTGACAATTTTTTGGTGGGTTGACCCTGGCCAGATGCCAGATGCCCAGCAAAGCCACTCTGTCATCTCAGCTGGATAGGAAAGAGAAATATAATGAAAGGCTCATGCATTGAGATAAGGACTCATGTGAGTGATCTCTGTCACCAGTTACTGTCATGGGCAAAATACCTGACTTGGGGAAATTAATTTAATTTATCTTTAATCAAATCAGAGTAGGATAATGAGAAAAAAAAAAAATTAAAAACACCTTCTCCCCATTCCTCCCTCCCTCCTTTCCAGGCCTAAATTTATTCCCTATTTTTCTGCCTGCATTCCCCATGGGGAAAGGAGCTTATGGTCAGTTCATCACATGTTGTCTCTCTCGCTCCTTCCTCCTCAGTGACAGGACTTCTCTCACTCTTCCCCTGCTCCAGCCAGAGGTCTCTCCCACAGAAGACAGCCTTCCATGAACTTCTTTAATGTGGGTCCTTCCCATGAGCTGCAGTACATCACAAACTGTCCCAGCATGGGTCGCTCCCATGGGATGCATTCCTTCAGGAACAGACTGCTCCAACGTGGGTCCCACAGAGGGTCACAAGTCCTGCCAGCCAACCTGTTTCAGCATGTATTCCTCTTTCCATGGGTCTCATTGCCAAGAGATTGCTCCAACAAGGGCTTCAGGCACCACTTGCTCTGGCACTGGAAGCTGCAAGGGCTGCAGCTGGATCTCTGCTCCACCGTGGAGCTCCACAGGCTGCAGGGGCACAGCTGCCTCACCATGGTCTTCATCACTGGCTGCAGATGAATCTCTGCACCAGTGCCTGGAGCACCTCCTCTGGCTCCTTCTTCAGTGACCTGGGTGTCTGCAGAGCTGTTGCTCTCATATGTCCTCACTTGTCTCACCTCTGACCACAGTTTTCTTCTGCACAGTAACTGTTTTTTCCTTCTTAAATACATTATCCCAACATCACTGCTACAATTGCTGATTGGCTTGGCCTTGGCCAGCCCCAGGTCCACCTTGGAGCCATCTGGCATTGGCTCTGTTGGACATGGGAGAAGCTTCTGGAAGCTTCTCACAGAAGCCACCCCTGTAGCCCCTCTCCCAAACGCCAAAAACTTGTCACACCAACTTAATGCATCTTAATTCTATATAAGATGTAGCTGTTTGGAAATGAAAGATACTTTATCTCTGTATGAATCTCTGAGCACATTATTGTCAGAGAGAGGATAGTCCTTTTAGCCTGAGGATCTCAACAACTGCCTATCACACACTCAGCTATTTGGGTTCTCAGGCTGGAAAAGAGATTTGTAAAAGGAAGCCGTTGCTTTTTGGGAATTAATCTTTCCAGGGTTTTGACTGGAACTCTTGTAATAACTCTTCTTACCTAGAAGGATGATTTCATGTTTGCTTTTTTGACTAATTCATGTGCCTATTTAAAACAAAATGTGATAGTTTAACATATTATATTGTATAATATCAAGATTAGCAATATAGCAGTTGAACTCATGAAAAAACTGAACATAACATTGAAATATGACCTTGAACTGTATTATGATTTTATTTTTAAAAGTTGATGAATATCAAAACACCTCATTTATCTGAAATGAAGTATATGCTAGTGTACAAAAACATTCATGAGAACATCTGTAACAGTACATCTCTGCTAGATATATTTTTCTTGATGACTAGCAAACGAAGATTGTAAAAAGTTGAGATCAATAGGAAAAGTTATTTCTATGATATAACATCCTCTTTCATTAAACCATTCCAACTGTAATGCTTCTAATTATATTTGCGTATTACAACTAAAGAGCAAAATTCATAAATGCTGTGAGGCAAAGAAAGTTCCTGAAGTGAAGAAGTTATTTTGATTTACACTGGCTAAAGTTAAGACAGACATGCAATTTGCAAAAATCATTGATTACTTTCATTCTAACATCTTAACTATTGCATATTTTATTGTACTAATACTTCTTACGGTAACTACAGTATTAAATTAGAGTTTTAACATTATGATCCATGAAATTTTGTGTGTATAAATCAGGAAACTAAACTTAAAGTTTAACAGAAAGATTTATATACTTACATACTAAATCAGTACTCTAAAGTTTAAAATTTTTAGATAGGTTTTATATGCAGCATACATAAATCAGAGCAATATACTGATCCTGAAAGTGAATGCGCATAAATCAAAATTCTGACACTATATATTAATGAATCATGGAAAATAAATTATACTTAGAAAGTGTTTTTTAATGTGGCAACTTTTAATTTTATTGCACAGCAGATACTAACTTCTGAGAGTCTTGGTTTAAGCAGTCCTTTCTCTTATATTTTCGATGCAACTAAAATACCTACCTTGATCATCATTCAAGCAAAGAAACTAACAGACAAAAAATTAAAACACTAGACATGTTTAATACACCTAGATTGGCAGCTAACATAAAATCAAGGATGTTTAACAGCTGAAGGTCAAGTACCTTGTCCAGATTAACACAGTTTAAACTGCATATAGTCACTCTTGCTAGTGTTTCCTTTTAGCTAGGTAATTTTAAAAGTTTAGAAACATCCAGTTGGAAAATTAATTGACTGAGGTTTAGTCAGTGTTCAGTTCTGTGTTTAGTGCTATGGTTATTTGTGCTACTCACAAGTCTGTCCCACAGCATGAGTCAAGGATTAAAATCATGACTGGTCCTCTGTCCTGTGAGAATTTACTTCAGTGCGATCTGTTTGGGTGAAATAATGAACCTGCACCTAAGTTAGAAGACAGCTTAATATTTATTGCAGAGATAACATCCTTTAGAACAACTTATTATTGCTTTTATTGTAGATTTATACTAATATACCAGACAGAGCAGAACCCAGTAATGATCAGCTATGCAGCCTTGTCACTGAGGTAAGCAGCTTCATCATCATCAACTCCAAGGACATTTCCATTCCACACATTAACTTCTTTGTTTTGACCTTCATACACGCATCCTTCAACTCTTTCTCAATTTCCTCATCACAGTCTAGTCAAACTTCTCATGTTAGATAACTCTACAATCCCTCTGCTTCCTTCTACCTTTTTTAAACTTACCATCCACACTTATTTATCACACAAAACTTTTGAATCCAGTTTAGGCTCTTGAAACAGGAATAGTATGTCATTCAAAAATCCTGTGTGTGGGAAAGTTCCCATTCCTTGTGATTTTTGGTAGATTTTATACTCACCCATGGTGTGGTGAGCTGCACGAAAAAGTTTCGCATTCACTGTATCCTGTGAGCATGAGGTTATAGGAATTGTAACAAAGCTTGTTGTCAAGAAAATGCAGTCCTTATGAAAACCTTGCTTACCTTAGCATTCTTCAAAACAAATATAGAACCTGAGCCTTGTTCTTAAAAATCATGGATTTACTTCAGAACTACTTATATTCCTAGACCATCAACACTTTTTAGCTCTCATGAATGTCACTTCTTATCAGATACATTCTTTCCCCCTTTCTTGCTCTGTTTTCTTCTTTAATATGAAAAAATCCACAACCTGCAATATTTGCACAGCAGTTTCAGTAGAAATCTAAATAATGATCAAGTATAAATTGAAGAGATTTTGGGCAGTTATTTGTAACCCCAAAAATGGTTGATTACACTGTGAGCTAGATACCTACATAATTTTTCAAATCTGGTCCTTAGCTCGTGGTGAAAAGCAGATGCCTCATGGTACTTTTTACAGATGGATCATGTAAACTGTGTGTCTGTGAATAGGTGTCACAGAGGTATTTCAGCTTCCTTTTGCCAGCTGACAGATAGAAATCACGCCAGATGTTTCAGCAAAAAGAGAGGTAGAGAAGACAATTCTCAAGGAATACATGGAGCCAGCCTAACCCTCTGGTGTATGGGTTAGAAAAGCAGGCATATGTGTAACTGGGGAATTTTTCCAGACTCATTTAAAAAGATGTGATGAGCTCGATATTGGCTGCAGGAAGCTGAATCCTTCCGTGTATAACACTGGAGCTTGCAGCATCAGAGGTGAATTCACAGAGCACAGCGAATATGAACATTTTACACGAGAGATTTTTATCATATATAATTTCTCATTTTCCCTAAACCTTCAAGGCATTAGTGTGTTGCTAAAGAGTGGGAGAAAAATGCAGCATTAGATTACTTGTTTTTATTTTTTTACTCTTCTATCTTTCCACTATATGAAATCAAATTGGAAAATAGTAAAATCAAACAATTAAATAGAAGGTTGAGTTCATAAAAGAAAGGTGATTCACCTGTGTTAATGACTAGAGACAAACATGTAATGCTTGTCTGGATATTCACATATACATCAAATCTGGAAAAAAACAGTAAAGCATAATTAATAAATATAATCAGCATTGATAGTCAAGAGTGTTGGTGTCTTTTTAAAGAAGAAACAGTGGAAGATGTCTTCATATTTTTTTCCCCTCTTGGAAGAGAAATAGGAAGCACATACTAGGTCATATGGTCTTTTATCTTACACGTAGGAGAATCATTCTTTTTACATTACTCTTTCATATTCAATGTAGCAATACAATTCCTTTTGAGAGTGAACACAAAAGAGATGAGACAGAAAGGGAGACAAGGAGAAAGGCCAACATTTCTTCACAGGGAGCTGACATTTCCTAGGACACCTTGAGTGCTTTCCTATGGCACAGAAACTATTTCTCTCTTACTAAGAGGAAAAGTAATGGAAATGAAGGAGTGGGTGAACATGTTAAAGCTATATTTATTAATTTTTATGGTACCTGTGTATGTGTGAATGAATGAATGAATGAATGGCCAGTCTTCGCGAACAAAGAACTGGGGAAGGTCTTTACACCTTCCATCCTGCGCATTGGATTTTTTTAGGTGAGACACAGTGTGCGCGGAACTGAGCCCACCCTTTAATCCTGAGGTTCATCTGCCGGGGCCAAGCGAGCTTGGACGGTGGCAGCGAGGTCCTCAGGACGTAGACGGATTGCCTTACAGGGCTAACGAGCTCCATCTGCCCGGGGAGGGGCCCCAACCGGGACTCGAACCCGGGTCTCTGTGGTGACAGCGCAGCGCCTTTCCCCTAGACCACCAGGGGCTCCCCTGTGTATGTGTACTTGAATCCACTCACTAACTCCTCAACTCTGTTGAACTACCTTTTATATCTAAGTCTTTGTGACTCAGCACAAGACATGCCATGACTCCACTATCATGCTACTTTTCCAAGCCTTTGGTACTAAATACTGTGTGACCTCCATGCTAGATCTTGGGAATCCATGTGCACCCATATATTCATCTTATGTTAGCCCTCTAACAGTAACTGTGGAAAATCTAGAGTAACGCTGAAGGATGTTCATTAAATCACCTCTACAGACCCATTACGAGCAAAATTTGTCTTTGATTAAGTTGAAGGGATCTACTGCTAAAATCAAAGCACATGTGGGGTAAAATAAATTTCTAACCACTTCTGGTCATAAGAACGGATTAACAGACATTCCATGTAAGCTAAGTCACCATGATAGATGTTACAATCTTCCAGTGAAGAGATTAGTAGATGAGAAACATGGAATGTACAGAATGGAATGTCCCCTATTGTTTCCCTATGGGAAATATGTCCATGGGCCATAGGGACAGCTGTCTCCTGAGCCACTTTTGACTGACTTTCTTACGAAATTCCAATTGCATAATGCATATTGAATGTCACATCGTCTATTCATTTCTTCTCTGAAAAATGTATGCAAGTTGCATTTTTTTATTTCCCCCATCTATTTTCAAGGTAAAACTGAGTCAGGTGGATTAACCCCTATTATCACGTAACCACTTGTGTCATAGCTTTCTTTGCTGGAATTATCAAAGAAAGTAAATAAGCCAAAGTAGATCCTACACTCTGATTAATTTAATGTGAGTAAGAGAGAAGCAATGTAAAAGCAGCATGTGCAACACATTATTGTTTCAAAACAGGGTTTTAATGACTGGGCAATAGTCCACCAATTTAGAGCTCTAATCTGGCCGTGCTAGTGTGATATGAGAGTTTTCTTCTTTGCATAAAATAAATTGAATTGGGACTGACATAGTTGCACTTTCTTTTACATGGAAAAATAACTTTTTTTGGGGGGGGGGATATTACCCACAATGAAACTCAAGACCAACATATAAAGACATATATAAATGGATCAAAAAATATCTTTAAAAATAATAACTAAAGCATATAAGCTTTCATGCATATGAATGTTCTTTTCTTGAATGCAGTTAATTGAGTGATCAAATGTTTACTGCAAATTTTAATCCATTGTATTAACTTTAATATATTTTTTTTAGCTTGTATTTTACCCAAGGATACTTGTTGCTTTAAAAAAATCCAAAAAACTAGTATGATCTCTTTTTAGTGTGTCTTTTTGTCTGGGATAAAGAGAGAGAAATTCAAAGAAAAGGTTATGTTTCTTCAGAACACTATGTAATCTATTACAAAGTTTTGCTTACATAATTTTTCACCAGAGGTTTTTTTAACAGATTACACCTTGTGTAAAAAAAGACACAGAGGCATTCAATTCCATAGAATGATATTCTTTTATATTATCCAAGGTTCTTGACCACATCTTAAACAAGTGTTTTAACAACTGTCGTGGTTTTGCCCCTCAGCCCATCCCTGGGGCTGATGATGGTTTTGTCCAGGTAATTTTCGGACAAAAAGGCCAATCAAAAGTCCAGGAACGCCTTTGCTAATTACATCTTCAAGAAAACGGAAGAGAAGGTTGTTGGCGCAGTTGGAATTAGAGTAGCAGCCATGTAGGGGAGAGGAGTACCGGGCCCGAACAGGGCCAGACTCCCTCCTCCCCCGGCTTGGGCCGGGGGGGGAGCAGGTGCAGCACTGAAGTTCTCCCTTCTCTCTTGTAAGAGAGTGAAGAAAAAAAAAGTTTAAAAGACCGACTGCTTGGACAGAAACCGCTGTGGAAGAATTCCAGCCGAAAGATAACGGAGCTTCCAAGGTCGGAGCTGGCAGCCGAAGCTGCAGCGAAGAAAAGTAAAGTGCGAAAGGGGGGAGGCTTGTTTCCCCCCTGCCTTTCTGCTTTCTCTCCTTAGCAGGGAAAAGACTGAAAAGTAAACCCTGCTACTTATAAAGTGTGCTGGAGTAAGGAAACCTCCCATGCAGCTGATAAAAGAATCTGTGGATGTACTAAAGAGAACCGAAACTTCATAAAGAGGACTGAAGTGAGGCAGAGTCCTGGTGGAGATTTGTGACCCTGAGGGAAACCTGTGCTGAAGCAGTGATGACTCAAGTGAGATACCGAGATCCGTGCGTGTGTGGATCTATACTGCTGTTGAAGATTTTGTGACCCTGAGAAATCTCATGCTGGAGCGAGATGGCCCATGTGAGATGCTGGAACCCGTGTGTGTGTGGGATCCGTGCTAGACCCATGCCGAGAAGTCTATCAAGGACTGTTCTCCCATGGGGAGGGACCTCCATAGGGAAACAGGGGTGGACTCTTAAACCATTATCCCCTGTAACCCTGTGGAAGAAGATCCATAGTAAGCAAGTGTCCCCTTGCAAGCCTATGGAAGAAAAACCCTTCAGGACCTGAGTAATCTCCAGCCTTCAGTCTTAGCCCAGGAGGGGGGTAAGCCCAGCCCTGGAAGCTAACACAGAACGAGAGGGAGAGAGAAGAAATTCCAACTGCAATGAAAGTATGCTGCTGCTGAGAATCTGCTAGTAGAAGGAGAAAACTGAAACTCCAAAGATACAGAATGAGACTACTTCTTCTCCTTGGACTAGTATAAAAAGGGAAGAAGTATTTCTGTGTATATATAGCATCTCAACTTGAGTAAAAATTGTTATAAATATAGTTCTTTATTGCTGTAAATATAGTTCTTTAGTTTTTAACTTATTATTAGTTTTTGTTTTACTAGTAATAAATGTTTATACTGTTTTCCCCAAATCCTGTCTCCCTTTTGTCTGCAAATACCTTCTCTCAACTAGTGGTAATTGTGTGGGGGGTGGAAGGCAAAATTGACCCAGAGCAAAACCACGACAACAACTTCTAGAACAGCTGGAGCTTGGGGGCACCTCTGGAGCTCATCTGGTCAAACTCCCTGATCAGAGCAGGGACAGTGAGCGCAGGTTGATCAGGACCATGCCCAGTCAGACTCTGAATGTCTACAAGGATGGAGAATCCAAAATTCATGTCATCAGTCTTTTTCAGTGCCTGATCACCATCAGAGTAAAAATTTTTTTTCTCATGCTTAAGCAGAATTTCCCGTGTGTGTTTATTCCTATTGGCTCTCATCCTGTCACTGAGCACCACTGAGAAGGGTCTGGTTCTATTGCCTTTGTCCCCCACTTCAGGCATGTGGATAACTCCCTCTGAGCCTTACCTCTCCAGACTGGTCACCCACCTGTCTCTCAGCCTTTGCTTGTATGACAAATGCTCCAGACCTTGAATCACTATGACCCTTTGCTGGACTCACTCCAGTGAATCCATGTCTTGTACTGGGAAGCCCAGCACTGAGTACAGATCTCCAGATGTGTCTCTTCAGAGCTGAGCACAGGAGAAGGATTACCTTCCTCAGCCTACTGCTGATGATGCACTGCCAGGACTGATGGCCTCCCTGGCCATGAGGTGAGCACTACAGCTCTGACACTCTCTGCAAGGCCACCCTGATACACCTCTGACGCCCAGCCCTTGGGTTCTGCCTCCACTGTCCCCATTTAGGCAGCATGTCCAGAGCAGTTTGCATGTTTGTTACAGTTATAGAAATACTGAAGGGAAGTAATGAATGGAAGTTTAATGCTAAACAAAGTATGGTGGGGGACATGGGCTGTTGCAGGATACAGCTGTGTTCAAGGAAAATCTAGGAGCATCCTGATCCCCGATGAGAATAAATATGGATACTACAGATGAAAAAACACAGATTCAACAGTATGTATGGCAATTACCAGGTGCAGCAAACATAGGCTGGTATTTCAACCAGTCTCCCGTGGTTTCAGATTTGGCAGAATCAGACCAATCTTATTTGTACATTAGTACAAATTTGGGGCAAAGCGTTTGAAGTGATATTTGTACTATGGAATCATTTATCCCTTACTCTTGTGGAGAATGGTGGCTCTGACACTGTCAACTTTCAATAATACTTTCATAAACATCAGAATATTATGTGATTTAGGGCTCAGGAAATTAAATATGTTTTGAATCTGGCTACTGTGATGAAAATTAATGAAAACTGTGGTTCTAGAGAACAGTTATTTACTAAAAGAAAAACACAGTAAGTAGCTATGTATCTTTCACTTTTATTAGCACATATTATCTAATTAACTCCTTTTTTTTTATTAATCACTAGTTATAAAAGCAGATTTAGATGCACAATCAAGCTCTGTAAAATGGACACCAGTGTTTATGCCCTGCTTTCTTGGTGTGCTTCCCTCATTTTAGTATCAGACTCCATACTTCAGGTACGGTAGTGATGAAAATACAGAATCAAGACTCAAACCACCTTCTCCCTGTATCTCAGTCAAACTCCCTTCTATTCTGGAAAATATGAGAAAGATAGCAGTGTCAAAATAGGTGAAAGACTGTAACCTTTCTATCAAACCTTGACAGGCTTGAGGTGCGAGCCCAAGTGGATCGCAATGAAGGTCAACAAGGTCAAACTCAAGGTCCTACTTCTGGGTCAGGGCAATCCCTGATAAACAGATTGGAGAGCAAATGGGTTGAGAGCAGCCCAGCAGAGAGGGATTTGGGGAGATAGTGCTAGATGAAAAACTGGCTATGAACTAGCAGTGTGTGCTGGCAGCCCATCCCAGACTGCATGAAAAAATTACAACCAGCAGGTTGAAAGAGATGATTTACCCACTTTGCTCTCCAAAGACCTATCCTAGAGTATTGAGTCCAGCTCAGGAGCTCCCAGTATAAGAACATCATAATCTAATAGATGGAGGTCAGAGGAGCATGAAGATGATCAGAGGGCTGGAACCTGCCCTATGGAGACAGGCTGAGAGACTTGTGGTTGTTCAGGATGGAGGAGGCTTCAGGGGGACCTTATTGTGGCTTTCAATATATAAAGAGGTCTTATAAGAAAGGTGTAGAGAAGCTTTTTACTAAGGGCTGTAGTGACAGGACAAGGGATAACCAGATTAGCCTAAAAGAGGGTAGAAAGAAAGGTATAAAAGGGTGGGTATAAGGAAGAAATTCTTTACTCTGAGGGAGGTGAGGCACAGGAGCAGGTTGTCCAGAGAAGTTTTTGATGTCTCATGGGGCTTTGAACAATGTGGTCTCGCAGAAGGTGCCCCTGCCCACAGCAGGGGGGTGAAATAAATGATCTTTAAGGTCTGTTCCAACCTGAACTGTTCTATGATTCTTTGATACTAGGTCTAGCTTTTAATTTAGAGGTGGATGATTGCCCATTATTATTAACAGGGGATTTTCTAGAACAAATCAGAGATGACCCTGAGAAAAATGGACTCCCTGTCAGATCAAATATAAGACACCATGATACATGTTAAACTGGAATAAGGTAAACTGGTTCACAAGTTATCCTGATTCTAGTTGAATTAGAAAATCCCATAGGTAAATGTGCTATTCCTTAAGTTATACTCCCTGCATCACTAAAAAAACCAAAGAGGTAAAAGGACTATCATATTTTTGGAACAAATTAGATGGAGCACATAGAACTAGGATCTAAAGGTGAAATGCAGTGGTAAATTTAAGCTAAACATGAAGACAATAATCTTCTTAACAATAAGACCTTTAAGACAGTGGAATGTTCTCTCAGGAAAGTGACGGAAAGTCTCTCACATCAGCAATGCACATACAAAGGAGTTTTAAATGGTGTTTGATTTGTGCTAGAAAGAAGTTGTTGAGTCATTACAATGTACTTTGAAGTCCTGAAGAAGAAGATTTTTAAAAATCTATGCCTTCCAGTCAAGTGTGGTAAATGCTTCACTGCTCAGTTCTTGATATGATGATAAACACAAGGATTTTCAGAAGTGATTTTTATGTGATGCCAGAGCTACCACTGGGATCAGAAACAAAATGTTGTGGACAGATGAACAGATTCAAGTCGTTTTCCTACCAGCTACCTGAAGGGCTCACCAGGCAGTACAAATTACTCCATCCCACAACTGCATTTGACCTTTTTTCTGCAGTGAAATTGCCCTGAATATGTCAATCCTGAACACAGGAAAACAGCAGCAAGTCAGGTATAAATCTTAAATTCCTCACGTTATTTATTTAAATAACCATAGTCCACCTGGCCCAGAACTGCTATGGGTGAAAACAAACCCAATCACAGCTGAGGCATTGAGACTCCACAGAGGTCTCTGTAGCCCCTTCAGCAGTAGAGGCTGCCCCCCTGCTCCCTCCATGTGGAACTCCTACTGGACAGATTACAACAAGGTGTTGCTGCTCATCCTGCAAGCTCTTGTTTTGGCTTCTTGGTAAAACTGACTGGAGATTCATTCAAGACATGTTTTTTCCACATATTTTCTTGAAATTGAGATAATATATTCTTAGGCCTTATGTTGAAATTTTTATTGACTTGGTGAAAAGAAATAGGTGGAGGTAACAAATATTTTTTTCTCCTGAGAAGAAGAAAAAAGATGAAAATTCTGGTTTCAAAATAAATATCTTAACTAATTCACAAATTTAGCTACTTGACTACTTAATGCCAAATGTCACAAGTGTCCATGCCTATAACCCCAGCACAGAGTGAGAAGTCACACTCTGTTGCTGTGGTGATTAGTGCAGGGGTACCTGCACAGTTCATTTTTGGCAAATGACCTGTTCTGTTGAGCATGTGAGAGTGTGAGCAGTGGGGATGTGTGTGCATGTGTGTCTGCATGTCCATTTTGAATACAGAAACCTGTCTTTTAGAATATTCACACAAAACTGATCATGCTTGAGAAGAAAATGATTGTCAGCTGGGCTAAATAGCAACAGGGGAATTATAAAGAGGATTTGATACAAATACAGAGTCACTGGGAATAGTATAAAAGAAGCATGAAAATTCATAACTAAAGGGAAAGACTTTGCAGTGGAAAAGACAAGAATGAAACTTGATTTGGCAATGACAGAAGTTGCCCTGGGGAGCCACAGCCCCTGCCCAGCCCAGAGGGAGTGACCTCCCATCCTGATGCTGTGAGGGTCCTGACCTGGCAAGCAGCTGCTCCCTGTGCAGTACAGACAGCAGGTGGGACCCACTGCAGGTGTGAATAAGTGACCTTATGGAATCCTTTCCCATTAGCGTATGTGTTAGCAAGTTGTGGGACTTCAACATCTCCACAGGAGGGGAATGCAAGTAGAGCAGCCCTCATGCCCAAGACGATTGGGGTTACTGGTTATTACCTTTTCCTGGGTGAGGTGTGAACATAATTGTGTGTGTGCATATGTGCTATGGATTTTTGGGACTAGCTGTAGAAGAATGTTTAAAATGTTATTTTTATTATCATAATCAGTATTATTATCATTATTTATTTGTTATCTATTTGGAAAGTGTCTAATATTGAAAATTATTTACTGTATTAGGTATGAGTCCTGAATGTATTGTTTGTTAATTGACAGTTATTTACATGTTTTTTAAGAAATAAATAAACTGCTTTGATCCTTTGATTTAATTGTGAAATGAGCATTTTTATCCTGTGTCTATTAGAAAGCATTAAAACAATTTCTACTGGCCAAAGGAAAACCTGTAAAAACACCTGAAAAGCCTGTCAGGAGGATCTGGGGAACCTATAGGCCTTTCAGCCTGACTTCAGTGCCCAGCAAGGTTATGGATCATATCATTGTTAGTGTGATCACATGGCACAAGCAGAACAACCCAGAGATGAGGCCCAGCTCACATGGACTCAGGAAAGACAGGTCCAGTTTGACCAACCTGATCTCCTTTTATGATCAGGTGACCCACCTGGTGAATGAGGGGAAGGCTGTGTCCAGTTCTGGGCCCCTCAGTTCAAGAAAGACATTTAGGTGCTGGAGGGTATCCAAGGAAGAGCAGTGGATCTGGTGAAGGGCCTAGAGGGTAAGTCCTATGAGAAGCAGCTGAGGGAGCTGGGGTTGTTTGACCTGAAGAAAAGGATGTTCAGAGGAGACCTTATCATTCCCTAAAACTACCCAAAGGGGGGGTGCAGCCACATGGAGGTCAGCCTCTTCTGCCAGGTAACTAGTGACAGGACAAGAGGATATAGCCTCAAGCTGCACCAGGGGAGGTTCAGCATGGATATCAGCAGGAATTTCTTCATTGAAAGAGTTATTAAATATTGGAATGGACTGGCCAGGGAGGTGGTGGAGTCAGCATCCCTGGAGCTGTTCATGAAACAACTGGATGCATCCCTTTGTGTCATGGTCTAGTTGACAAGGTGTTGATTAGTCAAAGGTTGGACTCAATGATCTCAAAGGTGTTTTCCAACTGAAATGATTCTGTGGAAATTTTAAGATTTAAAAAATATTTCCTTAATGGCACAAGTATTCTTTTGTATCATATTATTCCTTCTAAAAGCATCAAAAAGTGATGTTAGGATATATTAGATAGTTTTATATTACTTTTGCTTTAAAGGATTTTTGAGAATTTTTCATAGGACATAAATGACTTTTTGAAGGCAAAACCAATCCATCAGATTTTGGCAAAGATACATGTTTACCCACAGACACAACATAAGGCATGTGTTTTTAAAAAATTCAATATTCTATTTTATGCATTAGGACAAGTTCTTCCCTAACTCAAAGGACAGAGCTGGAAAAAGGATTTAAATTCTGTGCTCAGAAAAAAATTCGATATTCGCTTTCAATATTTTTGTTACAGATTTCTGCAGAGTGAAGGTGTGAATTGTGAGACTTACAAGAGGATACATGAGTTTACAGGAAGTCTCAGGACAGCTCCCAGTCAATCTAAGTTAGCCCTTACTAAATGAAATCTAGTGCCATTTCACATTATCCTATGAAATTTTATGCTAAGACTTTTTATAGTAAATTGTAACAATATGAAATCATTCATCTAAAGAATTCCACTGGGAAATTAATTTTTCCATTTTCTTTAGGTTTTTACTGTGTGTAGTGATTTTAGCAGTCTTGTTTGCAAATGACACAAAATAGGAGATATGCTTGGAAGACATTTTCGTATGAGAGAAGAGAAGAAGGAGCTCATATGTCTGTAGAAGTCTGTGTGAAATCCTTGCATAAACCGGGAGTAGTAACACATATTCAGGTAATATCTTAGAAGCACAACACTTCTGTAGGAATGAGATATTTGCTTGCAAATGACTCATTAGGAACGTTTCTGTTAAAAAAAAAAAGCAACAAACAACCTAAAACCAAAAACAAACAAACAAACAAAAACCAAACCAAAACAACAAACTTGAAGTCTTTAAAAAACTTGTGAGAAGTAATCATCAAGATATCTTTTGAATACCATCTGTCTAACTTTCCAGTGCCTGATGCACTCCACAGTGGAATGAGCTCAAGGTTTATCACTCAAAAAATGAGAGCATTTTCTGCACCCTTTGTTTAATTTGATTTTTTTTATGTTTTCCAGCTGTGAAAAAATTCACGAAGTAATTTTAAATATTATCAGTTTCCACTGGGCATCTCAAGTTATCATTCAAGCAAAGAAGGAAACAAAAAATTATTAAAAGAAACACCACCTCTCTTCACTCAAAAATTCAGTATATTTATTTTGGAAAGCTGAGGCTTATTACACTTCACTAAAAATATTTAGCTCACTGAGATTTACAAATACAACTGCTTGCAAAAAAAGATTCAGACAAACAGGATTTCATTTGGTGCAAATGCATGTGTTGCAGTATAAATGCTCAAAGAAGCCACTTACAGGAAAAGAAGAACATGATAAACAACCAGAACATGCAGAGGCACCAAATTTTAGGGGTCTGATCCTGTCTCAGATTATTCATGACCACTTCCCTGCATAATAATCTAATTTTAAGACAAGAATCCATGAGATTTTCAGTGGCTTCAGTAACCACTCAGAAACTAGAACTGAACAGGAATATTTTTTTTTCTCCAAGAGTTGTTTTAATTTAAAATGCAATAAACATGAAATTTCATTCCATCTTTCATTAGAACATACAGCTCTGCCTGTTTGTTTTTTTAAAGTTTAAAGTAGAAATTAATTTCTATCTCCTTTAAGGGAAACTATTTCCTATTTTATTTCCCTTTACGGGAACATATGTGCACATATGTATGTTTGAAATGCACTTTTTTTTCTTTTTTTTTTCACTTTTAATGTGGTCCCTTTTTTTTTCCACATATCCTAAAATTAAAGAATAAGTCAGATGGGAAGACACTTCAGGAGGTCTCTAGTCCAGCATCTTCTTTAAAGCACTGTTAGGTATGAGATCAGGCCCATTGCTCACTGCTTCTTCTTGAACGACCTGCAAGGATGGAGACTGCCCAACCTCCCCAGACCACCTGTTTCACTTCTTGACTACTTGGACCAGCTTGGACTTCCCCTGTTTCCTTGCCAGTGTCCTTTATCCTCCTGAGAAAAGCTGAGTCCTCGGCCTCAACAAGCTCCCTCTGGAGATGCAGGTGGCTGTTGGGACCCTGCAGCAAGCCCAGCTCCCCTGTGCCTTCTCACAGGGCCACTGCTCCCACACTGACCATCCTGAGCATTCCTCTGGACTTCCCTTGGTAGGTCAAAATCTCTTTTCTACTGGAAGACTCAGCTGGATGCAGGACTGAAGAGAGATGGTCCCATCCCTCAGCCTGAGGGTGGTACTGTTGCAGATGCAGCCCAGGGTGCTGCCAGGTCACGCTCTGGCTCATGTCCTTGGTGTCAGCCAGAGCCTGTTCCACAAAGCAGCTCCTCAGCCCCTCAGTCCCCAGTTTGTAGTTGCCACTGGGTCTCCCAGCCCTGGGGCAGGACTTTGCATCTGTCTTGTTGAATTCCATAAGGTCTTTCTGTACCTATCCCTTTGACTTTGAGTTTTCTCTGAACAGCAACCCTGCCCTTCAATATATCCACTCTTGCTTCTGCTCCCTCCCATTTGGTGCCACCTGCAAACTTGATAAGTGTGTACTCCATGCCACCATCAAGGCTGTTGACAGAAGTATTAAGCAGGACATATCCATTCTCGTTCTATTTTTTGTTGTTGCACTTCTTTTAAAGTGTTTTCTTAAACATTAAAGTGAGGAAAAAAAGATGAGTTTCCACACTTTGAATGCTTATGGGGCTTTAGCCTTTTTTGCTGCTTCTTTTTTCTTTCCTTTTTTTCACTTGCAATAAAAAGGTGAGAAGTAAAATAGATGGTAAAAGGGAGAGAAAAAAACCTAAAAAGAAAATCTTGACTTGAAAAATCAAGGCCCTTTTCCAAAATATTTACAATGTGAAATAAAAGTGGATAGGAAAATAACCTTGCAAAAAAGAAGACATTTGTATATGAGTTTTAAATCAAACTTTTATTATTATTATTAATATTTCTTCCACAAAAACATTTATTCCCTCTCTGGAAACATTAGATTTAAATTACACAGATTTTAGAAAGGCTAGGTTCAGATTTACACAGAGTTGATTAAATTGAGCAAGGAACCAGCCATGTCCAGAACAAGTGGATGCAATTACACCAGGTCAATGATAGTGGTAAGGACAGAAAATTATAATCTGACTAATGAAACACCCTTGATATATTTTTTGTTGGATGGAAAAATGCTTTACACACTGTACAAATATGGGATATGGTGCTGTTGCCACTGCCAAAGAATTAGCACAGAATCAAACAACAAGCCAGGCAAGAATATTACTAAACTTTTTGTAACCAGGGAACGTGCAAGCAATTATTTCATCTCAATATGACAAGAGAAAATTACATTTAAACTCTGCTGCCAATAAACATAGACTTTTTTTTTTTTTTTTCCCCAGGACTGGTGCCTCAAGCAAGGCCTATGTGATTCAGACTAGAAAAGTTTCTGAGCAATTAAAAGAGTCATTAATCCTCATTATATGATATCTCCCCTTTATAAATAAAATACCTAAAAGGATTCTTCAACTCTGCTTTTCTAAACCAGAGCTCTGAGTTTTGAATGCAACATGGTTCAGATTTGAAAATCTAAAGAAAAAAAAAACTCGCAATAAATGGTTTGCAATGAGGAAAATATGAGTAAAGAGAATAAATAACAATTATACAGTAAGATGGAAGAAACAGCATGGAAGCATCTGAAGACTTTTGGAAGCATCAAACAGAATTTTAGACCTATGCAATGCATTTTTCTATGTAAAATATAATATTAGATAAACAATAGAGAAAACAGAGTAAAGACCAGCTTTACACATAAAACTCCTATTTATATTCAGTTATAACACTGTTATGGTTATTAGCCTATCTCACAAAAATTTTGTTACTAAAAAGAAGGTAACAGGCCATTAAATTCACAGAGGAGAGAGCCAAAGATGCCATGCTGAAGCTTCCTACAGTTGGTGGAGAAATGGCTGTACAAGTGCGTCTGGCCTTGGGAATGACTGAAATGTTGATAGTTCATTGTATTTACTATGCAGGGCTGTCACCCACAGCTTTGCTGACAGAAGATGAAGGAATTCACACCAAAGAAAAGCTAATGTTCTTGCCTCTGAGCTGGAGAAGTTCATGGTGCCTAGATCAAATGGATGCTGAAGCAGCTGCTGTTCAACAGATGCTGTAACATGTTCTGTTTGGAATCATGAGCTTCAGCATTGCCCTTGGGATGCCCTGCAGCCAACACAAGCTTTTTTTGTAATTATTTGCATCTTTATCTTTCAATAAATTGGATTCTCTGACCTTTACAAGCCAAGATCATTGTCTAACTGATATATGACAGATAAGAATATAGTCCAGCATACAGGAATCAGAAGGCTAAAATACAGATAATCTGTTTGTACTCCAAAAATCCTTCATCTTTGGAAGTTGCTACCTTCTTATCAAATTACTTAACAACTATCTTTTATTCTCTGCAAAAACTAGAAGACTCAGAAATATTTTTTCCACATATGAATGTTCCAAATTAAAACAAAAAAAAATTGCTTCTCACGAAACCCTTAAGCATAAAAGTCTTTCAAGTTCTCAGACACTTGCATCTCCTCACTGTTTTCTTCACTAACTTTCTGCAGATGTCTGGATCTTTTGTTTTATTTGAACATTTTCTCAAACACCTCCAGTACTATTAAATCTATGCTGAGAAATAACAAGTGTAGGCACAGCCAAATTGTTTATGCAGTTTTGCTTCTGAATTCTCTTCATCATACATTTCCATTCACTTACTTGGCATTTAATTTCCAGTCAAAGAAAACTTTAATAAGATTTACTCACTTAATTGCTCACTCTATCGCTACCTCACTTAATCTGGCCTCTCAGACACATTAAAGGTATCAGGATATAAGTACTAGGCAGTCAATTTATCAGTAATGCCTATAAAACCTGGAGTTTACTTCTCAAAATCACAATTTTTCATTAGGATAGAGTTACTACTCCCAGGTTCTCTCTTTACACAGATAATTGAATAGCTAACAATTTCCTAGATTAATGTAAATAAATAGATGTACCTCTAAATGTTGTCCTCTTTCAGGAAAGTATAACAGCCATTGGGAACTGTTTTGGTTGGACATATAGCTGGTTAAACATAATTTCTAGTTTATTAAATGTACACCAAAATTTAACTTGGAAGTGTGAGACAATCTAGTAAAAATAAAGAATGCTCAGAACCACTCACCTTAACACCTTTTTTCTCTTCCTTGCCCCCTAGATATTAAGAAAAATGGGACTCTACAACCAAAAATACAATTCAGTAATTACTAATTGCTTTCAAGACTTCATACTATTGCTGCTGTTGCTGCTGCTCTTCTTTTTCACAGTAGAGAAAAGAGCATTTTGTGGATAATTATCTCTGGGCAATATTTTCTTATATGATCTCACAAAGAAAGAAAACTACACCACCCCAGAAAATGTTTCTTGCTAGTCATCAATAAGCATTCTAAGAAACTTTTTCATATCTTTGTATTTTCTTATATTGCATGACTATAACTTCTGTCTTCAGAGAGATATATCAGAGCGTTATGCTAGCACAGAAAAAGAGCCATCCTGAAACTTAGAGACTGTGCTCAGCCAAACCATGAAAAAATTCCCAAAGTAGCAAAGACAAATCATTGTCTGGAGAGCAAGAATACTACAACAACAGCACACCTTGTGATGAGAAAAGACAAAATATTAGTCTTTTATAATTTCCTTTCAGCAGTTGTACAGTGAGAAATTAAGAATAAACTGCTTTTTTGATGGAGTGAAATAAAGGAAAAATTGATAGGTTCAAACTGTTCAACAATTTAGTAAATAAGACCTTATGAAAGCCCTTCTTTTCCAAAGAAGTATCCACTCACAGTTAAGCCATGATAAGAATTCACCCAAAAAGAATTATGTGATGCCAAGGAGAGGTTGCCCTCATGGATGTGTCCCTGAGTCCCTAAGCAGTCACATTCCTGTGGTGTAAGAGTTGCTGTTGTCAGAGAGGGGAAGGACACTGCACTATGCTCACATGTCAACTTTAGTAAACAAAACAATTATTTCAACAAACAGGAAAGAAAATGAGACACAGGCACAGGAATGGATTTAAAAGTGAAAAGTTTCAATATTCTAACTTTATATTCTATTAGAGAAAATGGAAGGAGTAGCTCTTTAGGCAACTTACAGAGACTTACTAAATTTATAGATAGTGCTACAGCTCAGATCTCTGAGGGTTTTCAGTTTTTGTGTGTCACAAGTGTGAACAGAAATAAATGAATAATGCAACATTGTTCTGTAGAAACACCTTGGAGTAATGAGTCAGCTTAATCTAGGAGTTGCTGCTCCCTTGGTTTCTCCACAGGGAAAGGTAATGGCAGTAGAAAATGCACTGGGGCAAAGCAAGGAAACAAATGTGCATGATAGGACATAAACCCAAGGGCCTCAGAGAGTAAGATGGGAAGCTTTAGGCAAGAAAGAAATCTGCACAGGTTCACACTGATTAACTGTGACAGTGTCTTCCCTTCTGGGCTTGGATGTTGTTTTCAGTTTTTGGTTCTAGGGGCATACCCCATCTGTGTCTGTTCCCACAGCAGGGAGAAAGTCTAGCACCTTGACTTGTCTCTCCACACTCCGTCTTTCTGCACAAGGGAACTCCTCTCTTCCTCCAGGCATGCAGTGGCCATAACATGCTGTCAGGGGGGCACTGGGAAGCCCAGGATCCCAGGCTGAGAAGCAACACACAATAGGAGACAGCTGCCATCAAAAGATGCTGCAGCAGCACTGAGACAGGTGACAGGCTCAGTGGCTATATTAAAAACAGGACCAAGCTGAATGCTGTGGGGCTGATCACCCCTACAGCTTAATTTCTAACACAAAGCACAAATGTGTTTGAAGCCAGCTAGATTTCTGCTGCTTAATGCCTGGGCATTACTCACACAAGAGCATGCACCCATAGGGGCAAATGAATGGGATACCTGTTCTCAATAGGCACAGAGGACAAGTGTGCACCAGCTTTGCTTCTCTTTGCTCTACAGTTAGTGTATTTTAATAGTATCCTGCTATGTTAGCACACCGCTGCATGCCCTCCCTTTTGTTTCAACAGTCTGCTAAGTTGAAATGTTATCCTCACATTTTTGCAGATACTTTGGACTGAAAACTGCTCACAAAAAATACTTATATATTAGGGCCATGGAGCAGCACGTGGGGTGCTGACTTACAGTAGAATGTTATGTGCTATGGACATATATCGTCATGTCACTTGGGCTCAGAAAAGAGAATAATGTATTTATTTAATAGTACAATTCCAACCAATGATGTGGATATAAAGTCAGTTATAGCTGTAGATAGAGTTGAAGCTGGGAAATTAATTTTGATTGAGTGTTCCTTTTAGGTTTTGAACCAGCTTGTAAACTGTAAATATAGAACATCATCATGGATGGAATCTACAAAAATAGCATTAACTACAGTGAGCTGGGGAAAGTGAGATGGTGTGCTCCAAAAAAGCCTGAGGAGTCCGCTCTAGAGTCTCATTATCATAAAGGGATTAGAAAAATAAAGCTCATACCTGGGAATGGAACCAGAAGAACTATTTACTGATCTAGACAAACATACTGATTCACGACTAGAGGATCCAATACTTCAGCTTGAAAAAAATCCAACAGTTTTTACCAGATTGAGAACTTTCAGTTCAATTCCTACTCCTGAATAACTTAGCATAGGTTTTGAAGAGAGTGGGAAGTATAAATAAATAAATAAATAAATAAATAAATAAAACACTGGAAATCTTACACATGTTGCTTTCAGATAATTTTGTCCTGAGTCTGGAATCTTTAACTGGCCAGTTCAAGGCAGCCAAAAATGTAACTCAAAGTATTTTCCAAATGAAGGGCAAAGGGCAATAAGGTAACTCCTCTGCTTAAGAGAGTTTCATACTCAGAAGGGCAGATAAACAAGGGATGTACAACTGCCTCTTCCCCCCAGCAGAACTAGCAGTAGCAAGGGGAGGTGCAGAAAAGCTTTTTCCTCTCACCATCTGATATTCAAATATGATCTTCTTTAGTGTTTTGTAGGCAATTAAGGATGAGCAATAAGGAAAACTCTGAGAGGCCATTTCTATTAATGTACCCAAAATTCTCGGGTTCGTTTTCCTTACTGGCTTATATCTCTCCAGAAAAGATGGCAATCATGTTATTACCAAAGACAGAAATCATTTCATTTTCATAACACAGAAGTCTGGGAAAATAAAGATTAATTTACTTTATGATATATACTTTCTAACTGCAGAAAAAGGAAGATAATAAAAATATTTGGCACTCCCTTGATTTATAGCAGTTTCACTAATTTTAAAATATAAAAAAAAATGTTGCACAAGCTTGACCTTATACCTATGCAAGTACACTCCACCTTTCAAATCCCAATACAGGAAAAAAAATCAATTATTCATATGCTACATTCAATGACCAGAAGCTATGAGATTTTTCTTGAAGTCAGTCATTATATGGCTCTTCTGTATTGAGTTCTTCAGGGGAAAAGAAAGACCTGTCAGGACAGCAACAATCTGTGCTATGCAGTGTTAAAATTTTGGGCTGTGTCTCCTTTGTTGTGCTGAATTAAGCGCCACCGTGAGCAAAGATGAGGTCAAGGGGAAAAAAATCATGTAGGATACCACAAAGCCGTATCTTCCCTTGCAGTGCTGAAGCTCACACTGCCTCTGTGGAAAAGCTGTTAGACAAATACACAAAGGGCATTTGAAAATCATTTTAATAATAAAATATATGTCAGAACCATACTGAAAACTAGATTCCAGCTCAGTGAACTGTGTTTCATGCATTATACAATGCCAATTACCATGTAAATGGCTTTGAAATAAAGTTGAGTGTAATTTAGGAGTTCTGTGTTTCACAAAGTAAGCATCAGAAAGCATTCGATGCATTAAGTTCAAAAAACATGTTATGACATTCAACATTAACATATACAGAAAAGCTGAGGAATAGTAGAAGAGACCATTTGATGTCCATTTTGAATTATGGGACAAAGCTTGTCTTCAACGCAAAGATTATCTTCACTTTCAAAAATATTTCTGGGCTTGAAGACACACCTGAACTTTTATGAACTCCTTAAGAACCTAAAGAGTAAAACACACTAAAGATTTGGAGACAGTAACAACAGTACAATGGTATCCAGTAACAACAAAAGATTTGAGCGCATGTTTTTAGGTACAAATTACTTCCTTATCTGGTTAGATGCAATAGAGATTGCATCTCTCTCAGGACAAAAAATATCTGTAGTCTGGTTTTATAGTATGACATTAGGACTTGACTTTTCTCCTCAAAACAGCTGTATTACTGTTCCAGTCATGCACATCATCTGGCACTGTGTACTTGGCCTCTGCTTCAACTTATGCCGTGAACTTCTTGAGGCACAGGAATCTGCATATGCTAGAGGGGTTAATTTCCTACCCCTCTGGTTGGCATGGATCTGACTAAAGCAGGCCTGGCACTAACTGATGCGCCCAAGTTTCTCTAAAGACACTTCAGCGCATCCTTTGCCTTTACATATGCCTCAATGGTCAGTATTTCCACTCTGCACCACTGCCTGTGTCTTACTAAAAAGACAGAGGGCAGAGAATATGTGTCCACTAAGAAGTGTGAAGATGCCAGAAAGGGATCTCTCCTGTCAGATAGTCCTAGTGGTATGCACATGTCCAGCACCTTCTGCTTGGGAGGAAACCAGTTTCTCCAGTTCTAGAGGTTTCTTTTTCAGTTGATTCAAAAAAGCAGGAATTTATGATGAATACTTTATAAAAATAGTAAAACATTGCTACCAATACAGTGATGTGTTCATAAAAATAATATCCGGGTGCACGTAAATCTTCCAGTCCTGCCCCTAAAGTGACTTCTACATCACTAACTTTAAATCTAAGGACAAGCGTATAGTGTTTGCTGTTTGGTTTGGGGTTTATGGTTGGGTTTTTTTTAGTTTGGTTTTTGTTTTTTGGTTGCATGAGGGGTATTCTGTGTGTTTGTGTTTGGGGTTTTTTGTTTGTTTTGTTTTGTTTTGTTTTTTTTCTGTGGGTTTTTTATTGCTTTTGTTTGGTTTTGGGGGAGTTTTTTTGTTTAGGTTTTTATTTTATTTTATTTTATTTTATTTTATTTTATTTTATTTTATTTTATTATTTTATTTTATTTTATTTTATTTTATTTTATTATCAACAGAGTTCATCTAAAAGAAGAAAGGCAGAACTAAAGGTCGCAACACAATAGGAATTAAAAAAACAACCAAAAAACCACAAAGATACAGTTCCTCTGCTTTCTTAATCTCATGGGTCCTAGCAGTCACCAATGGAAAAATACATTCCTGTCTTTTCAGACTCTTTTTGATGCAAATTATTAGTGTCATGTCTAGCAAGGTAAGGCAAATGACAGTGTAGATGCTCCGGGCACTTGGCAAAGACTGATGTGGTACATATCAGCCCTGAAGAATATTGCAGCTTTGGGCTGCTACTTGGGATGTAATGGGAACACAGTATGTTAGGAAAAAGTATACTAAAAGTTCCTGTTTGCCTGTAATTCAGGCAAAATTCAATCTCAACTGAATACTGAGTGAAGCTGGAAACATCTGCTAGAGCTGTCATGGGAACTCTAGTTTCAGAGTAATGCGTGCTGAGAGAAGAGAGAAATGGATGTTCAACAGGTGCCTCATGGAGATGAGTGGCTTTTTCCACATCTTATAAAAAAAGCTTCATAAAGACAAGTTAAGGTCAGGAGTGCGTGTGATACCAGAAACACTTACTTAAAACAGTTCTAATAGAGCAAAAGGTATTACATAAAGAAGAAATTTCATATGTTGGAAGTCTTAAGGAAGATGGATCAAAAATACTTTACACACAGATATATAGGGCAAAGGCAAAATTCAGGTAAAACCAAGGTCAGTTACAGGCCTGAATGATGAAAAGGATGGTGTTAGAGATATCCAACATTTTCAGAATTCAGATGATAAAGATTGTGTCAGAAATATTTTGGCATACAAGAAACCTAAGCACCATCAACATGATGGTAAAAGTTACAGAACAGAGTCGGTTCAAACATCGCAATCAAATAGTAACTTATGGGAGAGTCATTGGAGCCCCTGGTACACAAGAATAAGATCTTCTACAATATTAGGGGACAGATAGATAGTGCAGGGTATAGCTTAATTTGTAGGAATAGAATATTGTAAAAAAAATCAGCTTTTTCATAGATTTAAGAGAACAAAACTAAAATAGCTAATTTAAAACAAACTGCAGATTTATTTAGGTTGTTAGTATGGTGGTCAATGTCGAAATAGTCCCAAACATAGACAAACTGGAAGAAAAACTCCCATAGTATTAAGGAGTATTCATGTGTAGTTGTATTTTCAGAGACTAGATCTGTAATTTTAATTGATAATTTTTCAGTAAAGTCAAGAAGTATATATCTTGATCTAAATACAGCCTGGTGCCATATCTAAATGTAGAATTACAGTATCCCTTAATATCTAATTTGAACTACGCCATTAACTTGTGTCACAGCTTCTATCAGACAAAATTCTTTGTTAGGTCTTCATTAGTCCATTACATCAATACTACATACCAATGAATATTAATAGAGGAATAACTATGAAATCATTAAAGATAACAACCTCATTTAAATGCTATATATTACTATTGTAATAAGGGGCAAGAGGTATCAGAAAAAGTGGGTTGGTAAGTAACAAAGCCTGTTGTTTCACCCTCTGAATACAAGTTAGCTGCACAGCCTGTCTTTAGAGAAAGAAAATTCCTTGTCATCTTTCTTTTCTGTGAAGAAAATTAAGCAAGACAAAGTTTGAGCCACTTATTTCTTTGTTCACAGTAAAGCTGAAAACAGACCAGCATTTTGAGAACACACGGGCAGCGCATGTTTCATTTCTGTTTCAGATAAACCATACTGTGCGAAAGTTTTCACTTTGGAAATTGTTATTGCATTATGCATATGTTACTCTACAGTTTCAGAGGAAAAGATAAACTTATCATCTTAGTTTTTATTTTATTTTTCTCTACAATAGGACATCTATATGTCTCTATTCTGTTTCTTCTCTGTAAACAGTTGCATTGTATTAAATTAGAAAGACCAGGAGAATAAATAAACTCTAATTTGCCCTTGCAATCACATTGCTTTTAAGCTAAAGGAATATGGGTGTTTCCACTCTGCCCTGAGCAGTTTTAAAAGTGAGAGTGGAAGGTGACAACATAAACTGTTACAATAACTCTCTCAGGAGCTGCCTTGCTGCAGATGGATTCTGATAGTAATGTGTTTGTCAGACTTCTAGCACTCCTACAGTCCATCAGCTAAGGACTGACTTGGGTAATTGTCCTGAGTGGTGATCATAGCAACTGCACTGGTAAACTGTTTCTAATCTGACCTAATTGCCATGAATGGATTTTATTGTTTAACCAAGAGATTATGCTATTAAATACCCTGGCAAGTTTGATTTTTCTATTTTTGTTTTTCTTTTCTGAAATATTGTATTCATGCGAATGGCAAACATTCATTCTATCTGAAAAAAAGTTGGTAATTGCAAAAGGCCAAGGCCATATCATAATCACAAATTGAAAAATTCTGTTACTACAGATTAGATGCTTGGAAATCATTTGATGTTGACTAAGAAGTAATATCTTTTTCTTCCTGCCCCCCTAGGACAAAATATTAAATAAAAACATTTAATTAAGGCTAATCTCTAGGCTACTGAAATGTTTCCATTAAATGGCCACCTCTACTGACTTCTGCTCATTTTGGGAAATTAATTGAAAGCAATTATGTCTTAGAACTGTTTTGTCTTTTTGTTTAATAAGTCGATTCCCATGCAGGTCTCCTACCTCTTAATGATGATATTTTATCTTGTAATCAGTGTATGAGCTGTTCTTTATATTGATATGTACTTCAAGCTGTGTCTTCTTGCTACTTTTTTGTAAAGATAAAGAGCATCCTATTTGAATACAGACAAACTCTACATAAAGTCTAGAAATTTAGTGTGAGTATATTGCAAAAGAACTAGCAGAGGTATTATTTGGCTACATTTAATAATAGTCTGATTTTATTTTTTTAAGTGGCATTGTGGTTGTATGCCTGTGTGTATATATCTATATGTGTGTATATTAATGCAGAGGGAGAGGAGGAGAGTGAGAGCATCACAGTTAACATCTACTGTTCAGGAAAGGACACATCACCCTGGTAGTGGTATATACTATACCCTGGTAGTATGTTATGTTTTGGAGAGGAGTAATACCTATACTTTCTATCTGGTCTCTGAAAAATTACAGAGATCTTATTCCTAATTTTGGATAGTTTTTTTTCCCCCCCAAACTGGACAAAAACCACATCAGATCAATATCAATATTTAAAATCTTTCTGTATTAACATATCGTATCTCAGAACGAAGACTCCTTTCACTGAAAGGTCCTTGGAGAAAAGGAATATTTCCTTTGGGAAAGTATTTAGTGTCACATCTTTAAGCAAACACATAGTCTCAATGACTTCACCAGAATCTCTGACTTGCACATTTAAATTCAAAACTCCAAAACAGTATGAAAGTAGGTACCCTTGGCAGGCTTATATCTGAAAGCCCCGGGTGCTTTCTCAAGTCTTATCTCTCATTACATTATACTATTTTTCAGTTGTAAGAATTACAAAAAATCCCTTTAAAATATAAACCCAAGATGGTTGTTACAAAATGTCAGCAAGATTTGAAAGTGCAGAGAGACAGGAAAATAGACCTGGTGGCTGAGAACTGTCTCAGATGTGTTAACTGTAGTGCCTAAATATCATGCACCAGTTTGTCATATAATGAACAGATATCTCTACTCTGTGAACAAAATCTCTGATTTACCAGCATAAAGCCCACCTGATGATGCTTTGCTGGAGGCAAGCTGAATGTCCATCCCAAGTATAAACGTATGCACCAACTATTATAAGATTAATATTTTCTTTGTGATTCACAAAACCAGATTCTCTCTCAGTACACATCACAGTTTAACCTTTCTTAATTTTTGCAGTATATTTAAGTACATTGCTGAATCAGTGCCTCAATTAGAATAATTACACTGATGGCATTTGAGTTGTATCAGCTGGAAGCCTGAGGGCAAAGCAAGGTTCAATTTTCCCCGATACTACCCTTGAAGGAATTGCACAGGCTTGTTACTGCTAGAGGTACCCAGACCCAGCAGACTCGAGGACAGAGGGGATTTTTCGCATCCCCATCTTATTGTTCATATAAGATTCTCAAAGCAGTACAGTAGCAGAGCAAAAAGGTTCCTTCTAATGGATTCTGCTTGAGAGACTCACAGCCTCTAAGAGTAAACTTGCTTGATCTGATATGATGAAATGATTGAATGGAACTCTTACACTGAGAGTAGCTGAAGCTTTTGAAACTTTCTGCTTCACATAGAATCAAGAACGTTTCATGCACACACACAGAGTGATCTTTGACCTGCACTATAACCAGTTGCTGGTCCTAGAATTGTGTGTCTCCAGCTGCTGGTCTGGGTCCCATGGTCCGCTCAGTCCCATGCCTCTCTCTTAGACTGGTACTTGGCATAATCTCCTATCCCTCAGCTAAGCTGGCTTGCTGTTCATCTGCACTCATGCAGAGAGCCCTAATGCAGCATGCACACACACTTAAAACAGCTGGAAATGAGATTCAGGCACCAGTAATCTGTTTGTGCATCATCAGTCCCTTTTAATCTCCTTTTACTTTCTCATGTTTATGTCTCTCTTGCCAACCTTGCCACTCCCCACAAACAATCCTTAAGACATCCCATAAAAGGCTTTACATGACCCCAAAATGTTCTTCCCTACTGCATCCTATAGGCAGGAGTTTGTGGGAAGTGGACCCACAGAGGCGTACAGACAAAGGAAGGCTGCAGAGAGGCCCCAGAGGAAGAGATCCATCTAGGAG
This sequence comes from Empidonax traillii, assembly GCF_003031625.1. NCBI lineage: Eukaryota > Metazoa > Chordata > Aves > Passeriformes > Tyrannidae > Empidonax > Empidonax traillii. The sequence goes on along the minus strand of NW_020955194.1, from coordinate 7,187,362 downwards.
TGCCTTGACAGCTGCAGCTCCAGGATGTGCATGGGTCCAGAGATAAGAAGCAGTCTCACGGACCCCTGAAGACCCCCTTGTCTGTGCCCCCCACCACTTCTTCCCTTGTTCTCCCCTCTCTATATATGGCCAAATATATCCCCTTGGCCTATCCCTTCAAGCCCCCTTATCACTAAACCCTGGGATTTGATGTTTCAAGCAGAGGTCCTACCTCTGTTCTCGAAACTTCTGTATCCCCGTGCATATATGCTGACACCTTGTTCAAATAAATGCCATTTTGTAGGTCACATCTCGTGTGTGTCCTTTCTCCCATACAAAATGTGCCACAAGGTCCGTCGTGGGGGTCCCTGAACCTACACGCGATAAGAGTTCACTTTATTTTGCACGGTAGTGCAAAGAGAGTTTCTTTCACTGATTCTTATTGCTGGGTTATAAACCAGGTTCAGTGGTCCAATCCTTCTCCTTTGATAATTTCAGGGGCAGGTGATTTAGTGTTCTGTTATTTTCACTGATAAAATTTCCACCAATGAAGCTACTAGAGGTCCTCCACCTGCCACATGTTCCCCTGATCCTCACTGATCTTCATCCTCTGCCTTATGTAGGTGGGGGCACACTTCGCTCTGCCCACTGTATATATGAGGTGTTTTAGGAGCCTGTGTTAGGCAACAGAGATAGAAATGCACATATGCTTACTCCCAGTCTATACCAGTAAACTATCACCACAGAAGTTTTCAGTAAAAGATACAAGAAAATTAGAAGGATAAATAGTTGTATAATAGTAGCACTTTGGTAAATTAAGAGTAACTGATCATGCATATAGTCAGGCATTTTACCTTCTGTCTGACATCAGTTACATTTCCTAAATACTCTCAATCTGGGCATACGCATTGTGAGCACCCCTTCTGAACTTTGGAAAGGATTTAGGTCAGAGATTAATGTACTTCTGGAACAAAAAGTTATGTTAATCCTTGCAGTATTGTCTACTGATTATATGTTAATCCTTGCAGTATTGTCTGTGGATAATTTAAAGAACCCAAGAAAAAGGAATAAATTTTGCTCTAGAGAAAAAAGCCCATGTAATGACAGTTTCTTTTGTCAGCTACCAACCTACTAGGCTGATGTTGTTACTATAGAAAACAAACCAAAGTGATTCTCACTGACCTAGATTGTGAAAACAAGTGTATTTGGAAACTTTCGCTAGTTAAGACAAAGCACTATAGGGAATAAAATCCTAAAATGTGGTTTAGTGATTTTGCATGTGCATGGAAGTGTTTAATGCTCTCCAGCACAGGAGAGAAAACATACCTCTACTTTACTTTTGAGACAGTAGCAGATTACATTGCTGCCAGCAGAAGACCACTCTATAAGAGTAGGCAAGGGCAATAATTGAAGATATCTATTGTGCAATAGAAAGGCAAAGGAGTTTTTCATAAGATAAAGTATTTTAAAGCTTCCAATTTTAATGCTACAGAGAATTAAATGAGATTCCTTTAGTTTTGGTTTGTTTTTTTTTTTAGGTTCCTATTGAATACTCTTTTCCTCTGTAGCTACTAATGTAACAGGATCTAATGTGAGAAATGAGGGCATCACTGCGAGCTTCTGTAATATGGATAGCAGGTGAAAGCTACCAAGAGAACATCAGTAATAGCACCACCAAATTCCAGAGATGAGGAACTGCTGATAGTACAGCATTAAACTATGTGATAAGTATTCTGTCCTGTAATATTCCTTTGCAGCTGCTACCATTAGAGCATCAACCTTACCTTTATAAACTTGAAGTGTTCATCCATACAAGGGCTAGGTTTTCAGCTGGTTTAACTTGCAAATCTTCATAGAGACCACTGGAAGCACTTGACTAGGGCTTACTGAGTCCTACTTTAGTTGTGGCAACCTGTCCTAGAAGTAAATTCCTTTTTTGCACTGGTATGTTAGCAGAAAAAAAAAACAAATGTTCTGAACATTCACCTGAACTGATTAATTATCCATTTTTTCATAGTGTGTGTGTGCATGTGTAAAAGTTAGCCCACTCTGAGGTTTTTCTGATTATTAATTTAATAAATGGTACTAGCACAATTTCTCTTGGCTTGTATACTTACATTGCATAGATTTTTAGAAGTAAATTTACTACTAAAAGTGAATAATACTTTTTTTTTTTTTAAGAAGTAAATAATTCCCCCATCTCATAAATCTCTACTTTGAAACCCAACAAGCCATAGGGTTTAGATGTCTGCTTTAAGAATAAATACAGGATATCTATGGATCAATATTTCATGGTTGGAATCAACTCTGGTTCAATATGAAATAAAAATCTTCAAAGACTTCAGTTACTCTCAGTGTAACAGTTAAATGTAATCAGTTCACATTATTTGCAAGCTGTCAAGTTCACTCTTTAGAGGTTATGCATTTCCCCAAAAAAGAGCTGCTAAAAGGAACCTTCCCTCTCTGCTGCTGCACTGTTCTGAGATTCTTAAATGAATCAGCACTTACTAAAGGTTGTCCAGTGTTAGCAAACATAGCCCAATGCACTTGAAAGACGGTAGATTAATTCCTGGAATTTTAGTCAGAAGTCAAAAATAGTTGAAGATCACTTCAACTTTGAAACTCATTTTGTATGGTTGTTCTTTCAAGCAAATGTCCATAGTAAGGAGGGTTTTCTAGTCTCAAATACTACCTCAGCTGACAAAAGCAAAAGGAACCGTAAAAACACAGAGCCTGCAGTAGAGTTGCTGCTCTGCCGTTACTAGTAAATGCAACTTTGAACACGATCCAAAGTGATCAATGGAATAAATAAAGAGTAATAAAAAGAAAGAAAAAAGAGGCAGTACAAAACCCCATCCATTTTACATGAATCTAACATTTCTGACTTCTAGGGATCAATTCTTCATTGTCACATTAGTGAAAACATACTTGGTTCCCATTAGTAAAGTGCATGAGAGCAGTGGAGGGATAAATTCTCTCTTGGGTGAACTCATGACTCTTCAAAGGAGCTATGGACATTTATAATGCCTCTGGCTCTGGTACAGGGATAAGGATTTTACTGCCTCATATGGTAGTCAAGTTTGGCAAAGAGAGAGTAGATTTGGGATAAAACAAAAATACCTTTTTTTTCATGGCTTTGTCATGATCCTTGTTATGTAATTACATCACATTGGCTGGAATTATTCAAGAATCATATATGAATGCATGAATTTATAAGCAAAAGAACCACATATCTGTACATGTATCATCCAATTCATTCCAGCCTTCTGCTATTAAAAAAGAGTAAACCTGTTTTCTTACAATTATTAGTAAATTTTGCTTCAATGGGCCAAAAAGGCTCAGCTGAAAAATTGTACTGGGATTAGATTTTTGAAACTGTGAAGCATAAGGTATTCTCTTCCTCTTCAATTCCCAGTTTAATTACATTATACTAGGCATGCTGACAACACAAAAAACATCTTTTCAATAAACACTTTTAGTCTGTACAAAACAGAACAGCATTCGAGAGCTCTGTGGTGCCATAGTCTTTTACACAGTGTTTTGAGGGTACTCCTGCTCATTAGAAAAACATACATGAATAATTTAGGAAAAATGAAAAGAGAATCTAGGCTTCCTGTATCCTAGCTTAACCTTCCAATGCTTTTTGTTGGCGTGTAGTAACCACTGCCTACTGCAATGGATATTTTAGAAATCTGAGTATGTACTTCTGTCATTTGTTGAGTCAGACAGCCAGAATAGAATTTTGGGTTTAGTTTTGACAAAAACTAAACTATCTTCATCAGTATCTTGTGCAACTAAACTTAGTCTTATTTAGGTTGATTTTCATCAGATCTAACTGTGCTTTGCAAAAATGAGAAAGCTAATCATCAACTGCAAAAACGAATATGGAAAATGGGGTTTCTTTTTGTTTGGTTGTGGGTTTTGTTTTTTTGGTTTTTTTTTTAGCAGGGGCATCAGACATCAAGACTGGAGTATGCTAAGTATGGATTATAACCTCTCCCCTGCACCAGTCAGTCAGAGTTGCGCCTGAGTGCAGAGGACAAGGAGTCCTCCTCCTTTTAAGCAGTGAGTTGACTTAATCCAAGCTCTGTTAAGCAATCAAATTAGCAAATTAATCACCCAGAATGTGAAATATATTGCACCAAACTATTCCTTTTGCTTGCAAGAAGACCAAATTTGCTAGACCATGCTAGCAGAAATCCATTGTTCTCGTGGTGTAGAAGCTGTTGCAAAAGTGTGGGAGCTGTTAATAATGCATGTTAGGTTGATTTTGCAGATACTTTGCATCTGGAGAAGGGAAATGCACCACCTCTGGCGCCAATGGGCATCAGCATGACATGTGACACATGATGTTTGGTATCACAAGGGAGGAAGTGACTGACCAAGTCATCCTGATGCATTCAAGTTTTCTATAGATCTAGACACTTCAGTTTCTACTTCTGCACAAGCCTGGAAACGTGATTCAGCCTTCACAGATGATGACATGTTCCAGTCTAATTCATTCTCAATTCATTTTGGGTTTGCTAAATTAAGTTTTCCCTCTGCAGCCCCTTCAGAGTGCAGTTCAGGAGGATACTTTTACCTGTTTTTCTTAAACCACCAGAAAAGGCAGAAAGTATGTCTGTTTACCTAGCAGTTTGGCTTCATTTGATCACCTCTCTGTTAGAGAAAGGAAACACTTTGTATTTGATATTAATGGCAGAACAGCTAGGGATGTGAGATGGGCATGAGGATGAAAACTTAGATTCTGTGTGGGTTTTTTATTTTTCTTTTTTTAATTTGAATAAAACTTTTAATCCTTGATCAGAACCTTTTTGGGCTGACAGAGGGACCTGATTTTTCCCCAGTTCATAGCAGGTTAAATCAGATGATTTAACTGAGGGAGAAGAGTGCAGATGAAAGCAAAAGGAGACTTAATCACATAATTTTTGATGTAGCACCCCTGGGGTGTGCTAATAACTGCTCAATAACAAAGACTTTGCACAATTTACCCTCTCTGAATACTAGCACAGAGTTCTAAGAGCAGCAAGCATTGCTTATAGGTGTGTATATTTGGTTTGGGCCCTTTTTTTTTGTCTGTCAGAAAGGTGTGTAGGATACTTCCTTGATTTGGATGGAATAAAAATAAGCACATCTTCCTGTGGTTCGGAAGTAAAAGTTTGCTTTGATGCAGGACGCTAGAATACATACGAGAGAACACTGTTCTTGTCATAAAAGCTGGCAGGTGAGCTTTCATTACCTAGTTACAAAAAATGACATCAGGATTGAGACAAAGTCAGACACATAGATGAAGAGGAGTTAAAATTACTTAAATCACAGAAAAAAATTAGGTAAAACTGTGACCAAGAGGTGACAAATGCCAAAGACAAGGGAAGTAAATTTCCTTGCCAAGGGATATAACCTTGAAGAGCAAAGAATTCAGGTCTTTAATGCCTACAGATAAACTCTTCTCTGTATGAGACTAATCATAGATTTATCTGTGTCAAAATGGATAAAAATACGTGCATCCAAATCTCTGAGTTCCTACAGCCACTCAGTGGAGCTCTGCAATGCCCAGGGCTAGTGTTCAGGCCAATATTGGTACAGGCTAAAAAGAAATTAGCAGCATGGGCCTGATACATCTCCTCCTGAAATAAAGTGGAAGCTTTCCACTCACATTTATGAGAGATAGATTAGGTCTGATATTTATTTCCAAGATCCAGTACACTAACCATGCTCAATATTGCCTTTTTGGTACAAATCCAATACATACCTAAGCTTTTAATTTACAAATGACATGACTCCAAGAGCTACCACAAAAAAAAGGGTTTCTACCCTTTCCTCTGTATCCAACCTCATAGGCCCTAGGTAGAAATTGCTTACAGTAATTTGGATACTAATATTATGTACCTTCTTTGTCTTTATGTCTGTCAAATATTGTAGAAATTTATTTTACAAAGAGGAAAGGTGCTTAATCATCAATTGAACCACTGCACTTTATAAACGGAATCATACAAAGTGAGTAATGTGGTTTGAGATAAAAGACCAGGGAGGCTGCAGATTAGAGGGAATGAATTTGGATTTACAAGTACACATTTTAGCATGTAAGTATCAGACCACCCAACAGTTGTATTTATTGCTCGATTTTGCTATCTAATTACAAAAACACAGTAATGTTAGCACTTTATGGAGGGAACAGGCTCCTGTTCTTGCCAAATGTTGCATAAGTTATTAATGTTTAGGAGGGGAGGTATTGTACAAAGACCCTGTAAATATCAACTCTATTCACGTTAATTTGCATTTTACATACAAAAATAGCCTCTTAACATCTATCCAAATGAACACTGGAAAGGGAGCAGATTGCAGATCTTTGGTTCAGTGCCTATTTTAAGGACTAGTAAAATATTTCTAATGTATTTTTAATACTCATTGGTATTCACCTCCTCACAATCAGTGAAACAGTCCATTGCTAATGCAGAATGAAGTACTGTTTTACCTGCAAAAAAAAGATGTTATTGCCTTAAACAGGCTTAGCCAAATCAGCTGCTTAAATCTTAACTGTGCTAGGCAAAAGGTTGAAAGATAGTTTATCACTGTCTGCCACAGGTGTGCTACCAGCCAGTTTCATTCGTGTTGAGCTGGCATTCAAGAATTAGCTACAATAATGGAAAAAGATCCTTATTTAATTTGTAGTCCAACTAATTGTTTCATGGTTTATGAGTTCAGCATTTCAACAAATAGGAACAAAGTGTAATCCTGTTCAGAAACTATCTGCTTGAAAACAGATATTGTAAGGGCTTCAGAATTTAGTTTTCTGTTTAATTGAAAACAGGATTATTATTTTCAATATCCCAATTAAAACCTTCTCTGTCTTAAAATATTAGAGTGGGGAAAACATTGCAAAATTGTGTTTTGAAAAAATTAACAGTTAAATGTAATTCTTACAGTGAAAATGTCTACTTTCTACTAAAAACTACAGACAAGGGATGCCTTTCTGGGGATCAGGAAGGAAGTGTTCTCAAAATAAAATTGGTCCTGTTTCACTAACTTATTAACCCAAAGCCTTCAGTGATTGTTCAAAATATCATGTTGTTGTGTCTTTCATTTGCCAGTGAATGCTCTGCTGCATTTCATCATCGTAATCCAGGTTGACTCAAATATAGTTGCCAGGTTCACAACCTGGAACATCCTCTTGAAAGGCAGCTTTTAATTTTTCTTCTGTTTTGAAATACCATCCAAAAAATGATCAGGGTAGCTATTTTTCTTAAATTCTTTTTCAGAGATGTAAATGCAAACACAGTAATTAAGGGATTGGGAAGTATGTGTGCAGCCAGCACAGAATGCTCCACTTTATCTGCTATAGAGAGAACAAACAACAAAGAGGTTTGCAATTTTCCTTGGAAATGTCAAGATAACAAAAGGCTATAGCACAGAAGTAAGAAAAGGGATGTGCAGTTATGACTGCCATTTGTAAAAGTTGTTACTGGTCACAGATTCTTTAAGCAAAGCTGGTGGTAAAAGGACGACAGACAACCTACAAGTGATTCAGGGTACAGCTCTGGGAAAGGTAAAATTACTAAGATTCAGACCTTCTCTAAGAAGCAAGTAAATAAGACTGTAATAAAAAGCAGGGCTATTAGTGAGGACTACAACACAAACCTGTGAAAGCCCTTAAAAAAGACAATAAATATAGGACTATAAAGATAAATCCTCTGGAGGGGGAGAGAGGGGACGGGCTGAGGAGGGAAAGGCCAGAATTACCCAGAACAAGATTTTTTTTCATGGAACTGAATGAATGTTTTGGAACAAGATAACTGATCTGCTAACTGATCTGGTGTTCTGTTGATAAAATTTGTCTTCATCTGCAGTTTTTAGTAGCTGTTGTTGAGGCATGAATTATCTGGGCTTTGAAAATAGGAGACCGTGGAGCAATACGTTTATCAGCTGCTTTTAGTATGGCTGTGTAAAAGCTAAACATCAAAAACATATTTCAATATTGCAAAGGTGCTTAGGTTAATGACATTTAGAAGGAATATAGTTAATACTATTTCTTAGTTTAGGATATCAAGGCACAGATGGTTTGCTTATTTGCATATAAATTACATTAAAAATTTTTTAACCAAGACTTTTGGCCCCATAAAACATGAAATTAAAATTCTTCCCTTTTCTTTTTCTTTCTTTTCTTGGTTTTTTTTTTTTTTTTTTTTTTTTTTTTTTTTTTTTTTTTTTTTTTTGTTTTTTTTTTTTTTNGTTGGCTTGTTTGTTTGTTTTTTAACCTACAGGAAGAAATCTCTGTGGGTTTGGTGGTTGTATTTGTTTCTAGATGACAATTTGGGCTTTATTAGAAGTCTGAAGATTCAACACCAGTAAGACACTTAATGCTGGGAATTATTAATTCAGGTCCCCTATCTCAAGTGATTCACTTTGGATGCCTACATCTTTCCACAAGCATCCTTTGCTGCTTAAGCCTCACAAAGGGGAGTGAGAGAAGCTAAGGAATAAAGGCAGAATTCCCTATGAGAGAATAAAAAAACCCCTGACTTTTGAGATGGTCCTTATTAAATTAAACACTTTGTCCTTATGGAACAAGCACAGCTTAATTTCTGAAGGACTGATCACACATAATGGAATATTTGTGGCTCCTTGAGTTGCCTTTAACCTGGAAGTCAGGCAATGGCAATGGGAAATGCCCCCATATCTCTCTCTAGTGGGTGTGTAACACATTCGGTTAGTGTTGCTACATGCCTGTCTACGTGGTTCAGCAGAGACACAGCAGTCTAGACTCTACAAACATATTTTGACATAGTTCAAGACAATATAACATTTTAATTAGATCAATGTTTAAAATTATTTGTTTCAATCAAACTACTTGCAATTTTTGTGTGTGGCTTTCATAGCATTGATAACATGGTGCTAATAATTCATTCCAAGAGACACACTGATATTAGTAACAGCAACCTGTCACAGCATTTTATGGCATGGATTTAAGCAAAGCATTTATCATCTTTCTTAACCATGATCACAATTTACTGATTTGTTTTTAATTACAAACTTTGGAAAGATTTTCACAAAATTATTGAGCAGTCAGTGCTTCCTAACTTTACTGGTGAATATTTCTTTATACAGCTCACTTCCACTTGGTTTCACATCACTCTCTAAGCCATTCCTAGTTAATGTGCATTCTAAGTCAAATAATGGTCTGCATTATTGTATCCCAGTATGTACTAAAGGTGCAGAATAGAGCTACAGAGAACTGTATAAAATTTTTCCCAGTGCAGTCCTACAACTTATCCACAGTAGACTTACACATTGGAGTGAGAAAGATGTCCCTGGGCAGTGGAGCATTATTGCCCAAAGCTGAACTCTTAAAAACCAAAGGAATTTTCTTATTACTTTAATGGGCATGGACCTGGGGGAAAAGAGATTTCTTTAAAGGATTCAATAGCTTGCATATTTTATGTCAAGTGTTTACTGCTTTGTATTAGTCTCTGCAGTTTTACTGCAAAGAATTTGAAATGGCTCTTTGAAATGCATTTGAAACTACTTTTTATGCTGACCCTTTGATTGCATATTAGGTTTTAATCTAGAAAATATTTAAGAGTGCCCTCACCCTTATTAACTGGACCTTGTGCCAAGGGAAAACATTAAACTAAACAATGAAATGTTAGTAATGGTTTTTGTAAGTTCACCTTAAATAATTTTAAAGAAAAAAAATCTCCACTTGGGCAGAAAGCCCTTTGTTCAGAACATGTTTACAAATCTTTTCCAGCATTAGAATTATTTGGCATTCAGTCAATTCTCATTCTGTTTTCAATAGAATAGCTTTTTCTGTATCCAGTAATCAAGTCCCTTTCTGACTCAAGAACTGTCAGCAGACTTATTTGAGTCTCCAATTAAAGCAACTATTTCAGATTGTTTGGTATATTGAGCACTAACAAGCAAAATTTCTCGATTTACTTTTAATTTGTGTTCCCAGTGCTTTTTCTGTCTTTTTTTAAAATATTGTTTCCCTCCCCTCCTTACACTTTCACAATTTTTTAATATACTATTTCAAAGGGAAATTGAATAGGTATGGTCTTAATATGTTTTGGGTTTTTTTTAAAATATTAACTCTGCACCATTTCAATTATGCTAAACAATAGATCCCTCCAAATACTATATCAAGCAATGAAAGGATTAATTATATTAAACGTATTCAAGTAGAATAAGTATTAGTTTTCTCATGATCTGTGATAAAAAAGAATTGGTTTAAATACACTTACGTTCACACATGACAAGTGGCTTTATGGAGACTTTTAAGTAGAAAAATACATTATTCTTTCCTAATGATAAAAAAAAAAAAAAAAAAAAAAAAGACAACACTTCAGCATTTTATTCCCTCTAGAAAAATTTCAGGTACCTCCACATAATGTGAAGAAAGATACTTTAAAGAAACATTTTAAGGTTTGTATTCTCCTGCACTCTTGAGGACTTTTTTCCTTGAACGATAAAAGATTCTATATAAAAGTAAGATTGTTTGGAATAATTGGAAATAGATTTCCAGTTCCTACTGGAGTAAGAAATACTAATAAAGAGTTTATTTTCTTTCATTTCTTTCACTTTCTTCCAGAGCAATCCCTATTAAATATCAACTAAAACATCATTAAGCAAACTATACTTTCATTTTTGCACTGGGGATTTTATTAGAACTAAATTACTTTTTTCCCCTTTCTTCTTACATCCTTCCACCACAGTTACATTTTCCTCAAAGTGTGCACATGTTACAGGAAAAGTGTTAGCCCTAAGAAGGAGTGAAGCTAACAAGAAGAGGGATAAAACTAATCCTGCAGCAAGTCTAGTATGACACAGGTGCACCTTTCTTTCTCCTCTACAGAAGACAAACAGGTTGGGAAGAGGTTATGAAAACTCTGAATTCAGCAAGAAGTCTTCGCTCTGCTCCTATTTTATATTCTACAACATTTATCAAAGCTTATCATATTCACTGGTCAACAAACAACAAGAAGGAAAGTAAAAGAAGAGAGAATAAAACAGGTGCATTTCAACATCAAGGGGAAGCAGTTTCCTGATTCAGAGCGTTGCTTGGACTTCAATCGCATTGTTTAAGATGAGGCAACAGTGCATTTCTATAGCATTGATTTTTTTTTCTTTTCTGTAATAACTTATTAAATACAGAAATCTCACTATGATTTAATAAAGAAGATTTTAATATTTCAACAAACAGATTGCTTTATATTTTGTAATCAAGAAGAAGATTTATGAAGTACATCTGAAAGAAAAGAAATTGTAAGATTTTAATTTGAAATTAATTCTTTTCTTCCCCTTTTATGATCCTAAGACAATATTTTGTGTGACTTAATCAATAGCATAAAATCTTCAAGGAAGTATAAATTGAGGTAAAATAAGAACGTATTAGGATTATAGGTTTTCAGGTTACTTCAGGTAGAAAGATTTTTCAGTAATGACATGTTCAAACTCAGTATTTGAAAATAAGTTTAGTTCCATATTGTATGATTTGAATTACAGTTTACTAAATCTCTCTGGCAGAGAGTTTCTGGAGACCACAATATTGCAGTATTATTGTTATTATTATTATTATTATTTTCTTCTTGATTAATTTAAAGTACTAGGTAGACTGTGGTTACTTTTGTAAAGTGCTATCTAATGACATTTAACCACCCAATGAGCTCCTGAAGATGACTACCCTTGAACAAATTTAGTTCATTGAAGTATTTATTGGATTGGCATGTTCTTTATTATTATTCTAGTCTATGTATCTTTATTAATTGATTACATTTGCTATGTGTTTTTAATAGTTTACACTAAATTCTTTAGCATTCTAGACAACTAGTAATGAGTTGGTCAGTCTGGGAGGGCAACTGGGTGAAGAACATTTTTCTAATATCCAGCCTAAACCTCCCCCAACCCAACTTCAGGCCATAAAAATCTACCAGTTAGGCTAAAAACAGGTAGGTTTTAAAGCAAACCTTCTTTGTCCAGGGCAGACTTCCAATGAAATTGGCTAATAAATAACATATTTGAGTGAAACGATCAGGAAAAAAGCGTTCATACATACAGAAACGTACACCAAAATCATGTTTAGATACTAAATAGATATATTTTAAGTACTTGGTCTATTTCAAAACTTCTAGTCATTAATTTTTTTCCTTTTTTCAAAAAAACAAAACAAAACCACATAAATCATGCTGTTCCAATAAAAACATACAGAAATGCAACAGAGCACTTTCCTTGCTGGTATGTCACAATCCACTAACTGCAAGAGTTTCTGCATTTTATCTGACAACAATATGCATTCTCTTTCTTTCATTTTCAGCTTTACTAAGTCAGTAACAGCCTTTTTGGAATAACGGACATGGAATGAGAACTATAAACAGAAGCTGATGTTAGATTCTAAGCATTGTTGGATGTTTATACAACATGACTTGCAAACCAATACAAAACTAATATTTCATAGTGAGCTGGAGTGTAGAACCTGTTTCATTTTTCTGTTATTTCACCTGGTATGTTTCTGTTAATTCTTCTGTTTTTCAAGAGAAATGGTTGCTAGAAATACATTATTGATGTAGGAATCTGTCTAATGGAATATATTCTTATCAGATGAATATGCACATGACTCAAAGCTGATGAAACTAAAAATTCCTGTTTGCTTTATACACAGCCCAAAATGAGCTTTTTTACCTTTTTTTTTTTTTTTTTTTTTTTTTTTTTAAATTCAAAAAGAAGAGTAGATATCTTAAAGTAAAGGTTTTATCGGAATTCTCAATATTCTTCTCCATCTACCACAATGGCATGGAAATACAATGCCAAATTTCCCTCATTTTTCTTTTATTCTTCTCATTCATTTTTTCATTCAAGGATGAATGAATAAGGAAATATGAAAAGTTGACTACAAATTCACAATTCTTTAGACTACAATGCAAAGATTTAAAGAATTTTCCATCTGTACTAACAGCTGGAGACTTAGCTTGATCCCAGGCAGGAACTATAATCTTTCCAAATTTTTTTTTCCTTTGATGGAAGATTGAAGAGGTCCATAATTTACTATGATTGCTTTAAGAAATTATGCTGTGCAATGAGACTTTCTGGCATGTTATTCTTTAAACATGAAAGGAATAGGAAGTATTGAGGATTAACTATGCATAATAAGAAATAGTATGTGGTAACAGATCTGAAAATTCTTCCAATAAAGTCTTCAGAGAAACAGAATGACCATATTCTTCGGTTAAACAGTATACAAGGAAAAAATTATATTCCTCTTTTCTCTAGCTTTTTTCTGCCTGGACACAAATAAAAACACAGTAAAATTAACTCTGAGCTGGAAGCTGAATGCTATTGTGTGGGACCAGGGTGTGGAGGATCAGGCAAGAATCAATACTGCATTTTTAATAAATAAAAATATATCACTATTGTCTGTGGTTTTTTTTTTTCAATTGTACACCTATAATTAAGTAATACAACATTTCTTTCTATATTTCTATAGAATTATTTTATGATTTTCATCTTTCAAGTTCAATGAGAAAAATGAAAAAAGCCACCTGTGAACACTGTTATATTTTATAAATAAAATTGCAAACATCTCTTTTATACTCTGAGTTTCTACAACCTCTATTCCCAGAAAATAATGTTGGTCATTCTACACTTTCACCAAATTTACAGAAATGTTTTTAAGGTAAATATTCAGTCACCGAAAAGCAGCCAAATCTTGCCTTTTAGCAAGCATACTTGAAAGGTAACTTTGAACACTAACAACATACATGTTTTATTGAAATTTTGAAAGAATGGGGGTGCCACACCATTCCTGAAGAAACAATATGATGAATAAAGAACCAGAGAAGCACCTTTTTTTTTTTTTTTCAGAATTAAACAAGCATTGTTTTAAAATCAATAAAAGCACCAGGATGTCTAAATGATATATTGCTAGTCTTAATACTGTGTGCTATAGCACTTCTATTAAATATAGTTAAACCTGCTAATTAAAAAGCCAGGTCAGTCAGGGTAAGGTTTAAATACCATTCTGTTATACACTATCTCTCTTAAATTCACAGAATAATATTCAGGTTTTTCTCTTATTACAAGTGTAAGAAAGTTATTTATCGTGTTTAAGAAATGGATGGCAAATACAGGAAATATCATGCTACGTCAGTGGGGAGAAAAAAAAAAACATGACCGGCAGGCATTACTTTTGTATTTTCTTTTCTCTTCTTTCATTTTTTTCCCCATCCTTTTCTTAATTTTTTTCCCTTTCCATCCTTACAAAAGGAGGGGATAAGCTTCTGCATATATGTAAACTGAAGGCATATATAGCTCTTCATATATATAAACATACATGTATATGTATATATATTTCTATATGCATATATGTATGAGAAGATCAATTTTTTACCTTTAGTGCTTTGGGTAATAATATTTTTAGTAAAGAATCTCTCTTTGTGATTATTTCTAAAAACCTTCTGTAATTTTTTTAAAAATTTTCCTTCTTAATGTGAATGGGGAAAAGCTGTTTTGTCCATGGATTAAACATCACAACTGCAGTGTCTCCAGTCAAATTGTAGAGAATATTCAAGGTAACTGAAGCCTAATTTGATTTAGAATATAACTTCAAGTGTTTTTATGAAAAGAGGGTACAGAAATCCAACAATATCTATTTTACTTCATTCTTAAAAAAAAAAAAAAAGTGCAGTACTTACCACATATGAACAAATTAATGTTTTTTCCCCAAACAGGAACATTTTTTTTCCTCAATGCTGTTTGCTTCTCCTTCTAGCAAAAATAAACTCACACTGCTTGCAGGGGGAACCCACTAAAACCACTGCTGTACACTGAATAACCAGGTCTTATGGTTCTGAATTCAAAAGAGGACCACAGCCATGATGTTTGATTACTCACCAGTTCCCAACATTGCATTGCACAAGCTGTGCATATACCTTTAGTGCCCAACAGACAATTTAATCAGATTAATTCCAATTAATTTAGCCAGTCAGAAAAATATATCTCCTGTTTATTGTTTCATGCTGCTGACAAGAAGCATTACTGACTTTCAAAACTACAAACTGTTAAATTTATGAATAACAGCTCAAGGTTTAAAACGAACAAAGTAAAAAGAAGAGACATCTAGTATTTTATTATACACATTCTTTTTAGTCTTTTCAGCCTTCTAACATAAGCCTATATCATTTAATTTCAAGAAGCATTAGAACCAGTGGAGTGGTTTTGCCCTTGGATATTGTGTGTACTATAACTGCAAGGACCCAATGTTTGATGAAAAAAACCAAAACAACAAGAAAACACACAATCCAAAAAAAACCACCAAAACCATAAAACCAAAACCAAACCAAAACCAGAAGCAAGAAAACTTTTAAAAGAACATTGAAGTCTATATGGGCTTGGTTTGAAAAGTTTTCTTTATCATACATACTTTTATAGATTTGGGGGAAGTTGTGTTATGAAAGAAAAGCCCACTGAGATAATGGGTAGACAATCCAGCATGCTGAACTTTCACTGTTATAAAAAGGTTTATTTACTGCAGCTTAAAAATTGCTAAAATTTCCCCATTAAAAACAAAATAAAAACATGAGGCCTTCTCATACAATTTTCTAAGGATTAAAGCAATGTATTCACATTTCTTAACATTTCTTATTACCTTATCCTTGAAGTAAAACTTCCAAATTTTCAGTCAAATTTTTACTTTCCCCATTTGTAGTCAGATAAATAATAGCAATGTATAAAAAAAAATCAGCAAACAAATATTTTACTGAAGATATAGAGCTGATTAAAGCTGTTACTTATATACCGTGTGCTGCAGGATGTTGTACTTCTATGCCTTTGGTAGCACAAATTCTTTTGTGAGTAGTTCAGGCAAAGTCAAGCAAAACAATCAAATTAGTTTTTTGGTATATAAGCTTAGCTGGCTGGATTAATGTAAATGACGTTACAAACTGCTCATGTGATCTTTCTGCCATCGCAGATGATAGGCATATGGATGGTGTTAAAGACTTTAACTGAAGCAGCTGTTTGCAAAATGAGCACCTGTTGATGGCAAAAGAGTAAGTTCTCACCTTCATTATTTTGAAATGAAGAGGGATGTGGCTAAAAATTTTCAGTGTGTAATGGAGAATGGAAATCTTTAAGCTCTACATTTGGCTCAAACTTGCAAGCAATGCCACAGCTTTTTGACTTCATGCACAGACTCATGGAATGAAAAAATCAAAAGCAGACGGAGACATTGATTTTATCACAGGTTTTGTTCCTCTTTAGGTATTTGTATCACAGGCAATAATGTAGGATGAGGGAAGCCAAGTTAAAAAATATCTCAAACTCAGGATGTCCGTCTGCTTTTTATTCACTCATACTATTGAGCTCAATTCATTTTTGCTGTGCTATCCAATTTTCCTCAGTGAAGCTTAACTTGTAGCTTTCTGTCTGAGCTGAAAAAAGAGCTTCCAAGGTACCTTGTTTCTATCAGGTGACAACCCATGAATCTTCCACTGTAATTTACAGCACCACAAGGTTAAAAAGGTCAAAGTGAATCCAAGGGAAGACCAAAGTATGATGCTGTCTTCTAGATGAAAGCAGATTGTGTTACAGAGCAGGATAAAAACTGATTATGGAAGGAAAACCTATTGAAAAACTTTTTCACAGAAACACAGGACTAGAATTTACTAGAAGACTCAAGTTCTTCTGCCTTTTGCAGTCACCTGTAAAGGTGCAAGATTCAGTCTAACAAAATCAACACTCCTAAGCTTCCACTGAATTTTAAACTTTAAGACACTTAGCAAATTTCAGCATTTCAAGCAAAAGACGGCAAGAGAACTCTCCTTCTCAGTCTTGGATAAAACAGCCCAGGAGATATCTAGGGGCTCAAAAATAGACCTAAAGTTCAAGTAGTATCAATTTCCACTTGGATAACATCTAAGGGAGGGCACTGCAGGCTTTCTTGTCATAAGGAATAATAGATAAGGAAAGGAGGCATTTGAACATCCAGACTCTTTCTGCTTCAGCTCCTGTCCTTGCTACAGACTATCTGATTGACCAGTGGCAGAATACTCAAACATTCTAAAAAATTTTATCTCCTAAGGACTAAGAGAAGATACGTTCATGCATTCCTTAGGTTTTAAAATATGACATACTGAAGGAAAATCGTGACTCATGGCAGTTGATTTACTCTGTATCTACATATGACTGTAGAGCAAAATGCATGCATAACTGTACTAAACTGTCCTGTGAAAGATATCCAACGTTTTTGTTTTCAGAAGTGTTTGGGTCTTTACAAGAAACTTTGTTTGTTTGTTTGTTTGTTTGTTTGCAGAGAGGGATCACTCTTGCCTGTTTATATCATTAGAGATGGAACATTAATCTCATAGTAGGTATATTGAACAACAGGTACTTAGGTTTTAAGTTACAGCCATGTTTTTTCACACTTCCCCTATTATGTGTTTGCTTGTTACGTAATGACCTGTGGTAGAATTCAAAAGAGCTGAGGCCAGAATGGTATGTCTAGGCATAGAGAACATTTGTAATTAAACGTGGTCAAGATACTGTGCCCAACAAACTTTTTCTTTTCAAAACGGTTGCACATCTTTAATCTCAGCTCTGTATCATAGAATTTTTAAAACAATGGCTGTTCCAAAACTAGACTTCATTTTCTGCTCTTCTAGTGCTAAGCCAGAGGGGAGAGTGCCATCTAATGATCTGTAGGTAAGTGCAGGTTACAGCTGGCATCTTTTGGTTCCAAGTTTTTGCATCCTCTACTGTCTGTAGGCTTAATAGAGATTCAGAGGCGGACAGTTGCTTTTACAATTGTTTGTAAAACAGCTACAGAGCTGTTTGTATTCAAAAACTGAATGAGGAACAGTGATCAGCTTTCCATTGGGCTTTCTAACAATAAGCTTGAATAAGACCTCTCAGTCTGTCTTTGAAAGGCTGTTGAGTTCAGCAGCCAGGCAAAGTCATCAAGGGAAAAAAAATTAAAATCCTCAAGTATCCTAGTTTGCTTTGCTAAATTCATGGGAGTTAGACAAGAAAATTATGAGAGCAGAGACAGCATAAGAATGAGGAAAACACTACAATCTAATAGTAGCTTCATAGAGAAAAGTGCTTCTTCTCCCGTCACAAACCTGAGAATTACGTGATGGACTGAAAAGATAAATACTTTCACAGTACATTTGAAAAATTGTATGTAAATTGCAAAGTTGTATTCAATAGGAGTTGTATTTTAAGGTATTGAGACATTGCAGGGGGTGTCAGTCATATTAGTACATGCCTCGGGTGGTTGAATGTTCAAGCCTCCCTTGCGTCCCATTGCACCAGAGGAATGTGTTAATGAGTCTGTACAACATAATCCTGTCATATTTAATGCTATGTTAATTTAAATGGCTGAGGAACGAATCCTGGGGCTAGGAAGATCCATAGCATGAAGCCAAATGATGCCATGCATTTTGTCTTGATCCTCTGGTCACGCAGTCCTACTTCTCTTGAGTGAGAAATTTCTACAGACACCTTGAGGGAGGGACAGCTTCTATGTAACCACCTTACTCTCAACTTCATTGTCCTCAGGGATTGGTGATAATAAAACTGCTCTACTAAGGATTATTTGGAGGTGGATTGAGCATGAATTTTTGGCAACCCTGCTGCTTCACAGAAAAGTTGAAGGATTTTTTTTATATCTTGTCTTTGTTGTATGTTCTTAGCCAGCAATTCCAAGGGAAAGATGAAGAGAAAAAGTTTTAAAGGGCCTTTGCTGCTCAGTGCCTCTTAACAAATGCTAAAACACCTCTTTTCAAAATGTAGTTTATTTTGAATATTATAAGGATGAAAAGACCCATTCTGGCTTCAACCTTCCCACTGATCTAGGGCAGGCATGACTGCTTAAATAGGCCAAGAACATCCTGAGTTACACTGTGCTTTCTAAAGAGTGATAATGATTTGGCTGAATCCTTTTCTTGTAAACAGCGATTGCCTACTGAGGGTTTAGCTGACATGGGGAATACTTGGTTCTACATTGGAGCCATCAAATTCTCTTATTCTTTTGGTAGTACAAACAAAGATACTGATGTCATCCCCTAGCCCCTTTCCTATTCAGAAACTCTCAAAGGAGTTGTAAGCAAATGCAGTGAACCATAATAGGTCTCTGAACAAATTTTAGCCCCATTTTAAAAATAGAGAGCTGAAAAAATGAATGAAAACATTCCCAAAGACAGTAATAGTTGCCTCAGTCTGGACCTCTCCATTTGCATCAGCATCACATGTTCTCAGAGTAGTTCTGAAACACTGAAGGCACACTGAGCCCCTCCTGGTGCAATACACTCTGCATGAGCCTTTGTGGCTCCACCAGCAGTACAGCAAGTACTTACACTGTACTCCACTTTAGGTACATACCTAGTCCCATGCCTTGCACTGGGTAGAAAGACTTTGCACATCAGTGTCTTCACGGGACTTGCAGCACACTCATTCTGTGACAAACAGTCATTTGGAAAACTGCAAAAGGACAAACAGGGACGAGAGGCTGCTCGGACACCTACGAATTTGGCTAGGTAGAGTCTGTAATTCCTCTTGTGGGTGAAGAAGCAACATTGCCCTAGTGTATTCTGCTCACTTTTGAGATGAGAGAGGTGATCAGGGACACCATCCTGCAGAGCAACCACTTTTGAACCCTGGGATGAGCCAAGTGGCTAACAGCTGCTGTTTGTCTTCCTTCTCTTCTAAGAGGTGTGCTTCCTGCTCATCCACTCAGGTGGACTGATGCACCACCACAGCCTGTATGCTGGACTCCCTGATGAGTACCTTCTGACATACGTCTCATGCTCACAGTAAAGCAGTCTTACACTTATTCTATGACATTGGTTTAAGTGTGGCTTCCAATTTTCCCAGAGCTCATTTAGCCTAAAGCTGGACAGTTAGTAAACTCTCATGAGCCTATGGAGGGTGCTGTTTCCAAAACCAAAGTCCTAAATTCTTTAATATCGAGAAGATTGAAAAAGTGTTTAGCACTTTGTGATAGATTCAATATTGTCAGAAATAGATTCAGTACTCACTGTGGTGGTATGGGAGCACTGCACATCCTGCCTGCACTCGGAGTTTCTAAACAGCCCACAGTGAGACCGAAAAAATACTGGGGCAGGATAGGTGAAAATCATACAATGGGTCCTTAAGAATGTGAATGGAAAGTGTCAGCACTCTCAGCTCAAAATTTAGATATCAGAGAAATATGAAGGTTCAGCAGCCTGAGAAGGGAATGGACACAAATATATCTGCTCTAGATACAATATGTGGGAGACCAAACTGCAAAATTTTTGCCACTTTCTCCTTGTTATCGTGTCACTTCAGCTTTCAGTAACTTGAAACAACATCTTACAAACCATTTTTTTGAAATAAGGCCTTCTACTTTATTCTTCATGTTTTCTGTCAACTTTCTTTTTGACCAGGTGATCTAAGAAATAATTGATAGACCTTGCAAGCAGATAACCTGTACCCTAACAATACCTCTGTCCCACAGTCATGTTTCACTTATTTTCTATCAGCTTCTCCCATAAAAAAAAAAAGTGGATTTACTCCAAAGTGTGTTTTACACCACTTTTCATCACTAATTGGATGAAAAATCAGATTAGTTTAATAAAGAGAGACAAAGACTGTGTGCATGTGTGTGTTTGTGTTTCTTCAGACTTCAAACAGTAAGGAGGAAGTCCTGACTTATAAAAATTTCAAATGTGAACTAGGAATTTCCTTAATTTCTTTTCCTCTTTCCAGACCTCTTCTCTTGATGATAAGCATACATTCTTTTTCAAAAAGTAATTTTTTTCTCCATTTTCTCCTGTTCAATAGAAGAGCCTCTCTCTACCTTAGCCTTTAACAAGCCTCACACTTGCTGCTTTCACAAGCAAATTGTAATTAACCAAGCTTTAAAAAAAAAAATCAATGAATGACCAAATAGTTGTAACCACAAGAAAAAAAAAGAAGTACAGTTGTTAGAGAAAAAGACATTGATTACAATTCAAAGATATCTTCAGCTCTTTCAACCACTTCTTGGCAAAATGAGTTACAACCTTAGCTTTGATGTCTTTTTGCTTTAGTATCCATTAAATTGGAATTTTATTGACATACTATAGCTTAGTTAAAAATTTATTCATGCTGTGTCAGGCTGTCCTTCTGGCAAGGAGGGAAATTTGGGGGAAGATTTTTAACTACGTTTTTTTTCCCCTTGGCTTTTATGGATAAAGGTGACATTATCCCTAAAAAGTGAGCGCTTTTCTCTCATAATTTCCTGTGAAAACATCTGAAAACATGGCTCAAAGGAAAAATCACAGTTATAAGTGTTAAAATTAATAATTTCAAGTAATAAAACAGCTTCAAAGATTGCTAATTTTTTCACTATTAAACAATAGATGCCATTAGATGCCAGTATTATATCATATGGAAGTATAATCTTCAGTACCATTCCTTGTTTATGTGTGCAGATTCTTATCAGCATATCACACTTTTTACTATTGCATGATAAGATCAAGTAGTATTCACCTTTGAAGCCAGATAAATGTTCTGAGCACAAACAGCAGTTCAGTCTGAAAAAGAGAAAAAAGGTACTCGAAAAATATTGCTTATTGTTTGTTGAAACTTTCCAATTTTGCTCTCTTGTGCAACCGAAAACTGCGGCACCTTGCCACTTAAAAAAAGAGAAAGAACTTCAAGCTGTTTATGTGTCATCAAAATATATGAGTAAAAGTGACATAACCCTGAGGAAAAATGACAGCTGTTGATTATATGACTATGTACTGGGATTTAGGCATAAGGAAAAGGTGTGTGAGTCTTTCTCCATTTCTGGGTCTATTTTCTATCACTCTGACATAGTTTAGATAAGTGTTTAGAATCATTCATAAAAGTTAAAGCAACTTAAATTTTGGAGTTGACAGAAATTAATTTAAATCCCCAAGGAATAATCCCATGCAAAACTAGAAATATGTAATATTTAATGCCTGTTTTCTGATGTAAACCATTCATTATGTGCTTTATCATAAATATAATTTGAAATAGTATCTTAAGCTGGTTTCTCCTAACTGTCATTCATGCTCCATGTAAACAAGCTGTTAAGGGAGTTTCCTGTAAATGGAATCTCAGTACAGGAGCTGAGGGCAGAGTCAATGGCATTCCTTAGCCACAAGTAACCAAAAAAACCCAGGGAAACTGTATCAAACAGCTTGTTCCTGAAAAGAAAATGCTTTCAGCTGTTTCCCATTTGGAGATAGTCACCAAAAAAAAAAGCAAAAACCTTTACCTGAGTTTCACTGATGCCCTTTGGCACAGCACAGTAGATGCTAGAGCACATTTCAACAGTGAGTTTCCTTAGAAAGCTTATAATAATCTTCGATTGACTCCCCTTTTTTAACAAATATATAGATTTCTCCTATAAGGCTTTGATTATCATGTGAGATGTAAACAGACTGTATAACAAGGGATCTATTTGTAGGTTAAAAAATAGTGGGTTTAGGTTTATTCTTAGAGCTGATGGTTTTCAGTAACAATTCCCAAGTTGCTCTTCAAGTGCTGAGATATTTCAGGGTATTAGTACTCAGTTGTTATTTTGCAAAAGTTGTTGAATGTCTGTATAAGTATGCTCTTTAAAACATCACAAAAACAACAACAACAGAAAGTTTTTCTTTTTCTACATTCCTAGGCAAGTAATAAGCTATTTCTGCAAGTGAACAGGGTTTTCTTAGCAACTCCTTGGAATCCTTGCATTGCATGCAAAGGGATAAGGATAGGGTAATTTTTATAATATAATTTCCATAAATTTTACTAGTATTACTTGCTAATATTATAGTAAAAATTGGAAAATCACTATTTTTTTGTGCAATATTGTACTTTCTAAATTTACAAATTCACTTCTGCTTATTATTTTATATCCTCTTTACATATTAATGAGAGAAATAACCTCACACAGACTTAGGTATCTGTCATATACCTTCTATTTCCAAGCTTTTAATCCACTTTCCTGTCTAGTTGAGAGAGTGAAATAGATCCTTCAAAGGTGAGATTCACTTAAGATGTCTACACTAGAATGAGTTGAATCATTCTAAAACAGCTTCTATTTCTTGCCTGTGCCTATAAAGGTAGTCTGGATGATGAGCTCCGGATGATGACAACACTCTAAGAGCCTAAAGTTATGGAAGATTAGTTCTGCCCTAATTACCAGAGTTAGCACCACAAATTGCAGTGGTAGAAAATTTGCTTTAATTTGTTACAATATGTGGCAAAGTTTTCTCAGTATTGAGTCTGACAAATCTTTAAAATCCAGTGTAAGTAACCATTAAATTTGTGATCCTCTGACAAAGGTTAATGTTTTCATAGCATTAATGATAGTAAGGCCTCTATTTAAAATCAAAGACTGGCTTAAGAATGTTTTACTTTTGCTCTCAAGAAACTGCCTTATGTATACATATATATACATATATACATATAAATATTCACACCCCATAAATACATACTTTTTGTGTATGTATATATATATATATACATATATGTACACACTATATACATATGTTTCCTTTGGAAACACCTGAAACTGGTCCCGTCATTGTTGATACCCCTAAATCATATTTTGTTCTGTGGAGAATTTGGGGTTTGTTTTAGTTGGGTGTTTGGTTTTCAGATTTTTTTTTCCAAAACTTAGTTTGAATATAAGTATTTCCATTTTAAAAATTCATAAATATGTGGTCAGACTTAAGTCACAGATTTAGAACAACCTGGCAGTAATCCATTGCTTATTTATTTCAGTGGAATTTTTTAATGTAATGTCAAACCGCACAAAATAAATATGTGAGAGATAGGGCATTGTGGGAAAGAACCACAGAGAAATAAAACAGGAGAGAGGAGACAAATTACCTGAAAAAACTCTCTCAATCTTTAATCCTTCAATTTATCATTAATTCCAAATACTTCTTCATTGTATCTCTCTGCATCAGTAAAAAGACACTGCTGTTACACAGTGTGAAAATGTGTGTGATGTAGTGAGAGGTACTGACCAGAGATAGTAAAATTATTGCATATTTATGAAGTGTTCATCAACACATGAATTCCAAAACCTTGTGACCTGGGGAAAGGCATTGCTTGTTAATTGCTTTTAGTACCAAACCCTAATAGTACATGCAGTTATAAAAGATATATATATATATATGTTTGGGTTTGTTTTTTTTTTTTTGGGGGGGGGCGAACTGAGGTTTTCTTTGGAAATAGGATATTGGTATTAAGTTTTTCAGCCTGGGGAGAATTCTATTTTTCCATAAATTAACTTGATGTAGAAAACATAACAGCAGACAATTTGATTACATTCTGCTTTTGAACACTAATATTTGAATTTATTCTTCCACCTGACAGGTATTCAGTTTAGAATCAAAAATATGAAGAGGAATTAACCCAAAGGAAACTGGTTTGGTTTACAATTTTGGTTGTTTTTTCTCTGTCTTTTCCCTTTCTTCAAAACGTGGTTAGCAACAAAGACTGGAATTTCCTAATTATCCTAACAGCTGAGGGTTGAATTAACATTAACAGCTTCTTTTGCAACTTGTGCCTTTTGCTCAGGGCAGGTGTGATCAGATTAAGGTGTGAGTTGGATAGGAGGCTGCACTAATTGTAGTGTAACACAATGATCTTTGCGTGTGAAAGCAGATGGAAGTAAGGTTGGGCCGTTATCATTTCTGCTTGAGCAAATTTGTGCTTCTCAGTGGAATACTTAATTTTGAATTTTATTCCTCAAAAGATGAGGAGTCCAGACTGTGCATTTCCACAAATCCACATTACCACATGGTCACTATCAGCAGCAAACCTGACTTTCTGAGGCTCTAACATGGCAAGGTTACAGCCCTTTTATAGCACCCAGAAGTCTGATGTTCCAGGCAACTGCCTATCAGCAAACAATTCTGTTCAAGAGTTTGTGGTAATTTTGCATCCTCTGCAGTCATATTTATTTTTTCAAACTGCGCTTGGGCAAATTTAAACAACCTTTTTTTTTAGTGTTGAAATAATAGTATGGACATGGATATATATCAAGGTAACAAATCTGCTTTGATTCAAGCATCTCAGTAAATCAGACTGCATCCAAGACCTACAGAATTTAAGTGAAACATTCCACAAGTGCCTTTGAAAAATTCTAACTGAACTGTTCTGCCTAATACTTGCTGTTAAGTATGCAAAAATAATCAAATGTACTTTACCTTTATGAAAAGCTACATAAGTATTAACTAGCTAAACCTCATGACTCCTATATATAATACAGATAAATGTATAATTTATATTTTTACTCTTTACTTATTATTCACGCAAATAAGTCACAAAAGTGAACAAGCCTTTCTCTAAGGAGTGAAGGATTTGAAATTACACTTTGTTTTTCTTGATTGATTCCAGGGAAATCACAGTTTCCCTTCAGCTGTACTACAAAGAGGGAAAAACTGAAAGGCTTCTTATGCACTACTTCTAAAAAGTCATTATACAGAAGGAGAATTAAGCCAGTACTATCTCAGATAGCACATAAACTTCAGAAAATTATTTTTTTATCTCAACATACAATGTTGTGGCCTGCATATTGCATACTTCACAAGATGACAACGCATTGTTTTCATATTGTATATTGTATACATATATGTCACCATATTTTGTCCTACACTATGAAAAAATATTTACTGGCAGAATACATGCTGTTCTGATCAACAGCCATGCTTGTCTGAAGACCCTGATTGTTTTGAAGAAACTGCCATCAAAACCAATGGCTTCGATGGCTGGAAAGTGAAATTTTCCCCAAATGCACATGTTGGAGCAAGAATTTCGGGAGTTCTCAGTGTACTTACTATAAAGATGTTTTTTTGATTTTTCAAGTTTGGCTAGCTTTTGTTTTCAAACATGACACATCTGCTTGGTTTTATCATCTTTTTATTTTACCAAAACAGGACTTCCTTTGAGAACCAACATCCAACAGATGTAATGTTATGTTACATTTTAAATACAATTAAGTTACAGATAAGTAAAATACCTACATATTTAACTATATAGTAGGTTTCCCTGGAGAGTGGATGTGAATTGTCAGTACCTCATAGATCTCCTTTATTTGTAATCATCCTGAATTACTCAGAGAAAGATTCTAAAATTTTGATGAAGTCCAGTTACATGGACTGAAGGGTCTCAAAAAGTGGGGGAGAACTGGAGGCAGGTGCTGAGCTCTTCCCTTAGCAACTATATTTCACAGAGGCTGTGTCACCACCACTGATTGTGAATCCTGTTTGTTCCAGTTTTGTGATATAAAAAGAGCTCAAGAGTATGTCAACAGGACAGATTTTACACACTGGAAACGAGAGGGCGAGAGCGCGACAGAGAGAGATCTTTCATCTTGTCAATGCCTCTTCATCAGCATTCAGATCACATTGCCTTAATTTCAGACCCTGCCACTCTCCTCTGCCTTCATTCTTTTTTCTTATTCTGATTCATCTATCTTCAGTGCTGAAAATGAAACTTTTGCCTTTGCATTGAGAGTTGTCTCTCTTCTTTCAGGAAATGCTACACCGTCACTGTTGATCTCATAAGGAACAGCTTGTTGCCTCATGTTAGCCTTTGAAAAAAATTGGCAGTTTAAGATAAAACAAGGCAAAAATACACATTGAAATGAAAGTTATATTTTTTCCAGGTCCACATATCAAGATTATACAGGAGTGTTCTTGTAAATCTTAATAATTGCTGATCCTTCATTTTTCATTGTCTGCAGCTTGCTTTCTGTGCTGTCACAGACATTCTGTAACAATCATGCTAAAATGGTTTGCTTTTATGTTTGCTTTTTCTTATTTCAAGAGAATATTTAATGTAAGAAATAAAGACAGAACGAACATTTTGGACGTGGGAAATTGGAATTTCAGACTACGGATAACAAAAGTTTGACATTTTTTACTGACATCTGGAAAAGATGGCACTCTTATTAATCTGTATGATACCTCAAATTTGTTTATGCTGTAAAGTTATCCTATATTCACACAGCTTTTCAGTAGGGTACAACACTTTCCCACCAAGGCTGCCATGTTTCTGTGTAGACTTGAAGAAAGATTTAGACAGCAATAGAACCCCCCTACAAAGTCATATTAAAAACTGTTTCCTTTAACCCTTTTGCTGCTGATACCAAAGAGATCCTGCCACGCTGCCATCACACACAAATGCTTTTTTCAGCACCTCTCATTTTTCTTTCTGTTTCATTCATAATACCTGATTACTTACACCTGTAAAAATGAGCAATGAATAAATTCAGAAATTCTTACCTGTTAGTAGTTTTTTACTCCCTTTTTGGCTACAAGTAAACACCAATGGAAAAAGAAATTTCTATACACTAAACCTGGGCAAGTGGCATTCCTTGTAATTTTTTTCCAGATTGTGTGTTGCATTAACCCTGTGCATAATGCATAATGTGCATTAACTCTTTCAATAATACAAAACTTTCAAATTCCCCGGAGAGTCGCACAAAGACCCAGTTAGCACAGAGTTTCATCTCTAAGAATGACAAGTAGAAGAAACGTAAGCAAAGGGTGAAAGAAGCAAGTGAAGCAGACAGATCTTTCTCTGGTGTATCCTTCCACCTTGGCTGCACATAGTTTAGTCATTTTATATCTGGGAATTTATAATCAGATTATTGTTTAATACAAAAGAGAGGCCTCTCCAACAAGAATGTACTTAATCTTTCATAACTGATTTATAGTTTGGCCTTCAAAACATCCTGAGGCAATTAATGAATTATACAATTTACTTATTTGTTATGCATCTTTTTTGAACATGTCACATCATAATTTACTAGCTGCCTCCTCATTCTTATGTAAAGAAGACATTGGTCTTTACACTAGTTGTAACTTTAGAGATCTCACATGTATTTCCCTTTGTATCACCTTTTGCAAACCAAATAGGCTTATTCTGTTCAGTATTCCTCCACATCTCTAAGAAAACGTGTTCTATTTGACTATTCCCTTGCCAATTACTTTGCTTAATACTAATTATTAATTACGACTTTTTTTGAGACCAGGCAACCTAATCATATGTATTCATATATTGAAGAACTGTTGTGGTTTTGCCCTGGGTCAATTTGCTTTCACACCCCCCACACAATTACTATTAGTTGAGAGAAGGTTTATGCAGACAAAAGAGATTGGATTTGGGGAAAATAGCATGAACATTTATTATTAGCAAAATAAAAACTACTAAAGAACTACATCTATAACAATTCTACTTAAGTAAAAGTACTATGTATTTACAGAAATACTTCTTCCCCCTTTATATCAGTCCAAGGAGGAGAAGCAGTTTCTTTCTCCATTCTCAGAGTTCCAGGTTTCCTCAGTAATTCTGCAGCACTCTCATCGCAGCTGGAACTCTTTCTCCTTCTCTGTGTTGGCCTCCAGGGCTGGGCCTACTCCCCTCCTGGGTAAGACTGAAGGCTGGGGGTTACCCAGGTCCTGAAGGTTTTTCCTTCCATAGGCTTGCAAGGGGACACTTGCTTACTATGGATCTTCTTCCATGGGGTTACGGGGGATAATGGCTTATAAGTCCACCCCTGTTCCCTTTAAGTCCATCCCTCTTCCATGGGAGAACAGTCCCTGATAGACCTCTCGGCATGGGTCTAGCATGGATCCCTTACTTGGATCCCCACATCTTACCCGAGCCATTCTTTGCTCCGGCGTAAGGTTCTTCCTTAAGGTTACAAATCTTCAACAGCAGCACGGATCACACACACACACACGGATCCCAACATCTCACCCAAGCCATTCTTGCTCCAGCGTGAGGTTCTCTCAGGGTCACAAATCTCCAGCACCAACAACATGGATTCCCTCACTGAGATCCTAAACTTATCTGAGCCGTTTCGCTCTGGCATAAGCCTCATCCTCTCTCAGGGTCATAAATCTTTCAACAGGACTCTGCCTTATTTTCAGTCCTTTTCATGAAGTCTCAGTTTCCTCATGCCTCTCCGGGCAGTCTCTGCCCGCATTCTCCCCCAAAAATGTCGTGGTTTTGCCCTGGGTCAATTTGCTTTCACACCCCCCCCACTTTTTTTGAGACCAGGCAACCTAATCATATGTATATTCATAATCAAGAACAAAGTTCACCATGAATTAATACAGTGGCATAATGTTTCTTTTCAGTTTTGTTTTCATTTCTTGTCCTGGTCCTTCTTGATGTTTTGATTGTTTTTTGAAGATTATTTAACATTAAGCTGACATTTTTGAGAAAGTTTGATAGTGATACTGATAGTTTCCTTTATGAGTACTACAAGATTTTTGTGAAACCAAAACCATTTTAAACTATGGTAGCGTTAATTTTTAACATCCTTAAATGTTAAAACATCTCATACATACTAGAACAAAGAAACGTTAACTATAAGTTGAATATTTTGCAACTTTTTACTGCTCTCTTCAGTGTCTTTTTCTACTAATTCTCATCCTACTGAATCATCTGCTGTTACCAATGATGACAAGCTTCATCATAATGAGTTTGAAAATATTTTTTCTCTATGCTGTGTGCATAGTGGGTTGATTCTGAACATTTTTGTCAGGGCTGAGTTGCTATAGCTTTACATTTAATGTACTATATATACTTTCCAATTATTGGGCTATGATTTTCATATTAGAAAAAAGGGTTTTTAATCCCAGAACCAAGGTAGCCCTTTTTTAAAGATCTGATGTGTTCTTTCACCAAAGATGTAACATTATGTTTTTAAACAACACCCCTTGCACCGTCTAACATTTTTACCCTTAGATGTATTTTTTAAAAATTCTTTTTAACTAACTTCCATTTTTTTTAGGTATTACCCCTCTTTACAGCAAAATAATACTTCAGTAAGAGAAAGTGAGGTTGTTTTGATATCTTTTTTAAGTGATCTGGGGAGATTTGCTTCTGGAATTTGAATACTTCACAGTGATTATTGTACAGTGGTACTTAAATAATTAGCTCTTGAACTTAAACAGCTTGTGCACTGTTCAAAAGTAAAGAGCTGCTTCTCTTCTTGTGAGTTCTCTGCTCATGTGCAGGCCATACCTGTATGTAGAAGTCTAGATTTCCCCATGTCATCCAAATAGCAAATTAAAGCTATGAAACATACTGACTGTAGATAATTCTAGTAACTTATATTAATAACTAGGACAAACCTTTGCAGCTGCTAAATTGGATGCACTGGCAAGCACAAAGTCAAGTGCCTCTGTATGCACACGTATGTGTATAGGAGGGAGACAGAAAATCAGCAACACTGAAAAACAAACATTTCCTAGGTTAATGAATTCTGACATGTGTAGCTTTATTGTAATTGACTCATGAGGTCTGTGAGGTAGAAAATTCACACAGCTTTGATTTTAGCAATCTCTTATTCTGCTTCATAACTTTCCAAGGGATATTTTTACTCAGGAACATTAGACCAGTTAAATTTTAGTTTGTTCCTGTCAAAGTGGTTTACATCTACACAGGCAGTTTCTGGATTTGATTTTGGTTTTGTCAGTCACACTCTTTGATATATGAAAGTTAAGTACTTAAAGTACTTCAGGGTGAAAGTAGCTGGGAACTAACTCTCTCATACGGAGCTGCATCTGAGTGAACACCTTACTGCCATGCTCCCGGCAGCCCCATCTCTACACTGATCTGCATGACTTCACATTTTGTCTTCCTGCACCAAGGCTGCAGAAGTCATTTCAGTAGTGAGGGAGTGCTTCAACAGACAACCCTGCAGTCAATGGAACAAAATTTGCATTATGCACCCATTAATTACATGATGACCACCTGAACCCCATTCATGCAAACAGGACCAATATCACATCTCAGAGTGAGGGTGAGTAGGTGCTGATAGATGTCCAGGATTGCATAATAACGATATTTATAAAATTGTGTATAATATCCACATTGTTTGGATTGGATGGGGCTGGTAGGGAAGGTCCCTGCCACCCAGCCTTGCCCTGCCAGCCATGGCCTGCCCAAGGTGGGTAGGAGGTCTTGGAAAAATCCCTTTCCTCCTGAGAAAACCTTTCCGTGACAGAAGGGTTCAGTGGCCAGAATGGGCTGGTGAGGAGGTGCTGGGCAGCATCCCAGGCAGGGGAGCAGCAGCTCATGGGATTTGCTCTCTTGGAACATTTTTTAGCTTCTAGCAATTTTTAAAGCGAAAAAAAGAGAAAACATTAATAGAAAGACTAAAAGCCAATTTTGCACAAAGCAGCTGGATGACTCAACAAAGTTTTGCTTGTCCTCTTGCTTTTTCCATTAGGGTTTGTCTTTTTTTGCAATTCAGATCACAATTGTCTCTTAATTTCTAACACTTTTCATATTCATGATTGGCATTTTCTCATGATGAAAAGTGAAAAGCCCTGAACTGCCAGCTGTCAGAAGTCAGGAGGTGCATTTCATGAGTAATGTTTTTGCTTGTCACCAGCCCTGCCCTTTTCACCTACTGCTGTCCAGCTCTGGCCACTGTTAGGGCACATCATGGGCTGAGAGGGATTACTCTGATAACTTGGGTCAGTCATTCTTATGTAACTTTTTTTCCAAATAATGCTTATATTTAAAATCTCCAATTTATTATTATCTTTGATTGGACAACAGTTGCGCAAGATCCGCTGTAACATCTTTTCAAGTAATAGGAGCCTTTTTATTGACTTTATAGGAATTGGATGAGATTATGAGATTTATATTGCTGAAGACTCTAAAAGTAAATGGACTCTCAAAGGAAGATAATCCCTTATCGCTGCCTTCTCTTAGTCTTTTGGGAAAAAAAAAAAAAAAAAAAAAAAA
>NW_020955194.1:7092061-7155502 GCF_003031625.1 Empidonax traillii | reverse complement strand
TAGGGGAACAGCAAGTAACCATTTATTCTACAAAATTAAAAATGGGCAAGAGATGAGAATTTAATTACCTCGAGATTATACTTTGCTAAATTAGGTTAAACCAGTAAGTTACAGGACAACAAAGCTAATGTTTTATGTGTGTGGGTGTGTATGTATATATATGTATATATACATAAAATTCCATCTTTAAAGATTAAGAATCAATGAAATACATGTGTTGAAGGAATGGCTTTCTGAATGAAAGTACCCTCCCACTCAAGTAGTAACAAGACATTTAGCTTTCATGCAATGTCACTTTTCATCCACAGGTGCTGTAGTGCTTTGCTCAGGCCACCTACAACTGATGACTACCCGACACAGAAGGCTTGTCTGGGCTGCACAGAGAGGCAGCAAGGCCCTGGCAGAGCTGTGCACCAAATAGCCTGAGATGTCTGACGTGCTCTGCTCAAAGCTGCTGAATTAGTCACACAAGAATGGTACCAACAGGAAAAGCATGGTAAAACCGTGCCATTTGGGACAACACAGCTCAGCAATGAGTACAGCGTGCTTATACTCATGAAAAGGCATGTGTGGTTCAGGAAAAGAAAAACATAATTGCAATTAAGACTATAAACAAGACTTTTTGTGATTAAATCTCTTCATTATGAGATGAGTATTATTCCCTGACTAGATATGTACTCTTTAGAGTCAGGCTCCTCTGTAAACAAAATTGCTTTTGAAATTTTCACAGGACATGGAATTAGGGATTATTCTTTTTAAAATATATGCTTTCTTGAACACTCTTTTCTTGGCTGAATAAAAATATGTAGTATGCGATGTAACATAACGCAACATAATATAAAGCACACCATATAAATTAAATGAAATTACATATCAATTAAAATATATAAAAATAAAAATATAAAATATACAAATATAAAATATACAAAAGATTTCAAGGAGAATAGAGGAGTTAATCAGGTAGTAGATTTCAGGTTTTACCTTTTTCTCTCTGAAGCATTCCAGACCACTTAGTCATGTCAGAAGTGGAGAAAAAAGGGAGCATTTTGTAATAAGATCGATGAAATTGTGTTTTGAAAAGGGGAAAAGAAAAGAAAGAAATAGATAAAAAGCTGACCCTTTTCTTTACTGAAACTTAAGTAATTGGATTGAGAATGCAGTTTACAGGGTTACAAGGTTCAGATGTAGATTTTTACAGGAGCAGGGCTTCTGTTTGGTATTTTTAGTGGGTGAGCATATTTTGGAAATTTTGATTCATTACTTTTTTAATCTAAAAAATTATGCTCGTTTTGCATGCTGTTAGATTTATATCATGTCATAGTTCTATTGTATACACAAGAGAACGTGCAAGTGCTGATGTTTTACTGTGGTAATTAGTCTGTTTCTCCCATAGCATTTTTTAAAAAGTGGGGAATAAATACATAAATGGAAAACTATTTACTACCTAAATCCACAGGTAGATGGCGAAAGACCTGCCTGTCTTTGGACCCTCTGGACAGACTTGCCGGCAGGGTAAGCATGAGGCTAAGAAGTTCTGAAGGACACCTTGCAGCTAAGGGATGGTATCAGCTCTTGGCTGGTGCCCATTTGAGCAGAATAGATTTACTAACAAAAAGCATTGCACACGATGTTAGCATTCTTCAGAGCCACACACTCTGTCAGCCCTTTCATTTTAAATATGTATTACTTTTAGAAAAGGAAGTTTACTTTGACTGCATTGTTTCACTTCCCTTAAAACACATTAAATGCAATGATCCTTTTAAAGACACTGAAGTTTTAAAGACACTTCCTTATCTCAGGGGATATAATGGCTCAAGATCACACACATGGTACAGGTACAAGATACACTACTCGTTCATATTAAACCATTCAGCATGCATTGAATGTCATGAAATTAAAACAATGTTTACAAACCCACAAGATTTCACTTTTCTCTTCGGTGAAATACATTGAAAACTCTCAAGGCATGATGAGGACAAAGGAGATCTCCTTCTGTATTATACAAGTCCTAGTTATTAATGTGAGGATGAAGCCAATTAGAGATTAGGTATATGGCCGAGAAAAAAATTAAATTTAAACCTCTTATACTTGCATTCATACAACTGCATTGCTATTCATAGCAATTCCATAACTGAGAAATGAGCTGAATCCAGTTTCTTTAACCCAGGGACAAATTTAACTCAAGAACGCAGGTGGTTTGTATTCTGCACGTGTGAATGGTCTACAGCTTTTCTGTGTTATTAGTCTAGTTTCAGCCATTTTAGCAATTCCATTGTATTTTGTTCACAGCCTTTGGCTTCCACCCTTTTTCATTTTCCCTTTCTCCTGCCAGACTCTTAATCAGCTTCTCTGGGAATTTATATAGCTCCCATGGCTGCTGTATAAGAACACCTAACAAACATTAATGCCTTTTTATCTTCACTGCACCCTTATTCATAAGAACAGTGTTAATTCACATTATACAGTGAAGGAACAAAAGGACAGAGAGATTAAATGACTTGGTTATCAGTGGAAGAGAAATCTGTACAGCGCCAGGAACTGAAGGCAAATATGCCTTAGCTTTAGCCCCAAGTACCTCCTTCCTACTATCTGCCCATCGCAGAGCACGAACAGCCTCAAGCATTTGTTGCTCTGTCCAGGCACAAAGAACAGTCTCGAAGTCCCGTGGTGGAGGTACCTGTGCTGGAAGTCTGTTGTAGCACCTACATGGTGAGAAAGCAGCTCTCCCAAAAAATAATGTTGAGAATCAAAGTTGGGAGCCCCTCTCTCTTTCCCTCCCTCTCACTGTCAAACAGCTAGGATGCCTGGGTGTCTAAATCAAGCATCCAAACCAGCTCTCTAAAGTAGATGGTATGAGTCATTTAGCTAACTTAAAATGTCCTGTACTGATCCACAAAGAGAATCCCATGAAGTTTTTCATGTCTCTTTTACCTGCCCACGCATATGGATCACTCATCATAGTAGTATCTGAATAGCTGGTTTAACCAGTCACATTAATTTTCGTGGTTTAACATTGAATTTTGACTACTGGTTGTTGCATTCATTTCTAGTTTCTTCTATTATTTGTCCAGCATGAAGAATGTCATTATGTTATCATAGGGAGAGGTGGGGTGGGATGTGAGCAAGTTCCACAAATTTTGCAACAGCTCCCACCTTTCCGCTGACTCTGCATGGCACTTTATCTGCCTATTGATAATCCTTTATCATGCTCTGTAATAAAATCACATTCTCCCATATGCTGCTTTTTCTTTTCTCTCTTCTCTTGTTAAGATATTGGGGGTTTAACAACTGGTGCAGTTCGAATTCTTCTCTGTGGCCCTAAAAGGAGGCCACAATGGATTAAGAACATTGCCTGGTCTTTCTGTCTCCCTGTTTTGGAGAATGCCATTTATATAGACATAAATATGAACAGTTACTTATCTGTTTATCTCACACTGCTCAGATATTTCCTGCTTCTCTACACTCCCAACCCATACAACAGGTTGTAAGAGTACAAAATTCCTCTGACCCAATCACGTACCTACTGACAGGCAACTCTGTCTCTCTCTTCCCTGTGAGTGTGCACCTGCAGGACTAATGATATGGAAGAAAGGGTGCCTACTCCCTTGCACCTTTGTGCAGAAATGGGATCAAATTTATTGGGGGAGTGTCAAAATTTGAGAGTTATGTTTTATAGAACATTTGTTTAGTATAATAAACATCTGCAAATGACTATTTATTTCATGAAGTAATTAACATTCCTAATTAGATGCACCTTGCAGCTGCTGTTAATCTTAATTGGCAATAATGCAGTTACATTTTGATACATATCTTCAGAAGAGTTACAGAAGAGAAGGGGGGAAAAAAAAAAAAAGACAAAAATCTGAAGGGAAGGAAATAAAACTGTTCCCACACAGTTCAGAGAGTTCGCACAAAGAAGATCCCATGGCAACAGCGAGGCCCACAGTTTGCCTTATAAAAATCCAAGAATAGATAATGTATCATCTCTCCTAAAACACTTCGCTTCGGAAACCGGAGGGGAAGGTGGGGAGGAAAATAAAATAAAGCACAAGAGGCGAAGAGAAGCTGGGTGACCCCCGCGTGTGTCGCGTTCATCCCCCCGTGCCCCTGCCCTGCCCCAGCCCCGTCCCGGGCGGGCGCGCAGCGCTGCGGGCAGAAGCGGCGCGGGAGGCGGGCGGGGCGGAGGGAGGGAGGGAGGCCCCGCCACCCAGGAGTTTCTCCAGGATCCCTTCCGAAGGGCCCTCCCCCGCCGGCTCCCCCCGGCACGGTCCCTCCTGCGGAGCCGCGGCGGAGCGGCGAGTGCGGCGCTGTCCATCGGGGGGCAGTGCCGGCCCCTTCCTGCCGGCCCGGCGGAGGGCGCGTTCCGCCGAGCGAGCCAGCGCGTCTCGTTAGGAACACAGGGATCGTCTATGCACTGCAGTTTCTCTCGCCTCTCTCTCTCTCTCCCTCCCTCTCTCTCTTCCTCTGCTCCCGAGGATATTTTGGGTGGATTGTGGTTATCAATCAAGACCTCCTCTTCTTTGCTGATCACTTGTCATTTTCACCGGGGATTAGTATCGTTCGGGGCAAGCGGACAACTGATTTTTTTTTTTCTTCTTTTCCACGTCTGGAGAATTTCCACCCCCCCACAAACCTCCCCACTCCCCCCTTTTTTTTGGTGCTGTTTTCTTTTTTTTTTTTTTTTTCCTTTGCGCTGCGGTGCGGGTGCTAGGACCCGGCGAGCACCCTCCCCTCGCCCCCCCCTCCCCACCTCGGCAGCGCTTTCCCAGCACCAGGAAACCTCTCCGGACCGTCGCTCGCCGGATACTTGTGCGGGAAGCCGGGATCTGGCCCTCGGCGGCGCGCTGGGCGCGGAGCTGCCCGCGGGCAGCGCGGGGGCCCCCAGGTCGGCCGCCCCCTTCCCCCCTCCCCCCCCAGCCGCACCTGGATGGTACCTCCCGCCGGCGACGCGGGCACTTTCTGAACTAGGAAGGAAGGGGCGACTCGGGGGGGGGGCGGGGGGGCCGCCGAAGTCTGTATGGAATTACCTGCGCCCGCGGCGGAGCTGGCAGCGGTGGATGGATGGGCGCCGCGTCCGCGGCACTCGCGGCCAGCTCAGCCCCAGGAGTAAACACGGGGCTTCTCCGGCCGAGTGCGCAGTGTGGTGACCGGCACTCGCCTCGCTGACTGATCGCACCGGAGGGATATTTCGGGAGACTCCTGTGGGTAAGGTCATTTTATCCAGGCAAAAGCCCGGCATTGCTAAACTTGGTGGCGGGGACTGAAATGGGCACTTTCGGGATTGCTGCATTAGCCTGATGCGAGGGGGCTCCAGCCGCTATTGGCAGTTAAGTGGAATAACTGCAGTAGGTCTTCTGGTGAGTGCTTTTCTGCGATAAAAAAAAGAAAAAAAATTAAAAAATCTCCTCCCTTCTTCATGCACCCTCTGGATTTGGGGGAGTACTGTAAAAGCAAGGAGTCTTTCTTTGTCCACCTTTTTTTATTTTTTTTTTTTTAATTTCCCCTGTTGTAATGTATTTGACTGAAAAGGGTATGTGGTAGTAAAGAAGCTCTCCGTGATGGAATCTAATTAATATGAGCTCGGAGCCCATCCGCTGGTTAAATAAATGTTTCCAACTCTGTGCAGCGTTCTGCTGCATTTCATAGCTGCAATGGAGGTAGAGAAATCTTGCTCTTCAAGTTGTTAAACTTTAAGGTGGTGATCCTTATTGATCGTGCTACATTGTACTGGTGCTAAAGGGGTTAAATGCCACTGGTAATTTGGGATTACAACTGTTCCTGCAAGGAGATTGTAAACTGAGGGACAGTAAGGACAAAACCCCCCTCAGCTTGATAGTAGAGAAATACCGTAAATGTCACTAGCCTGAAAATTTCTCATCCAGCTGCTCTTGCAAAATATTTCTTTTTTCACCGAATAACTTACCTACTGAAACCTCAGACCACGTGTATGGGAGTTGGAAGATGTGCAAACAGAGATGCTATCTTCGGTATTTCATACATACATGCATCTGGCTGAGGGACTGTGTGGGAATTCATTCCTGTTACTTGTGGTGTGAAGCGAGACAGGGAGAACAAGGAAAGAAAAGATCATCTTAGGAACAGAAGCGAGAAAGGGAACCACTTCAACCTTTAAAGATTTAAAGGGATCCGAGCAATGCACATAGGTGATCTTCCTCTGCTAAATCAGTTCTGATAAGAAGGAATGGGGGGAAGGTTGAGGGAATCGATAGTGATGACGTTGTGCAGTGCAATGCACTGCAATGCTAAAGTTACATGGTGTGTGCGAAAATATGTACCCTTATGTACTGCTGGTGGGTTCATGCATAATGGATGGAAGAAGATATGCAGATCTGTCTGTAGGAAGATGGATGTGTTTGTGCAAAGACGGCGATTATGTAACTTGATTACATCAGTGGCATCAGTCGCCGATAGTGGAATAATATGCTCCTATAGCGTATCGATCACTTGGGTTAACTTTGAGGCGCTCCCGGCAGCGGGGGATGGAGACCTGGGCAGAGGAGGGGAGATCCTTGCTCAGCTCCTGACAAGGGGTTTGCCTCTTGCAGGCTGCCTTTTGCATCAGCGTGCTGCTGGCGGAGTTTCCCCGGGCCAGGGAGTTCACGGAGGAGGAGGAGGAGGCTGCCGAGGCGCTGGTTCAGCCACACCCGGGGAGAGGGCTCCCGAAGAGCCCCTGCAAGGCTGCACAATGGTCCCATTGAGCAGCCCCGGCTGCGTGCTCCTCAGCAAGGTCACACTGCAACCTGGAACTTCGGTGCATGGCAACAGCTGAGCGGAGGAGGAACAAAGCCGAAATTAAAATTGATTCTCCTCCCCCTCCCCCCACCCCCCGCCTATCTCCAAGCGCGTCGTTCGGCTGACCCCTCTTCCAGTGCACTGGTGCCGCTTCGCCCCGAGTGTGAGCGCCCGGCATAGACAGCGTTGTCTCTCTCTCCGGGTGTGCAGTGACTGCCTCGCAGCTTTGGCAGGGTGCTGCTTCAGCGTGTTAGAGTACAGCGTGACTGACTTCACAAAAAAGTATTGTCAGATACAACAGCCTAATATACCTGTTAGATTTGCGGGAAGCTATAAGGTGGTCCATTAGCACATCTCAAGCCTCTCAGAAGTGAGGAGGTGAAGAGCAAAGGTGTAACAGGAGCCCCATCTGTTTAACTCTGATGGACTTTTTAGCAAATTGTCCAGAAAGATAGTGGTATCAAGATATGCCTTAATACCCGTTTTAGAATCCTGAATCACTTTTCCTATCTGTTGAGGGGGAGGAGGAGGAAGAACACTCCTTGAAGCTCACAAAGGCACTGCTGAGGCCCCGTACCTCTAACAGATGCATTTTCTGAAAACTCTAAGCCTGATGAAATCTTAACTCAGCTGAAATGAGTGATCTTATCATCACTGACCTATGTCCTTCCCCACTTCACTCTGAATCCATTCTAACAAAATGCCACTAAAATACTTTTCAGTTAAGAAGAGGTGAGATCAGAGTGAGTTTTACATCTCTTGATAAACATGATCTTCACATACCTACCAGATTTAATGCACTATCAAACTCATGGTAATTTTACCCTACAACTAGCCTGAAAAACAATTTTCTCTGCTTCCCTGGAAACATCAGTATTTTAAAGTTGGTTCACCATTAGTTCCTGACTATTTTCATATTTCTGGAGGATAAGTCTGGGCAAGCACTAATAAATCCTGCTAATGTAGTTTAGATTTTGACATTCATAGAGTATACTGAGTAAATTGGAAAAAAAAGAATGTGAAGTTAACTCTGTTTCCATCCTTCAGGGGTCAGAATAACACTATGGCAACTCCTATGCATTGCTACAGCTCTTATAATTTTTAGACATGTCCATGGAATACTCTGTTCCACCACACATAATTATAGGCATGCTCTTTTTATTGATTCCTTAAAAGACCCCTTGTGACACACAGGCTACATACCTGTACCATCCATCTTAAAGGAAAGCGCATTTGTCTACAGAAGGTGTTATAAAACTGGTGGTGTAAAAGAGTAGGCATTGACAGTGTGGGAATGTATCACATGGTACATGTAAAGTGGCATGCAGCATACAAGGATTTGCAAATTCATGATAATAGAGAGTAGTAAGGAACCAAGTTTTATTTATAGAATAATTTTATTGTTGTAGTTAGCAATACCGGCTCAGTAAAAACAGAGGTTTTCAGCTCCTATCCAATAATCTGTTCAGTTTGCACCAGATGTAGCTTCTTTGAGAGGAAACTCGTTGCTGAAGTAAAGCTGTAAATCACTCGGACAAATGAAGAGAAAATGTGAAGAGAAATATTTACATAAAACATTCCCAGGCTTCAAATCTCAGACCATTGAAGGCAGTGAGAGTTTTGCCACCCACTCCTTGCTGTCGCTGGAGAGCTGGCTTTTAAACAGCAGTGCATGAAGAATAATCTCAGTGCCTCCCTCTGAAAGAGCAGGCTTCTGACTGTCATTATCACTGAAGACAGTAGACTTGTTTTACTGCTGATAGGAAAATCTGAACCATACAGGGCAGATCTTGAAGCTTTTTTACTGTTCGGTGCTGTTCTTGTAATGTATTCAGAGTACTTTCTGTGGGTATTATATTGAACCCATGTATTAGAAAACAAACAAACAAACAAAAGAAAGGATAACCGACTGAGGTTTTCCTTCAGTGTATTTGCACTTACAGAGGAGCATTTGGATATACTTCTGTGTTTCATAACAGCTGATCTTCAGCGGCTGAGAATCTTTTTATTTTTATAGTGCACACTGTGTAATAATATATGGCAGTTGAGACATCCAAGCTCTGATTAATATGATTAAAAGCTAGCAACTTATCTGGTGGTGCTGAAGTTGTAAAGTTTAATTACAGAGACACGCTTTGCACAGCTATAGGTAAGGTTGTGTCAGCATTTCTATTATAAACCTCTGTCTTGTTTCCATCCATTGTGTCAGGGGTCCATGAAATAAGAAGAATCCACAGTAAAGACCATAATGGCTATTTTAGGTTACTGTCATGGCCTGTCAGGTTAGAAATTCATGTGTTTCTCTAAGTCTTTATATGAATGTCTACAGCAGCACCAAAGCAGCCATTATGCTTTATCAGTTCAAGTGTATGTTTCTTTTTTTAAAAATGTAATTAAATATGAGGTGATGGACCACAGTGACTCAGGGGATCATTTAATGTGTCATTTTTTTATGCACTTTCATATTGTTTTCATACTCCTAAAACAAAAAACATATAAAATACAGCAAGGAATTCTACCTGTGGCAGCTTAAAATTAATGCAGTTAGGTGAAAGCTCTTTTGAGGGGTGGGGAGGAAGGAGGGAAAAATGAAGATGAAAGCTTGTGGGTTTTTAATGTTAATATTCCAACTTTGCATATTCCCCTGAGGTAGTCACATATGGAATTCCATCCTGCAGAAAGGGAAAATCCTGTGATATTTGCCAAAGCTCTATAAGACCGGGCAAGGAAATCAGGTAGTGCTGGTTCTCTGTTTTAACACTGAGTACTCAGTTTTTCTAGGTCTCACTGTACCTGTGTATTATAGGCACTCCTGGCACACCATCATTTCATGGTGTTATACAGCACGCTATTTATGCCTCAATAACTAGGTCTGAACAAACAAACCAAGGGTGTCAGTCTTACTGCTTCATGTTCTTAGAAATTTCATGTGTATAAGAACAGCACACAAACATACAGTAATCCTTCAGTGGTCGCAGCATCAACTGCAGCAATTACAAAGATTTTTAAAATTGGAAATGAAGTAGGAGAAAGGGAGAAAATGAAAACACAGAGGTTTTTTTTTTTTTTTTTTTTTTTTTTTTTTTTTTTTTTTTTTTTTTTTTTTTTTTTTTTTTTTTTTT
Source organism: Empidonax traillii (assembly GCF_003031625.1). Taxonomy (NCBI): domain Eukaryota; kingdom Metazoa; phylum Chordata; class Aves; order Passeriformes; family Tyrannidae; genus Empidonax; species Empidonax traillii. The sequence goes on along the minus strand of NW_020955194.1, from coordinate 7,145,627 downwards.
TTTTTTTTTTTTTTTTTTTTGCTTTTGGGAATAATTTAGGAAATTCACAGTGTAGCTTCTGAAAAGAAATACAGAAATCAAATTCATGTGTCAACAAGATCTATACAAGTCTATACAATCAGCTGGCAGACAATGGGTAGTGCTACTTGGAGATTGGATGGCTAGTAGCATCAGAAAGTTTTCTGTTCTTTGGTCCTTCACAGCTCTCCACGATGAATAGAGCATTGTAAAAGAGGAAGAAGATGGGGACTAGCAGAATGGGATAAAAAGGGAGCAGAAAAACATATAAAATATACAGACAATGGTGAAGTATCTACTCTCTCTTCAGAGATGGAATATATTTCTATATTCTTCTTGTCTGTTCTTCACTAGTGAAACCCAGATGCTTAAAGTTACTGCAGTTCCCAACTCCCACTGCTCTATTTTTTTTTTGAGAATCCTTAAACTCTTCAGTGTGAGGGTCATCACCTTTTTGTTCTCATGCCTCTTTCCAGTCACACGATGAGAAATGAGACCGTGATCTCTCAGTTGAGGTAACTTGAGGTGCTTCTCCATAAAATAATAAATTAGTGGCAGGAACATGAGAGAAAGAGTGTCTGCTGTTAGTTGAAAAGACTGATAATTTACACAAATCAAATTTTCCTCTGACAAAGCATAAACCTTAGAATTTTCAAAAATGTCACAATGCTCTTATGAGGCTGCCACTTAAAAACCTCCTGCAACTGCCACATAAAACCTCAATATCTCAGTTCCTCTATTAAGTTCCACTTAGTAATGTGTGTGCTTGGAGTGTCAGTACTCAATCCCAAGCAGAGGCTTAGACTATTTCAAGGAAAATAAAGTCATAGTGTGCATCCGTTGTTATGTGCAGGGAAAGGTTTCTGCTGGTGAGGTTAGGAGTGAGCTCAACTGGCTGTGACCTGTCCCCGTTCCCAGACCAGTTGCCTCAGACTGAGAATTGCTTTGCCTGAACAGTGTAAGGGGCCTGCTTGTATATTGTCCCTGCCTACACCTTTACTGGATTTGACTCTGAGCTCAGATCATACGCCTCAGGGATAATTCCTACACCAAGAAGATCTGTCGGTATGATGGAAGCCTTGGGATGGAGCCACAGTGTCTGCACAGGAATGTGTTTGGCCAGGATGCTTTTGTGTGGCACTGATCCCTGGCAACAGTTTTAGCCCTGTGTCTGTCAGGTTGCTGTTCAGTGCACAGAATTTCAGGATGGCAGCAGAGCCCAGCTGTTACCATATAGCACCTTGGCATTTTGCATCCTCAACTTTTCTTTAATGCTTTCTGGCTGTCTCCTCCCACATTAAAACTTCCCTCCCCCTGGCCCCCCAAAAATCTTACGTTTGCTCATTTTAGAATAGCCTAACTGGAAGTGCACGGCATTTCCTTTTCAGTAAGCTCTATACGTGATGAAGATATGTGTATTTGTGCATCAATTTGTCAATAAGGTCTGCACATACTGTATACACAGAGTTTATTTTGTTTAATATCTCATACAAAGGAGACAAGGCCTGTGAACTTTCTACTAGACGTTTTTCTGGGGTGTTCCACAGCTGAAGGTGGTATGCTTACACCAATGCAGAATCAGGTTTGCTGATTGGCACTGTCTCTCTGCCCATACATACATATTTAGTTATCACAGAATCATAGAATATGTAAGTTGGAAGGGGTCCATCAGTTTTACCGAGTCCGACTCCTGGCCCTGCACAGGACAACCTCAAGAGTCACTCCATGTGCCTAACGGCATTGTCCAAACACTTCTTGAACTCCTTCACACTTGGTGCTGTGACCACTTCCCTGGGGAGCCTGTTCCAATGCCCAAACACTCTGTGGGTGAAAAACCTTTTCCTGATATCCAGTCTAAACCTCCTCTGACTCAGCTTCATGCCATTTGCTCGAGTCCTGTCACTGGTCTTGAGAGTGAAGAGGTTGGTAGCTGTTCCTCCTCTTCCCCTCACAAGAAAGTTGTAACTGCAGCGAGGTCTCCCCTCAGTCTCCTCTTCTCCAGGCTGAACAGATCAAGTGCCCTCAGCTGCTCCTCAAACAGCTTCCCCTCAAGGCCCTTCACCATCCTTGTGGCTCTCCTTTGGACGCTCTCTAGTAGCTTAATGTATACACTCAGGGATCATTTTTGTAGTTTGTCACTGGAGGAGAGTTATGTACACGTACACATGCACAAATACATACACTTGCTTATGCGTGTCCTTACCAATGTGTACTGACATACCCATTACTCACACGCATACATAGAGAAAGACTGAGACCAAGCCATAAAGAGGAAGTACTCTAGTTATTTCTTATTCTAAATGTAGGAAACAAATCATCAATCAAACATGCCATAAGACGGTAGCTGGATTTGGGGGCTGATTTAATATTAATATATTTTTTAATGATCTGTAAATGCAACTTATTTGAAGACAACACATTTTTTTTTTTTGAATGGCAAAGGAGAAACCTACTTTGAAAGGACTGTCAGAGATCAGCAGTAGGGCTATATGGTATCTTCTGTAATTTTAGAAGTATATATAATAAAACTTTGGCAGATACAATCTGAATCTTTTGTGTATACCTTTCCAACAGAACAGATACTATCAAAAATCTCTTTTCCATTGTTATGGAAAAGCTCAATTAGAGTGTTTGCTCAGTTCATAGCAGAAGAAAGCTATTTATATTATAAAAGACATGTAAAGCTTTATTTAGTATTTTTTGTGTAATATTTAGTAACTTTTGACTTTCATATTCAATATGAATAATGTGTCTGCCTGTGGTCACTTCTTATCTAGAAAGCTATTAAGGAAGGAAGAAAGGATCAGAGAATGACAGCAAAATGAAAAGTCTTCCACATGTAAAGATTCCGATCAGAGGAAAGAGATGAAAGGTTTGTTTTATTCAGAAAAAAAGAGGAAGATATGATGTGGGAGAACAAGTGATGCAGTAGGAAATACTGAAAGCTATTGAAAGATAGTATTGGTTATCTTAAGTATTGTTTTCCTGATAACCAATAAAATTCAGTTGTGAAAAAGTAAAAGAAAGGACTCCTTTACCCTTTGTCTCTTACTGGCAAGGATACATTGAAGAAACAGCTCTAGTAGAATAAAATAGCTTGATAAAAACAAAATTTCAAAATTTTGCATTCTAATGGATACCTAGTGAAGATTATCCACCTGTGTAACAGATCATTAGAAGGTTATCAGCCTGTGTACCCCAGTTATAGTGTAATCAGTGGATGTGTGTGTCTGTGATTTTAGAAGTGTTAAAGAATGCTTTTTCCATGGATTTGTTGCTGGCTTCTCTTGGAGGTCTACTGTCTGACTAGATGGACTGTTTGTTCTTGTAACCATAGTTCTTCACTACTTGTTCATTTTACAAACACAGCAATTATGGTACTGCTTAATAAAGATTTTAATAATGCTGACTGTGCAGCCTAATTTTGCTGTTTAAGTCCTCATTACTAAAGTCTTGATCCAAAACCCACTGAAGAGAATGGAAAGAAGCCCACTGCACTCAGTAGGTGTTGGATCAATCTTCAGCTTTATCATCTAATTTCCTAATTTTTGTCAATTTCTGTGAAAAAAATTCATGTTGCTTATCTTTAATAGGTTAACATTGATTAGAAAATCTTGTAAACTTTAACAGAATTCAATAAAGCATCACTATGTTATTGACATCATAAACAGTCTCATTTATTTCCGTAATTTAAGGATATGCAACCCTCATATTTTGTTTCTTTATTGAAAAGAATGTCTAGATTCTTAAAAGGTTGCCACACCATCCTTGGTCTCTGGTGCTTTCAGTTGCTGTGATGAAAAACTTGTAAAGCTCTTTAAAATCACTAAAAATATATGCAATATTAGGGTACATCCTGAGCTTATTAATCAAATTACAGATAATTTTCGATCTTTAGTTAGTTTACCTTATATACCTTATATACCTTCATATTTCTTCTTCAGTGCTTTAGATATAAATTAGTGTATAATATATATATAATAATATATATTCTGTCAAAGGACAATCACATGGCTCAATAGCACTGTAGTTCTGCTTATGGCTGCTCACTTGCAAGGAATCTTCCTTAATTAGTGCTTTTTCTTGATTGTGTCCATTGGTAGTATCACTTAATGCTTAAAATTTTCATATTAGCAAATGCAATGTATGTCTTTTATTTCTTTGGTGTCTGAAATCAGTCCCTTTCTCTAGTTCCAAATATTCCTTCTCCGTAAAACTTTCCAAAATGTGTCAATGCTTCAGTGTCCTGTCTCTAAACTCTGAAAGATGTAAGCACCTTCTGTCTTCTTATCTGTTTCATCTATTTATAATATAAACTCTTTGTTTAATATTTCTATTTTATTATATATGAAGTAGGATTAGAGAAAAAGGTAATATCAAGTTCTTCTCCCTACCTCAGTGGAAATTCTATTTTTTGTCAGCCCTTGAAAATCATAGAAAGTATTTACTTTCTTGCAGCCTCCAGAAAAGAAGTGATTTCCATTTTGGTTGGAGGGTAGATTTTTTAATATTTTCTATTTATTTAGTACTTAGATTTTGGGAGAATTGAATCAAAAGACGCCATTTTAGACATAAAATTTTAATGAAAACATTTTCTTCTCAGTAGAAAATGAATCAGGGAAGATAATTTCAGAGGACTTGATGCAAGTTCTTAGCAGAACAGGACTCTCAGCTAAGGTCTTTAGGTGCTAAATAATACAAATATGAAAATAGTGCTATGAGTCATAATACTGGGGGTGGCTGGGTCAGCTGCCTGTTTCCTAAATACTAATCAGTCTTTTTAATTTAAGATTACCTCACTATTCATCTTCTTCTTTTTCCGTGTTGCCTGAATTAATTGCACATAAAATATGGATGGGCATGAATCAAAGGTAACTTGTGTTTTTCCTTTTTGCCAGGGTTCAGGTGCAACCTGTGTAGTTAACAGAACAAAAATGCTAATAGTAATAGGTCTTTCAGATTTTGATGCTGAACTTTGACCCCGTGTTTGCTCTTATTCATCAAATCTTAGTGCAGTGCCCCAGGGATTTGTGGGAAAGGCTGCTGTTGGTCTCAGTGTGTAGTGAATTAGATTTGTGAATCTTAAAATCTTAGTGGCGAGGTTCTCTTATTTCATGCGGTGCATCGCCTGTCGGGGCAGAGCCCTCACCTGCTGCATGCTCACAGGTACTGACTGCCTTGAGGAAGAGCAGCATTCTCTAAGGGAGAGATGAAGCAGGGCAGCTCCTGGTTCTCTGGGAGATAATCCCAGAGGTGAGGGGATCTTGGGTTTCGTACATGAAACCTCTGCTGTTTGTTCCAGGTCTTGTTACCAGAACTGACAAGCCGTGCTCAGTGCCATCCACTGGGCTAATTCCAGCTGACGGCTTTCGACCACGGCTGGACCACAGAGCTCCGCAGTGGCACTGGCGGCATTTCCCCATCTCGGGAATGCCCCAGCCAGTGGGCTCCGTGCCCAGCACAACCTGTCGCCTGGAGACTCGTGGTTTCCATAGCTTTGCTTACTAGAAGACATTTTTGTCTGCTCAGAAGACACTTGTGTTTGCTGATTTGGAATAATACTAAGTGAAGCAAGGGTAAACCGATTTCACACAGAATCTCCTGTCAGAGCTCTGTGTTTCATCAAGAATGATCTTAGAGTAACTCCAGTGAATCTGGCTTGCCAGACTGAGTCCAAGATGAACCTTCAACATCGATATTATTGCATTAATTTTAATGAATAAAGATCACAGACGTATTACTTATTTAATTAACGCAGCAAAATCCAATGTCAGCGAGCAATGAAGTTGTATTGCGCAGCCGCTCTAATACAATCAACAAGAGTATTCTTTATGGCTATGAGAATATAATTTTCTTGTTAAAAAGCTTTGATGTTTCTTTAAATATATAAAAATACAGGAAATGTATAAGGCTTGCCAGCCATCTCAAATGCCTTGTATCAAAATGAATCCTTTAGCTTTAATTTGTGTTTATTTTGATGGGTTTTAAATAATTCTGATGTATACAAGCATACTTATAAATATAAGCAGAGGTATATGTGTATATACATAACTTTTATTATAAAATCATAGGTGTTAATATTGAAAATATATCCATTATATCAATTTTCATATGTTACTTTTACCATTGTTGTCATTTTATTTGCACAGTTACAGGCTGTTTACCACTAGAGCTTTGCTTTTCTTGTGCTTTCCTGTCTGGTTCTCGCTGTGAGACAGAAAGTACTCCTTTAATTTGTAGGTGTGGAATTCAGGAACACTGTGTTGGACATTCATCTACTGCACCAAGACTCACCGCTCAAAGTCAAACCTTCATGTCTGGTTTAGACCTACACATGCTTTTTCATCCAGACTCCTTCATGCCTTACCACATGAGTTGCTTTAAAGTTTCTGCAAGTCAAGGAGTCAAGAAGCCACCAGTCAACTGAAGGACAGTATCTTGACATGTGCGAGACAGGCAACTGTCTCTGTGTTAGTCCTGAATTCATAACTCAGAGGGAGTCTGTTGTTTTGTAATAGGGGAAGCTATGGGCAGTACATCTTGTAGATTGGCAGGAGCTGCTTGCTGTGTAAAAGCTGTGTAGATGGCTTTAGATTAATGTGGGAGCCAAGGTTTTGGTTTTACTTTAGTGTGTTTAATCCCACACAGATGATGAAAACCATTGCTTGAAAACAATATATTTAGACAGACTGTGGTTTATCTAATAAAAAAACCTGAATGCGAAAATGCAAACATAATTAGTCCAAAGTATATGAAGCTGTATCAGTGCCACCTGACATACAGAAATAAGAGAATTTATTGCTTATTTGTCAGGAACTATGGTTTCTACAATCCTCACTTTTATTGTTGTTCTGGTGCTGTGATTTTAACTCCTCTGAATGCTCTGAAATAAGCTTTTGGCTTTATGCTTTGTTTTGATGAATGGGGGTGACTGAATGTTCAACTAGAGACAGTTTCCTATAGCATTACCTTGCATTTTTTCTATCAAAATTGGCACAGTATTCTTAGCTCAAAAAGGAAGTGTTTTTTCTTTATTTATTCTTTTGCTGGAAATTTATAGTGTAAGGTTATTGCAGAATAGAGGAAAATAGCACAGTAAGACTATGTTCAAATCATACCAATTTTTGGCATCCAAAACCTTTTGATTTTGTTTTGAAGATTATCTGTTAAGGCTTTAAGAAAAAAAGGAAAAAAAAAACAAAACCCACAGTGACAATGGAAAGGGTCACACCAGAAAAGAAAGACAAATTTTTGTAATTAAATTTAAACAAACGTCTCTTCAAGGCCAGAATTTTTTTAAAGTGCGAATTGTCTTTCTGCTTATCTTAGAGGGCAGATAGTCCCTCTTACTATTTAAAGCTTATTTTTGAAATAGCTTCAGTATGAAAGGACCCACTTTTTGCTCAGTCTTTAGCAAAGAATAAAATTAAACATAATACACTCTCCAGCAACACTCACTTTCCTTTAGATGGTCAGAAATAATTAAAGTACAGCAGACAGCACCATCTTTGATCTCAGTATCAAAATAGTATATACTTCTAGGGAATTCCATAAAATTTTGTTTATGGACTTCAAAAGTTTTATAACAAAGTTGTTGGGGTTTGATGTTTGGAATGACTGATTTCAGGAGGAGGTTGTGTTTTGTTCATGTCAGGAATTCTAGTCCACTTTTACTGTTATATGATCTGTATTTTGCATAGTTTTCATGGTGAATATGTGCATGAAACAAGAACTACTTTATCAGTTTCCACGAGCAAATGCAGACTTCACTTTCTCTGGCTGTACACACCTCTTTTTTTTAATGAACATGAAATTTTACTTGGAAACAAATCCTTAGGGGAGAAAATATCCGGAAATGGTCCTGTATTTTATGTGCTGTGATAGACAAATACCTGATGGGATACGAGAATTACCTGCAGAAATGTGGAATTTGTTTAACTCCATCAGTTGAGGCATTCTAGCTGTGACCAGTCACAAATAGTGATTGTGGCTCCCTTCTGCACACATTGCTTACATTATAAAAAAATTCTGTATTTATTTAGTTCATCATTCCTGATATTTCATATCCCGGTTGGACAGTCAGCTGCCAGTTAAAATCCCTAAGCAGAGATCCTTGCCTCCTTGGCCAGTGTCAAGTCTTGGCTTAACATCAGCTCCCAAGTGAAGGAGAGGGCTTGGCTGCGAGGCTGTCCATCCACCGCAGCTCTCTGGGGCCAGCTGGCTTAGGTAGCCAGAAGGGGGGCAGCAAGCTTGTGCTGGTTTTGGCTGCGATAGAGTAAATTTTCTCCAAGGGGTGGAGAGCAGCTCATGGACACACTGCCCAATGCCTAACCCTCTCAAACAGGTTGGCCGGGACTAGAGTATTTGTCATTTGGCCTTGGGTTTCTTCTCAGCCACGTGCAGTGGACTCCTACTCTTAGTTATTACTATTACTGTTGGGTTTTTTCTATAGCATTTTGGGGTTATTTGGGGTTATAATGTGCGAAGTGCAGCCTCCCCTGCATGATAGTTTTTGAGGCATAAAACTGGTAGTAGATACTGTGTGTCCTAGGCTACGTGCAGGGATAAGCTTCTGGATAGAATGGTCTCAGAAGACTGTTCAATACAGACCAAACCAAGCCTGTCACCTTGGTATCAGAGGTGGTCCTTGGAGTGAACTGTCTTCCCTCACCTATTGACTCCAAGCAGAAACCAGCAGTGAACTCACATAGTTCAGGGTAGATGATCCATGAGAGGAGTTTACTCAAGGACTGCATTGCTTTTCAGTGCAGACATATTGTCTGACTTCAATTCCCACAAGCAGAATGGGGTGATAGCACTTCTCACCTCACTGGCACACTAAGGGAACAGACACATTAGAGACTGTGAGATGTTAAGATATGGTGAGATACGGTGTTTTGCAGTGTGATGAGAGTGCAAAAGACAGACTTCTGTCTGAGAAGATGGATGAATTTCCTTCAGTAAAGCATTAATATGTACTGTATTCTACCTCTGAAATGTAAACTAGTAGTCTCAGGCTCTGCAGTTGTTTCTGGGTATTTTGTTATGCAGATGGTACTTTCTAATTATCACATTGTAAGACATGCACACAAGAAAGAGTGAAATGGAGGGGGGTAATCTAACTGAATATGAAAAACATATTTATAAGCAGATATTTTTTTCCTGAGGTAAATAAACTCACTCTTAGCCTTACACATTTGAGCTCAATCTGGCTATATCTGAGTTTATAAGATGCCTAAGCCTCTTTTATTTATTGCCCTTTAAAAAGCCTCAGAAACGTGACTGCCATCACTAACATGCTTTTGAGACAGGTCCATGTGGAGCTTTGTACCATTTTCCCTGCCTGTTTTTCCTTGTCTGGATGGGCAGGTGTGTGCCTGCTGCTCTCTGAATCAGGACTGGGAAGGCAAATGCGTCTCCAGTGCAGGTCCCATTTGGGACATCACCCTATAACACAGATGCTCTTAAAAACCAAGCTACAAAGCTTCTTGGTCTCATACACTCCTTTCCACAAATTGTCCTGCCAAAAAAGGGCCAGTGAAGCAAAGGTTTGGTGAAATAATTCCATTTGACACAGCTGTATTTCCCATTTGTAGGACTGCACTGCACTCAAAACTCAGCAGACCATGTTTGTTCAGCAGATTTCAATTAAAGGTGTTAGTGCTTTTAAAGGCCAAGCTGGACTTTTTTCAAAGCAGGTTTTTTATTTTCCTCTCCATACACAGCTCCATAAAATGTCTTTGTACAGGCAAAATGTGTATCTGCCTATACCCTTAGAAAGCTTTTATGATTAAGTTGTGGAAGAAATTCTTTTAGCTTCCCCTGTCCGAATTGGTAGTAGTGTATGCTGGAGAGGGAGCAGACATTGAGGTTAGGATCTGGATGGGAATGGGGGTTTTAATGTTGGTGGAGGAATTCTTGTTATTTTTGTCTATTACAAGATTGCCCATAATCACCCAGTTTCCATTTTTCTCTGTGTTGTGAATGCTCAGAACCTGCTCCATACAGCTTACAGGAGAGAGAAATTGGATAAGGGTAGCTGGGGAGCACAAGGTAATAACCAAACCATATTGGAAGCACTTGACAGTAGCCATCAGCTACTGCTTCCTTCTCAATTTTTCATAGGCATCACAGTGAAGGAGGGTTTTGAAGGAACAGAGGATGGAGTTCTTTATCTTTTAGTCTGCTTGAATGATTGAGAAGGCTATAAAAAACCACCCCAGGCATAATTTCGTAGCAGCCAATTTTCACAAATTGTCTGTCTGTAGGAAGAACACAAAGCTTCTACAATGCCAGGCCACCTGCGGATGTCACTTAAGAAAAAACAGCCCAGTTTCTTTGGACTGTTAAAACAATTAACTTGCTTGAAATCATGCTGATTCTGTAAGGTGATTGTACCTATGGAAGAAGAACTTTCTGCAAAAAAATTCCATGAGCCTTTTGGAACTCTGTATAATAAATCTTTCCTCCGTCAGTTAAATCTCAGTATTTTAACTTTAGAAAATAGAAAACTAAACTGTCACTAAGGAGGAAGTAAGCATAATTTCATATTACACAGTATTCATAGTATTTAAATAAAATATTTGTGCTCTTAGTTTGAATGTGGACTTTTGACCTCATGTTATGAATAAAATTTTAGTCTATTTGAATTGGAAAGATTTTTAATTTTTAATACAGACTTTGTTTCATTTTACTTTCTTAATAATCAGGTCACATGGTACCAAATGAGACACCTTATGACAATCTAAATTGAATATATTATTATTACCTTTATCAATCAAAAATAATTAATTGAATTGTGAGTATTGCTCATAGATCATAATGTCTACTTCTGAAAAATGCACTGACCTATAAATTGTCCTCCAGTAGCCATACCCAGACTAGACAGGAGTTGTAAAAGAAATTTGTAGAAAGATGTCTTCAGAGTGAAGAGTGTTTGCACAGTAAAGCTGAGTAAGACAGCAGCTATTCAAAGCTCCTTCAAAATTGTTTTTTGTTAGATTTTTTTTTTAATACAGTGTTCTATTACTAGCATGAATTAACATAATTCACACATGAGATATATTTAATTTCTTTATTTCTTTATTTTTGTCTAGTTACTTCCATGTAAAACAGGACACTATTCGGACATAATACTAACCACCACATGAATTTATAGCTGCATGTTCCTGGTACCACATTAATTTTTACCCAAATGCAGTAAAATTATTCAGCAGATGAGTGATTCTTGAAACAAGTTATCTTTGTATTTATTTTTAAAGATTTATTTTACAATAATTCATAAGCTTTAAGTATCAACTGTTTTGTAAACGCTATCACATGATACTCAGGATATACTCTGGTTTTAAATATATGAACTGATTCTTAGGAATAGAGGACAGGGCCTTATTTTTATGCAGTCCCTACTTCCTCTTAAAACAGTTTTCTTTTAGATTTGTCCTTCTACTCTGTTTTCTGCTTTCAAGGCCAGAATAATTGCTGGACAGCTCAGATTCAGTGCCCTTTAACTGAAATTACATTTCTTCTGACTCATGTCTGTTTCCTGATGGTACACAGAAAAGTGGTCATAGCTTCTATTCTAGTTAGACTTCTATTCTCCTTATGTGTTTTAGAAGCTGTCTTTGCACTTGTGATCTGAGTTCATCTGGCCAGAAGCCTCTGCATTATGCCAGAATGGGTCTTGCTAGTGTCACATGCAGCAGCTCTCCCACGCACCTGTTTAAAAACGCAGATGCTAAATTTACAGCTGTTCAGTGATTGTACCATTCTGATTTGTCACTTAAAATGTTGTACTTATTGCATGCAAGTTTTCTGACACCCAGCATGCAGCAGTGTTCTGTTTTACTGTGGGTCTGTGGCTGCCCCAGCCAATCTGTAATGCTTTACCACTCTAACTAATTATGTATTTAATGCTGAGAATCTGCCTAGAATCTGAATAGTAGCCAAAAGCATTACTCTCTCTGCTCTTGCAAGTGTCCTTATCAGTGGTCTTTCTTCTGGCAATGTGGGGAATGGTATTAATTGTTCAAAGCTTAAGCCAGCTTAAAAATTCATCCTGGTACCAGAAGGATAGACTATTTCATAGCATTTATTACACAGGACATCATGATAACTACTAATATATAGGTATGCAAGACTGAACAGGTCAGTTTTACTCATAGGATATGAGTACATTCACTGAATCACCAGAAATAGGGATATGTGTGAAGCTGAGACCTCATTCAGTATATCTTATCTTACCATAACAAGACGCTGTATTTCTCATTGGTTCCTATAGTTATCAGATGCTATTTAAAAATCCCCTCCTCTCAGCTGTAAAACCATGCCAGCAAATCTGGCATTTTAATGCGAGTCACAAATACAACTACGAAAAATTCTGGTTCTTTAATTTCAGACTTACTGCAACTTCATGCAGCATATGTGTAGAGAGGCGATTCTCAGATACTTCATTATTAAAAAGACAAGAAATAGAAGAACAATCCGTCTGGCATAGGAATAGTATTAGCTTCCAAAAAAAGGGATTCTTGGAAAGGCCTGTGATGGCAAAGTGTAATATCAGCATGATTTTAAATATAAAAAGCCCAGGGTTTGGCTAAGTTTAGCTAGGAGTAATGTAAATAAGGTTTTATAGAGCAGTTGTGGCAAATCCTGTGTTTGGTATCCTAATATTTCATTTGTGATTCCTCAGCCTTGTATCCTCATCATAAACCAAATTTATATGAAAAAACCCTCCATCTAACATGCAATTAAGCTTTACTGAGGATGTAAAATTACAGTATAGCCGATGTGAAATAGGATAATCAATGACAGTGACATCTGTCAGACTCAAGAATAAAGCTACATTAGGAACCCCCAGCCTTGATAGTATTGTCTCAGATTTCCATAACCAGTGTTAAAAAAATGCAGTTATGTTATGCACTTAGCATTTCAGAATGGGCTTTAAGTATAGGATTGATACTAGGAGGGGATATCAGATAATTTTAAATAGTGTAATTAAGATGCCAGAAACCAGCTGGAGAAGCATCCGTGCCTGTGGTGGTGAATACAACAGAGCTATGGACCACTTCCTGGTCCTGACACCAAGTGACAAGGCCAGGCTGTATTTATGCTTGTAATTTATGGCCTAAAAGGGTAATCCTAGGAGGAAGGCTCCTGTTGCATCATTATTGGGTTTTGTGAGGCTTTTTGTTTGTCTTCTTCAGTTGAAGACGTTGGGCAATGTTGCAGCCCGCCAGACTGGTGTTCCCACAGCGTAATTGGAAGAATTGTATATTGTAATGGGAGGACGTGCAGGGATGTTTTGTGTGCAAGCCCTTGTGGGGTGTTGGTCAGGGACTCTGTAGGTGTCTGACTGACACCCCCTGCACCCTGCCTGCCTCAGTTCTCCCAACCCACAGCTATGCTAGGGAGTGTGCTAGCAGGGAAGCAGAGGGAATGGCTGCAGATCCAGCACTTGAGCTTGCTTCCTGGCTTTATTTCATTTACTGCTGGTGCAGCCAGGCAGTCTAGTCAGCTGCAAAAATATAATACGCCGTTAGTTTAAAAAGGACGACAGGACACCAACCCCACACTACTTACACATCAGAAGTTCCAAGCTAATAACTCCCAACGTACTATAATTAATTAGAGTAAAAAAAGCCCCAGAAATTATGATGTGCCACAGAAAGACAGCAGGAGAAATCAAGGGCATTAGGGTTGTCCTAGTATATATATGGTGCAACGGTGAGAATACTGACATAAAAATCTTTATTAAAGTAAATTAAGAAGTTTAAAAGCAGAAATTACTAAAGCTATAATATAGGAACAAGTCCCATGTTGCACAAAAATGGTATAATTTTTCTTCATTAATGGGTAAGATGGAAAAGGACAGATAGGAGAAAGCAGTCAAGAAACAATGTCATTAGCTACATCAGGCCAAGGAGAGCCAAATGAGAGGCATCTAGATGGGAAGAACCTTCACATGCCCTTCTGTCTCACCACTGGGCACATAGCAAAAATTGCTTTTCTCACTAATCTCAGGTATATTTAATCAGCTAGGCAAAGGTGTATTCATCCTGGCACAAGATGTAATAATTGCCCAAGGAAGCAGCAGGAAGGATTGCTTTAAGGCTGCTATTGCAGAAGTGTGGAGGAGCTACCCAGGGGTGAAACAGTATTTCCACAAGAGGTAGGCCATTGATTTTTCAGGCTTCTGTCTTCTCCTTCTCCCCTTAGCTAAAACTGTTTTGCACTTGCTGGTAGTAATACACCCATGCCAAATGAGTCTCCCCAGACACCAGCTGAAGGAAAATGACAGGAAAAAGATGTTTGTTAAATTTTACTGTGGTTTGATTTTACTTTACACTGCAGAAATTAATATTGTGAATTTAGTCAAGTTAATAAATGTGAGGTTATCATATTCACAACATTTATACATCATCTTGAATATTTTCAAGGTAAACAACATCCACATTTCCATATCAGTAAAGGAAACAAACTACATGGAGAACACAGGAAATTATTATGTTTCCCCAAGTAGTAATTTCACAGTATTTCTTTTCTAGTTTGCACAGATGAGACAGGATTTATATTGCTCAATGAAGTAAAGTTTAAACCACTCTTGTATACAAAAAGAGGAGAAATGTTATACTGCAGATGAAGTATGATGTTCTCTGTACATGACATTCCAAAGAGAATTTATGCACTTCTCTCTCAGAAATAATTTCTTAAAAATTCGTAAAATAAAGAACTGAGTCCTCTAAAGATCAACTAAGAAAAAAACAACAAAACCAAACAAACCTGTCTGTTCTTGTGCTGGGTGGGTGAGTTGACCCTGGCTGGATGCCAAAGCTCCTCTGTTACTCCTCTCCTGAGGTACATGGGAAAGAGAAAATAAAATGAAAGGCACATTTCTTGAGAAAGAGACAGGGAGAGATCACTCTCTAGTTGCTGTCACAGGCAAAGCAGACTCAGCTTGGGGAAATTAATCGAATTTATTGCTAATCGAATCAGAGTAAAATGCTTAAGAATAAAACCAAATCTTAGATAATACCTTCCCCTCACCCCTCCCTTCTTCCTGGGCTTAACTCCTGATTTCTCTGCCTCCTTCCTCCCACTGGCACAGGGGGACAGGGAATGGGGGCTGTGGTCTCTGCTGGTCCTTCCTTCTCACATTCTTACCCTACTCTAGAGTGAGGTCTCTCCCGTGATAGTCCTCCGTGAACTTCTCCAATGTGAGTCTTTTCCATGGGCTGCAGTTCTTCACAAACTACTCCAGTGTTGGTCCCTTCCATGAGGGGCATTCCTTCAGGAAGAGACTGGTCTGGAGTGGTCTTCTCTCTCCATGGGTCAACAGTTCCTGCCAGGAAGGGGCATGAGGGGCATTCCTTCAGGAAGAGACTGGTTTGGAGTGGTCTTCTCTTTTCTCTCCATGGGTCAACAGTTCCTGCCAGGAGCCTGTGGGCTTCTCACAGGGTCACACTCTGCTTGGAGCACCTACCTGCTCCAGTGTGGGTTCCTCCATGGGCTGCAGATGGATCTCTGCTCCATCATGAGCCTCCATGGACTGCAGGAGAACAGCTATCTCACCATGGTCTGCACCTCAGGATGCAGGGAAATCACTTCTCCAGCACCTGGACCACCTCCTCCCCTTCCTTCTTCACTGCCCTTGGTGCCTGCAGGCCTGTTGCTCTCACATATTCTCATTCATCTCTTCTCTGGCTGCTGTTGCACAGCATTTTTTTTGTTATCTTTTCTTGAATGCGTTATCCCAGAGGTGCGACCACTGTCACTGGCTGGCTTGGCCTGGGCCCACAGTGAGTCCATCTGTCTTGTAGCTCTCTGGGTTTGGCTCTTCCGACAAGGGGAAGCTTCTAGCAGCTTCTTAGAGAAGCCACCCCTGTAGCCCCCCATGACCAAAACTTTGAAACACAAGCTCAATACAGGTGGGTTAGACTGAATGTTATTATAAATTGAATGGTAGTTAATCTGAATGTCAAAAAAAGTTCTCAATTACATTCATTGCACTGGGCTCTGTGTACCTTAGCAGTTTGGTTTGAAGCAATAGCACAATCTTGAAGCGAATCCCTTGGTTGTCGCCTCTTCCCACACGTTCGTTCAGTTTCCAGGGCAGCTTTTGGATCATGCAAAACAGGTGGCCTTATAGAGAGGAGCACCATTGGTGTCTCCCTCCACTTCTGCATCAGGAGAGGTCAGACCCCATCAGGCATGCATGGATCGAACCCTCAGACTGAACTTTCAAGCAGACACGATTCAATCTAATTATTTTTTCACTCTCTTTGCCAGGAAATAGCTGATAATATGGGAGGGTTTTTTTATTGTTATTGTTGTTGTTTTGCTTGTTTGGGTTGGGGGGGTTGTATTGTGGGTTTCAGGGGTCCCGCGACAAGACCCAGTAGCACATTTTGTATGGGAGACAGGACACACGAGTGTGACCCGCAAAATAGCCTTTTATTAAAACAAGAAGACAGCTTTTATACAGGGGAATATAGAAGTTTTGGGAATAAGGTGGGACCCCGGCTAGGAACATCAAATCCTGAGGGTTACTGATATGGGGACTTGGAGGGATAGGCTGCTGGGATATGTCAGGTTACTTAGGGGGAAGGGAGAGCTATGGGAACAATGGAAGAACTGTTCTGGGTGCACAGACAGGGGAATTTGCTGAGGCTGCAGTGCTGCGGCCTTGTAGCTGAGCTGGTTCCCAGGCAATCCTGCATAGCTGAAGTTGCTCGAAATCTTCTAGAGAGATCTCTTCCTCTAAGCCTTCCTTGCAGCTCTTTCTCATCTCTCTCCACTCTCTGTAGGCCTCTTCTGGTCCACCCCCGACAGGGTTGTTGTTGTTGGTTGTGTTTGTTTGGTTGGTTAGGGGTTTTTGTTTGGTTTTTTTTAATTGTGGTGAAAAGCCCAATGATATAAAACCAGAATAAGTGAAGAGAAGGCAGTTTATGTGGATATTGATAACTGCATGAAGGATATCATATGTGCACTGGTAAAATAAAGTCAATTGAGTTGAATGAAAAAACACCTTTAACTTTATGGAAGAATTTAAATTCCTAGTAAAAAATGAAAATGAGTAGTAATTACAAAGTGTTTTGCCATTCACATAATCCTGTAAAACCATCTGTCAACAAATTAAATAAAATTTCAACTAAGTACTGCCATGTGGGCTAATCTTTCTTAAGTGTTCAGACTGAAGGTTTTTTTCTGGAGCTGCCATTGCTCCTGTTAAAACAGGAACATAACTTGTGGGCATGCATTTTCCAACCTCCCTGTCCTGCCCTTTTAGGTTAAAGGAGGTTTTTGCTTCTTCAGATGGTTTGTAAATCTGACTACCAAATTTTCTTAAGCAGAATCTACTTTGTGAATTTGACCCAGTTTTGTAAATAGTTTTAAAACAGCTGAAATCACACTTTGGCTTAAGAAGAAAAGGAAGGAAAAAAATTAAAAATAGAAAGAGGAGATTTACACATTTCATGGCACTGTCATGTTTTCTGAGAAATTTATTGTATAATATGATATAATTATGGCCCTTTAATCCATAACAAGATTAAAAGTAATTGTTTTCCCATGTTCAGTTCTCCTCTGAGGCTGATTCAGTACATATCCTATTGTTTGTGTAGTATTGCATTATTTAATGAAATCCTCAGATCTTGAACAGCTGTTTGCTGGTTTTGACCTGCAACATTAGAGTAACAGCACTACAAAGACAGCAGATTTTGGCAGCCTTAAATTGTGTTCAGCTGAACTATGATATTTGCAATTAATATGTCACTTGCAAAATTGCATCTGCTTGTATTAGTTTCTGACTGTTTTTAAAGTAGCACCACTTATTACAATTTACAAGCAAAGACCTAAGAATTTTTGGACATGCTATGCAATTCTATAATCAGTTTGCATTTATTTGCATTATGCATTTCGTATCCAGATTTATATTTGGAGTTCTAAATTGGTCTGTAGATTAGGTCCACATGATTTTAAGAACCACTCAGTAGTCAATGGTGTCTTATTAGTAAATGATGTCTTAATAGTAAAAATACAAAGCATGTGTTAAATTTTACATTTTCTTCAGTATATAGATATACATATATTACATATATGCTTTTTTTTTTTTCAAATGGCACTTTTCCCTGTTATTATAACTGTGGTCATTGCCCTATTAAATGTCAAAAATAGAGTCCAGATGCAGTAACTATAGTTTAATGCTATTCTATGCATAAGAATTTATTGACATAAATTCTGTTCACTACTTAACTCTAAACTGTTATTTGTCTTAATGAGGTTAGTTGACGGTTGTGCTTTGCTGAAGGGAAGAGATGTTAGATTAGAAGCTGGGAGATGGCGACTTGAGGAGACTTCGCCAGCTGCATAGACAAACAAGGCTTACTTTATTATTGCCTTAATAAAAGCTATTGAGCCCTGAGTACATGGTAGTTTCTTGGCACCTCGTCCCCAGTGTGCGTGGAACATCCGATTCTCCGGTTAAGTGGTCTGTTCAGTTACACTTCATTTCTCCGGCCCATTTTTCCTGGCTTTCCAGCCATCCTCTAGTCTCGCTAAACAAATTCCTGAGTAACTACTATAAAAACTCTTCCAAAATATGAAAACATTCAGAGGGTCGGTCCTGCTCCTACCTGCTACTGAGCAGCCTGAATTCCCGTGCAGTCTGGCAGGAAAGGGGGGCACCCAGCCTGTTAAGGGATCAGGCAGGAGCTTGTGTGAGTAGGCCTGGGTTTAACACCCCACAGCCTCTTGCTGGAAATGAAATTTGCACCTGTGGAATAGCTCCAGGAGCTAAAATCTGCAAGTCTGACTCTGAGTATTTCTTTTTGTTTGGTTTCGAAAGAAGATTTTTCACCAGCCAAACTGTATTTCCATTAGCCAATTACCTGGATCATAAACTTGAGGTTTTTTGCATTTCCTTGGTATTTTGTTTAGTACTCCAACTAGGAATATTAACAGTGACAACCCTTTTAATGAGTTAAGGAATCCTAATTCATTGCAATGAAAAATATATATTTTTAAGAATATTTTATACAAAACTAAGGAACAAAATCGAACTACATGAAATTCTTGTAGTATAAAAGTGAAAACATATTTGACTATTACACAAAATATTCAAAATAGTTCTTCTCATGGAGAGTTTCTTTTTATCTGGTTCACAAATTAAAAATGTAGAATCTGTGCTTACCTATTTAATAACCATTCAGAGAAATCTGTACTTGATCAACATTTTTGCAGAAGATTGATTAATATTAATTGCATTTCACAATGACAATCTAGAAAGACGTGATGAATAGATCACATCATGAAACAAAAGATACTACTGTAGGAGTCTGAACTTAGCCAGCCTGTCTTGGTTAATAATTCCTAGTTAACTCTTTTAGATATTTAACTGTAACTGGGGTTGATTGTAACTGTTGAATCGAACAAGGGATTTTGTTGTTGTTCTTATGTGGGAAAGAGTGATTCTACAGGTTGCCAAGTGCTCTAGCTTTCATGCAATGAAGCACATGCTCGAGTCATTAAATGACTTCACTCAAGCCTTCAGTCGTTCTTTGTGGTTAGAGTTAAGCTGATGAAGAACACTTTTGCTGGATGGAGATATGAGTAAAGTTACCAAAAATCATAATCCTAACTAATTTCTTTCTGCAGTTAGTAAACTAGATTAAGCTTGTTTTATTTACTTTACTGCCTTAGGATGAGCCATTTGACAGAATCACTTTAGCTTCTTTGATTTTGAATAATCAAGGATGGGGTTACGCTGAGATTGTTCCCTGTTAATCACAAAACAGAGCAGGTGACTTGCAATATCTAATCCTGGAGAACATTTTTTTTTTCTATATTCAGATTGGAAAGACCTTGTAAAAGACTTTCTTAACTAGTTCTTACATTTTACATTGAAGACAATTTTATGTTTAAGGTAGTCTGTTTATGCTCTCAAAAACGTTTCAATATATGTTATTTTACAAGTTCTAGTTTTCTTTTCTTTGTATAGCTAATGCAAAACGGAAATACATCACCCTTAATGATACATAAGAAAATTAGTGGAGACTTAAGTTCTGCAGAACTACAGAGTTTATTTTAAATTTTGTTTCCAGATCTCAAAAGGTGACAATTTTGCTCATTTAATCTACTATGACATTTTTTCTCAATGCTGAGAATAACCACCATAAACTAACGTAGTTGCAAAAAATATATAATTCAACTTAAAATTAATTAAGATTGAAAGTAAGTTTTGAATAGTAGTCCCCCTCAAAAAATACGAAAATGCTTTTTGCAGTGAGAAGAGTAAGAATTTAGAGATTTACTTTTGGAAAATGGAGTAAATGAATACTTTTGTGGATGATGGGTTCACAGGCCACACGTTCACACATTCCACATATTTGTATGTCCTGCATTTAATTATGATAATTTTTTTAAAGCTGAATTTATTTTATTTTTTGTTTTGTTTCCTTTTTTTGTTTCATTTCATTGGACACTGAGAAGGTTCAGGTGGTAGAGAAACAGAACATCTAATATTAAAGTGCAATCCATAGTGTCACGATTAGTCAATGTTATGGAAAATGATAATGTGAGATTATATTCTTTGTGGCGCAATCTCCCTTCACACAAACTGCAGCTGTAGTGTTTTAGATGAGAAAGAGGGCCTGGCCTTGCTTCTTGCTCTCATTTAGTGTCTGAGTGTATCTCACTCTTTTGCGTAGTAGTGAAGGGTAATGCCAATTAGCAACTACCAAACCTAACCAGTTTTCCTGCATTTGAAAGCATCCCAGTTGTATATAACCCATGGTAGCTTTACAGATAGGGAAAATTACTTTATTTTTTCTTCTGGCCCCTTAGGGAGGTTTGCTTCGAGCTATGACCTTTAGGATATCTTAAGCAGCACACCTTTATTTAAATAGCACTGAAACTCTTATTTTTATAAAAGTTTGTTTATTTTTTTCCACTTGTATATTCTGTTGTTAAAATCTTTAGGGCCACCTGCAATTAGTTCTTCATGTTGGTTTTAGCATCTCTGTGCTGCAGCTGCTTACCATACATTTAAGTCTGACAGATGTATTTGTGTTTGCTGTTGCATTTTCTATGTAGACAATACCTCTTTCCAGAGAAATAGTGAGGCAGTGAAAAAAGGTACTGGAAAGCAAAACAAGAGGTGAAGAAGTGAGCACTGTGCTGTGTGTGCCTCCTTCACCTCATCTGACAGTGTGACAGGGGAAGGGTAAGGGCAAAGGCAAACAGTGCAGTGATCTGAGCAGGAAGGAGACCAGGCTCACTCCTTCCACCCATGCAGGAGCATTCCCAGGAACTCCCTGGAGCTTGCCTTTAGCATGACAGATGATTTTGGAGACAAACAGTGCTGTTTTAATTAAAACAAAATGCAGTGTCTGTTACATGTCATCTATTTATAGATGAGGTAAATATGTTCATCTTTGCTTTGACATCTTTGAAGAACAGTGAGGATCATTACTATTAACATATGAATATCAGCTTGGCTTTCGTGTGTTTCAGAGCCAGTTTTATGAGTTTTTAATGATGCTGCCAAGTTCATCAGGTTATTCATGTGGATAAGTGCTTATAGGGCCAAGGCCTGGTGTCTTTACAAACACCTAAGGCCTCCCAGAGTTTAATGGCATCACTCACAGTCATAGTGCCTCCAGTCTAAGTGCGTTAACAGTTACTGGTGTAGCTGGTAATATTTGATAATTGATGACACTTAATAAATGAGAAATTGCCTTTTATTTTCATGCAATACAAATCAGCAAGAGTACAATTTTCAGGTTTTGTATTCAGTGAGCTCCTGTTTAGCTTTCATCAGTGGTAAAAGACAAGAAACAAAAGATATAGCTGTTACTTCTTCCCAGTAATTTGGCTGGGCTGCAAGCATTAGTGCAACAGTATAGCAGAGAGTTCTGCAGGTTGGGTGGTTGGTTGTTGTTGGTGGTTTTTGTTCGTTTGGGATTTTTGTTTTGTTTTGGTTGTTAAGTGTTTTGTTTCTTTTTTTTATTATAGGCTGGGTTCCCAAAACAGCTTAATTGAAATTCACTTCAAGTTAGGTTGCTTCTATTTAGGCCTTAATTGGTAATGCTCAGAGTGAAAGGTATCTGAGTATGAGGACGAAATGTTTGTAGAAAACCTGTCATGGTGGTGAAGACCTTTATGGACTAACAATGCAAATAGCAATATTTGAAGCAAGAGGGTGTTTTCATATATGTTTTTATACTAATGTTTTGTTATTGATATTTTTTGAAAATAGGAAATATATTTAGTATTTATTAATATATTTTAAATTAACACTTGAGATGCTCGAACATTCAAATATGCTCATTTAAATTTTTAAACAGTGAAAGTGGAAGAGGTCTCAAAAATTTTCTCCATAATGTTTTTATTCTACAGCATATGTTTACAGTTGAGTTATTAATGAAAATGTATAGCGAAAAGCAGAACAGGTCAAGATATCTGTGCTATAACAGAGAAATTCGAGTAACATGCACTAAAATAGTAATGAATCATAATGCTTTATTGGTTCCAAATTTATTATAAAGCTGCGTAGTAGTTTTTGCTGTCCAGGAATATGCATATTTATCTTGCCTTATCTACCAATTCAGGTAAAATATGATCAATATTTAGCAACTGATTTAAAACACCCACAGGGTTTCATGGACAACAAGAGGCTTCAGCTTTACCTTCCTTAAAAAGGCATGCAATCATGTAACTTTTAAAAGTTACTGTACAAATAATATTGAAGTATACTATCTCATAATATTTTCCTAAATGTTTAATAATGTTAACATATATCTCTCTATTATTCCCATACTTGGATTCTTATGCTTTCAAATCATCCATTGTGAAAGTTTATGAAGGGCAGGGGCCTCTTAACTAACCTCATATGCTTCTATGACATAGTGACACTCAATGGATGAGGAAAATGCAGTGGATGTTGCCTACCTGGACTTCAGTAAAGCTTTTGACACTGTCTCCCATGGCATTCTCCTGGAAAAGCTGACTGCTCATGGCTTGGACAGTTGCACTGTTCACTGCGTAAAAAAAATGGCTGCATGACAGGTCCCAGAGAGTGGTGGGGAATGCATTTACATCTAGCTGTTGTCAAAACACCAGTGGTGTTCCCCAGGGCTCAGTATTGGGACCAGTCCTGTTTGATATCTGTATCAAAGATCTGGACAAGGGGATCGAGAACACTCTCAGTCAGTTTGCAGACAACCCCACAGTGGGCATGAATGTTGATCTGCTGGAGGGCAAGAAAGGTCTAAAGAAGGATCTGCACAGGCTGGATCAAAGGGCTGAGGCAAATTGCGTGAGATTCAGAAAGGCTGAGTACCAGGTCCTGCACTTGGATCACAACAGCCCTAGGCAGCGCTACAGGATGGGAGATGAGTGGCTGGAAAGCTGCCCAGCAGAAAAGGACCTGGGGGTGCTGGTTGACAGATGGCTCAGCATGAGCTGTCACTGTGCCCAGGTGGCCAAAGAAGGCCAATGGCATCCTGGCTTGTACCAGGCACAGTGTGGCCAGCAGGACTAGGGCAGTGATTGTCCTCCTGTAGTCGACACTGGTGAGGCCACACCTTGAATCCTGTGTTCTGTTTTGGGCCCCTCACTACAAGAAAGGCTTGGAAGTGCTGGAGTGTGTCTGAAGAAGGGCAGCAGCACTGGTGAAGGATCTGGAGCACAAGTCTGATGAGGAGCAGCTGAGGGAGCTGGGGTTGTTTAGCCTGGAGAAAAGGAGTCTCAAGGGAAGCCTTACACTCACTGCAACTACCTGGAAGGAGGTTGTAGTGAGGTGGGAATTGGTCTCTTCTCCCAAGTAATTAGTGACAGGACAAGAGGAAACAGCCTCAGCTGCACTGGGTGAAATTTAGATTGGATAATAGGAAAAATTTCTTCCCTGAATGGGTTGTCAAGCATTGGAACAGGTTGCCCATGGAAGTGGTAAAGTCACTTCAAGAGCATGTTCAAGAGATGTCTGGATGTGACACTTAGGGACAAGATTTAGTGATGGACTTGGCAGTGCTGAGTTAACAGTTGGAATCAATGGAGCTTAGAGGTCTTTTCCAACCTAAATGATTATATGAAATATTACAGGCTTGAGTTTGCTTTCCTGTAAAGGAACCATATATATTAAGCTAAAATATCATGAAAATGATGATGCAAAAGTCTTTTGTTAGTGACCTATGCTCTAAAGTGGTACTTTAACTGGAACATATGACATGTTTACCAGGACTTAGATAATCTTCTCCTAGTTAGTACTCCTAGGTACTGATAGTTATTAGTTTCTCAGAAATAGTGCAAGTAATAGCAGGGATTTGTTCTTTACGCTAGTAAAATAACACTTTCTTCCTGGTTTGAGGAATTTTAGAAAAGAAAGTGGATTCTCCAAGTGCTCTAGGTTACACATCAAAATAAAACACTGAGATGTTTTTCCCAGTGCTAAGCACCAACAGTTACAGCATGACTTTCAAGAGATGCTTAGGTAAGGTGTTAATTAGCCTCAACCAAACACAAACAGTTACAGACTGATTTTCCAGGAGACAGTGCAGCTTTTATTATTTGCTTACATGTTGTGCATGTAGTGCTGGGTTTTTGCTGTTTGTTTCCCTCTCTCACCACTTTTTTAATCAGCTTGCTGTTTATTTTGTTTTCTAACTATTTCCCTTATGAAAAAATATGTACCTTTCCATCTTAGAACATGACATGCAAATATTTAATTACCTTCTACCAGATAAAACTTCTATTTCAGCATATGCTAACATTTTTCTGTCTACCATACTATTGCTCACGTTGGCTTTCAGTACAATTTCTATAGTTTGCTTTAAGGAATAAACTTTGTAAGGTTTTAGGCTTCATAAAAGTACCAGACCTGACTGTTGTTTGTGCAGAAGAGCCAGTGGACCCCACACTTGTGTGCAGATGGCAGCTCTCCAAGGAGAGGATTCCCATAGCTTCTTCATAGCCATTAAGGCTTGAACCTATAAATAGAAAACATTTTATTACAACTGTAGGTAAAAACTCCACTTTGAGAGCTGGTAAGAAGAAAGGTTTTACCTCCATTGATCAAAAAGTTTCTTTGTCAGAAAAGGCTTATTTTCATGTAGTCATTTAGAAGATTTATGGCTAGGAACCAGAAAAGTTTATGCTTAGCTTTCTTTGCATTCTGAATCAATGATAGCTTATATGTGAGCAAAAATGTGGGAATAGATGGTAAAATTAAAGTTATATAAAAATAGATATATGCACTTAGTGTCTACAGAGACAACATTTTGGAGAAAGGTAGAGTCTTTATAATTACCACTTTATCACAAAATTGTAGAATGGTTAGGGTTGTAAGGGACCTTCAGAGATGGTCTAGGCCAGCTTCCTAGGCGGGGACATCTTTAACTGAACTAGGTTGTTCAAAGCCCATCCAACCTCATTTTGAACACTTCAAGTCATAGAGAATCCACAGTTTCTGTGGGTAACCTGTCAGGGTCTCAGCGCCCTCACTGTAAAAAAATTTCATCATTACATTCAATCTAAATGTATTCTCTTTTCGTTCAAATTGTTGCCCCTTTGTATCTTTTGTTCCAAGAATCAGAGAATGGTTGAGGTTTGAAGGGACCTCTGGAGGTCATCCAGTCCAAACTCTTGCTAAAGCAGATTCCCTTACAGCAGGTTACACAGGATCACATCCAGGCAGGCTTTTAATATCTTCAGAGAAGGAGAGTCCACAACATCTCTGGGAAGCCTATTCCTGTACTCAGGCACCCTCAAGGAGTTTTTCCTCATATTCATCCAGGCTCATTCTCAGGAATGTATCAAACTGGTCTTTGTTGCTTGTTGACTGCTCTGGCTTGGATCTCCTGCTCTATAAGAAAGACTGCATAGCAGAAGAGTTTCTGTCATGTACAGGTTTCCTAGAAATTTTTAAGCCAAATTAGTTTGGTCTTACTCTTAAATGTTGCATCAAACTGTTCTTGTTTTTCAAGCTTAAAATCTTCTGTGTACATGCACTTACTCCCTAGATTGGTCAGTCATTTGGTACTACAAATACCATGTTGATATGGATTAAGACAGTAGCAATGATTATTTTTTTTCAATTTCTAATAAGTTCTCTCTATTTTTTTTGTTTAATTTTTTTTCCCCGAGAACATACGAGCAATGATGTTTTGCTTCTCTTTGAGCAGGAGATGTTTTTTTCTAGAAAAGTATTTTAATCTTCCTTAGATAAATACTGTACAGAAAAGTGAATCTTCTAGAACAAGCTTGACCTTTGTGCTTATGTGTGTCACCTCTGCTGACTTTGCTGAGATAATTTTGACTATTTTTCAGTTCTGCTGGCACTAAAGATTCAATAAAATTCAGGCAAAGCCGCAAGACTCTATTTTAGGCCCCCAAAATTACCTTCTGGATAAGGTACTATTAAAAAACCTGCAGAACATAGTAAATAAGCAAAGGAAAAAAAAAAAAATTAAGAGATGAGGAGGAGAGGAACAGGCTGACTTGCAGTTTCAGGAATGCATATTGCAGGGGTGATAATTCAAGAAGCCTTATTTCTAGTTTAAATTCAAGAGTTTTTGACCTGAAAATAATTAGTAAGAAAATTATACTCATATTACACCATTTTAATATCTTTTTAGAGTAGAGATATCCCTAAATTGCAAATATGAGCAGCTATTAACTAGTTACATTACATTAGAAGAAAAAGGTAAATTACATCTCAGTTGATAAGGATATTCTTCTAATCCCACAGCTCCAACTTTTTGTACAGAGTTTGAAGTTTTGGGTTAAAGTGACTCATCTGACTTATGTCCTTTATTCTTTTACTTTTCCATTCATTTGTTTACTTATTTTTAAGACATTTAGAACTCAGCTTCTCTGTTTTCTATCAGTGGGAATAGTTGTGATGTTATCAGTTATTTCCACTTTCAAAATTATTTAAAACCTGGGGTTTTTTTATACACACTAGCTAGAGTACCAATATTTACTCGTAACATTTTCCCTCTGATGAATAAAGTACACATTTGGAGTGGACAAATTGTCATTGCATCCCCAGGTGCTTCCTGCAGTGATTTCCATTGACTGGAGTGCATGTGCTTGTGAAAACAGAAATGATTGACTTCACTGAGTCAACTGAGTCAACAACACAGTCGTTATACTACCAGATGCTTTTATTTTCACATAGCAAGAGTAGCTTTATGGACCATTGTTTTCTTTTTCTCCCACAAGGATTTTTCAGTGTACTTGTAATTCCAGAAACAAATACTCTGTTGCATATTTAAAGAAATTCCTGGCAAGACCTTGAGAACTGCAGGGTATGCTACACAGGCACATTCCTTATGAATATGGAAGTTTGAACTTTCAGCATTTGTTTTAAGAGGAAATTCTGGGGAAAACCAACAACAACATCCAACAAACCCAACTAACCAATACCCCTTCCCCACCTGCTTCTCTCATGATAATAGTATATTACCTGATTATTGGTTTTTGTCATCCATCCTCTTTCATGTCTCACTATATGGAAGTAAGTCACAACAGCTGTCTGAATATCACCCCAGAGAGGTTATTTCTGTGCTTTCTCTGTGTTTACAAACAAAGTGTGTTGTTTTTCCTCTCACATACATTATTATCTTTCTCTAAATACTTGTTACAAATTGACTGTTAATTTATCAAGTACCTGTAATGGATGTTGTGAATTTGAGATATCCCTGAATTTCTAAAGGTCGTGTATATTTATTTGCATCTTTGGAAAGCCAATTGTCAAAGTTTATCAAAGCCTTTCAGACCTGCTGATGGATGTGGGAATATCACCAGGTTACTAATGCATTCTGCTTCTGTTGGTCTAGTTAGCAAATGAGAAATGTACACCTCTGGTATTTTGTACTTCAGGTTGAAGCTAAAACAAGAAGCACAGAATTAACATGCCCTAAAAAGTAGGCTCTCTTCTGCTGAATGCTAACAAACAAACAAACACATGGATTGGAAGGTTATTGTTTGAATAAAGATATAATATTTGCAATTTTTTTTGCATTCAATTGAATGTTTTTTGTTGTGTCACACATAAACTTTAAAATATTTACTCATGATTCTTACTATCCTGGATTAAGTTTAGTTTTAGTACAAGTATAAGAAATTCCATTACATTAAACTAAAGGAGACAGGGAGAAAGCTAGATTTTCACATCTGTTAGAGAATTTATAGAAGTCATTAGAGCTGCAATAATGTATAATTATATGGTTCTGACTGCAGTCAGAATTAAGACTAGTAAGTGCTGGTATGCTAATAGCATTTAAAAAGAAAAAAAGTCCTAGTCTTTTTTTAGTTCATGCTCATCAAATGGGTCAGCCAGCCACTGATGGGTGCGAGGATAGATGAATGTGTGAAAGGTCCCTTTTTGCAGCCTAGCCCAACAGTTTGTCTGTGTCACTGCTCAGTTGGAGGCAAGTGTGATATTTCTAGTATTTGCTGGAAATAGAAATGGAACCAAATTCAAAAGCATGAAAAGTACTTTTCAGAATGTTTAACCAGGAAGTCAGAAGTGTCGCTGCCTTCTTTACCTGTAAGACGGATCTCAGATTGATGCGCTTACTCCCACCAAAGTGAAGGGCATTTTGATCTTACGCTTCTGTGTTGCTTGGAACACTTTAGAGTGAGCTCTGGGATTGACTGCCTGTGAGAGAGGAGACACTAGTTACAGTTATGTTGTTTCTACTGAGGCTAAGCTTAATATTGCAGACATGAAACAGTGTGTAGCAGCAGAGTGATTGCATAGCACCACACAGAAGGCAAATATATTTTAATTTCCTTTTCATGCATCATTTAGTGCTCAAGGCATTCAGTTTGCGTAAATTTTAAGTAATCAAGGTGTAGAGAGGGAAGGGAATAAATATATAAAAAAATTAAAGGAGGAAAAGAAAGAATGAAAAACAAGTAGAAAATGAAAGAAACTTCAGCAAATCAAGTATCCATCGGAACATTGTCACTCTCTTGCACTCATATTGAGTATTCTCAAGTTTCAGATGTAATTTGTGTATCTTGTAATAAAAAGGGGGCAGAAAACAACAGCAGGCAATTACATTCAATCCTTAGTAATTCCAGCTTCTGCCAGTTAACTGGTATGTGACAGGATTTCTAAGACAGTGAAAAGCTAAATGAAGGCAGGATCACAGTCAGGTCTGCAGCAGCCTTTCACAACCCTAAAAGTGCTGTGACCTTTCCCTGCCTGGGGAGTGACTAAAGCAATAGTGTCTCCATTCCTGACAGTAGGCTTGCTTAAAAACTCATTTTAAATCCCCACTGTAATTTTTTAAGTACTTTTTAATAGAGAAATTACTCTAGTATGATGTCACTAGCATGGGCTGCTTTCATCAAACGTAATTCTATTGTGGACTGAGCAGATCAGAGAATAGAGAAATAGGGGCATTGTTTGTATGATCACTGCAATATGTTTAATAGTCAGTGTGTTTTATATCACATCTCAGAAAGGATCTTTGAAGGTAGAATTTCTATTTCTCATCTCCTTCAAGCTCTTTTATATTTTCTCATATTTATTTTGATTGTGTAGACTGAAGTCTAATAAGTATTTCTGATTTCATTGTCATTCATACTGGGATTAATCCACTGAAATCTCTATAACAGTCACATTAAACCTCTTATTGCAATATTACATATTTCTAAAATCTTTCAAAATGTTAGTCTAATGAGGATAGTCTGAAAATAACACGATGGTTTGGAGGAAACAAATGATCTTGAAGCTTATATTCCTGACATGGAAAACCAGTGTCAGACTTCACAAAACAGACACTTCACCTCAGCTGTAAAGAAAGCAAATTTGATAGTAAGGAATCCCAGAAGCACAGAATGTTGAGTTTGGAAGAGGCTGTTGGACGTCATTGGGTCCATTCCCGGCTCAAGCAGGGTGAGCTGGAGCTGCGTCCAGACAGCTTTCGAGTATCTCCAAGGACACTCGATGTCTCGGAGTCTCCAATGATGAAGACTCCACAGCATCCCTGGGCAACCTGTGCCAGAGCTTAGTCACTCTCACAGTAAAAAGTGTTTCCTGATGTTCAGAAATCAGGAAACTGAAACACTCCTGTGTTTCAGTTTGCTCCTGTTGCATGTCCCTGAAGGAGAGTGTGACTCACCCAGACACAAACATGGGAGATTATGGTGTGCTTCAGGCATTCGTATAGAACAAATGTTTCATATTCTCTTTGTGTAGGTAAAGGAACAGATACTGTGAAGCAAGTGGCTGAACTTTATCACTCATATCCTAAATGGTTTCCTGTATTACCGGATATGCTGAATAATAATTCCTTATGTTGGCTCTTAAATTTAATCTCCAGTGGGTAAAACACTTAAGTATTACTTGTAGCAAGAACTGAAATTCAGGGCTTCCAGATACGTATCATGACTAAAAGTATGCTCCATCAGGCCTGGTGTGTCAGATATAGTATATTTTAAATGCTATGAGAGTGTTGTAGGGAAGAATGTTCAGAATACACTGTTTGGTGATTAAACCATTAATCTAGGAGGACAGTGATGTAAGTTCAGTCTGTTCTCCACTTTAAGCGAATATGGGATCGAAACCTGACTCTTCCCAGGTTTTAACATCAGCTTCCATATTTCCACTTAAAAATCTTACCTTAGTTGTGGTCCATAAATCCAAGAGCAGACTAAGAATATTACCTTCCTCTTACCTTTTCCTGCATGCAAGGCTTAAGATTCAGAAGGTGTCTTCTTACATTCATAAGGAACCTGTTCATTTAAATCAGTCATGCAGATACTGCTGTGCAGGGGGATGTCAGATGGGAAACACCATAAAACTTTGCAGTGGCTTTCAGAATATCTTGTTGTCTGGACTTTCTTATCTGGTTTGGTTCTGCCTTTTGTTATGGTACCATCTAAAGATGATTAACTTCTCTTCCAGTATACAGTGCTAAAATCCTTCCCAGCTCTTAACCTTCTAGCTCTTATCAGCCGGTCTCCAGATACCAGCTCCAACCTCCTGAACAAAGCATTTGCCAGGTGCAATGTAAAGTGTGTACCTTGCTAAGTCCCCTTAAGATATGTGATAAGACTGGAACAGTATTGATGAGCTGATCATATAGTCTCCTATAGGCTCTTCTTTCTATTTTATGTAATCTTTATGGCCTTTTGCCAAAGGTGTCAGAGTTATTGATGATATGTTATTATACTTCGGTAGAAGTATGAATTTGATCCAGCAATTAATGGAAACGCATTGCTTTATCTACAAATCATGTATAGTACTGAAATGCCAAATTTTAGGGACACCTACATTTAAATTTAAATTTATGCTATTTTATCCTTTTTTGAAGTTAAGCAACATATATTGTTATGACAAAGAATATGTACTAATAGGTTAGCTTTTAAAGAAGGTTCAAGAAAGTCTGGTGATCTTCATGGTGACTAAAAGGTTGCTAGTCAGATGCCTTGCCTTTCTCTCCTCACACCACCCATACCAGTATGAAAACTGTTACAAGCCAGCTAAGGAAAAGACAATAGGTGTGGGATTCAACTCCTGATTCAGATAGGTGATACCGATTAGGTATCACAATTGAAAGCTCCTCTCCAGTGAAGGTACCAGTAGAAATGCCACTAGAACATCTCTGGTTCTAGAAATGCTGTGAAACGTCCTCTGGTCTTCCATGCTTATTCATGCTTACAGCTTTCTTTGGGCTTACTGTCTGCCCTTTCCTTGCCACCATTTAATATTTGGAAGAGATCATTTCCATAATGACAGAAGTGAAAATTGTCTACCAGATTCATGAGATACAATCTCCATAGAAAAAGATATCTTTTATTCTGTGTAAAATTTGTCCCATACAACCTGTGTTTAAGTGAAGGAGCTATGTTGACAAGCCTAAGTGAAAGCTGAAAAAAAAGAGTTGAAGTGGTCTTAGTTGTTCAGCTATGAAACCTACTCTATGGTCTTCTTTTTAATGGCTAGAGTAACAAAAAAGGGCGAGTAACAAAAAAGATATTTAATTTGTTTTGAAGAAGACACTGTTTTAAATTTTTTAATTTGATCCAAGTTGTTCAAGAAGCAAATGAAAAATGCTAAGAAAAGATTCAGTTTCAGTTCAGATTAGGCAGTAAAACAGACATTTACTTCTTCCTTTAAATATGGATATATCAGAGATATAAAACGGAGAGTGGAAATGAAGAGCCTGCATTACAGATTTGCTGGGACAAATGATATTTTTTCCTTGAAAATATTTTTATATAATTGTAGTATGAACCAGTTTGAAACAATTTTATAGCCATTTGCTTACACGTTAGAGAATGGAGAAATGATTGTAATTAATGGAAGGCTGAATATTTCAGTACCTTCACCTGAGGGCTAGCAGACTGAAAGAAAAAGTTTACCCAGTTTGTTAGGTCAAGGCGTATTCATTCAAGCCAGTAAGAGCCCTGGATACTATCTATAACTGACTCTACAGTCCTGAAAAATGAACAGTGATCTTTGGGTTTGGAGCATTATTTAACACCTTACAAGCATATAAGGTATCTTGTACTTTCAGTTGCCTTTGATAAGTGCTATTTATGTAGTGGCAAAAGCCAGTCTAGTGTGTTTTGCTTTTGATAATCTTGCTGTTGTCTTGACTGCTAAGGAGCCATAATGTAATAATTTCTGTTGGAGCTATGTGTTTTTTAAGGATGTAAGGTGGAGAATATGCCCAGCCACTATTAAAAAATGACCTTGGCCTAGTTTTGAAAACAAGAAATACAAATACAGATTCTAAATGGGGTATTTTGTAAGATAATCTTTGAAGTTACTGTAGAAGTGCTATGCTTTTGGAAGGCATTTTTAGCTTCATGTAAGAGTACATATATTTAGCACATAATGTCTCTACAACTTGAAGTGTTTTTTCTTTTTAAATCATGAAAGAGAAAGTGAGTGAAAACCAAGGTCACATGTCAAATATTTAATTATGAACACTATAGAAGCTTCAATAGGATAAAAAAAAATCAAATTATTTCTTTTTCTTCTTCGTATGATATTGTTTGCTAGATGAAGAAGTTTAGCAAAGAAAAGATTGGACTTTCCAGTGCTTAAAGGATGGGGAATGTTCCAGGGCTTATAGGAATAGGGACAGAAAGGTTCAGTAGGTGGCAGTCTTTCCTTTGAATATTTTCAGCACTAAAATCTCTTAAGTTACTTTTGAAAGCTGATGTCTTTTAAAAGAACCTTACAATAAAGAGATACCCTCAAATAGTTATTATAGATTGTATGGGATGCTTTAGAAAAATGGTGCTTGCCCTAAGCAATTATATCAGAAAATTATATTGTGTTGACTTCAATTTCTTCAGTTGTGTCAATAGGTTATCATTCCTTTTCCAAAATCTGGAGAATATTTGTTCCTCTTGAAACAATGGCATTCTCTCAACACAGTTATTGCAATGAATTTAAGAAAATACAGGTCCTTATGATGCTATAGTTATGATACTGGTTATAGTTATGATATTGGTTGTTTTTAGGATCACAGAACAATGAGTGGATCACAAAAGCGTGATGTTTTTTGTCTGGATAGGAGATGCACAACCTAGATTCACCTTCTCTTAGGAAAAAAAGTGTGTTTTCCTCAAAGTAATCAAGGTGATCTGAGATTTTAAGAGCTGAGAAACACTTGTTGAAACTAACAGGAATTCAGGCCTTTTTCACAGACCCAAACCCCTTGTAGACAATTGTATTCTTATTTAAATAAGATGTAAAAGACAGTATGAGTATAAACACAATGTACTTGGGACTGGTCAAATCAAAAAACCAGATCTTTAGTGCACGTTTACAAAGAACAGCTTTGAAATACTGTCCATTAAGTTTTGTTGTCTTTTGTCTGTCCATCCTAATTATTTTACTTTTAATATATTTACTGGTGCTATAAAGAGCAAGAAGGATACCCTTTTCCTGCAATGATGGACACTGGGATGAGGTGTGATCCAATGGAGTAGTCTAGGAGGAGTGCAGAAACAGGTCACAAGGCACATGAAATGTCAGTACAAAGTATAATCATGTTTCCAGCATAGCTCTTGTGCACCTCACAGTTCAGCTCTCCTGGTAGCTGCCAGCATTCGAAGACTAAGTGTGACTGTTGGGCATGATCATCCATGACAAAAGCTTTTGCAGATTTGCCATATCATTCCCTTTTGGTGTCCATGTTGTAGCTTCACTGAATTACAACTCTAGTACTAATAGTGCTGAAGTGAGAATGAGGCTTATTATACAGTCGCTCCTGTAGGCATTGATATAATTTGTCTATTGAAGAGCACTTTTTTTTCAAAATCATATTTTAAAGATGGCTTCTCATTACTCTGATTTTCAGTCCTATAGTTTCATTTCAAGGACAAATACATGCTTTTGTTCAGGCTAATTTTCCAGAGACAGTATGGTTCAAAATGAGATTTATTCCTTCTCTTCTACAGTTGGTCTTATATTAACTAAGTTTCCATTTTAAGACCTATTTTTTTCTGCTTCATTTGAATGTTTAGGAAAAGAGAAGGATTACATTGAATTGAATAAATGTAGGAGCTGGTTTAGTCTTTTTTTAGTCTTAGTAGTTGTTTTTCTGGCAGGAAATATGCATTATAAGCCCCTCTCAAATCTTCGTTCGCGAAGCCTAGCCATGATGATCATGATGCACTATATGATCTGTGAGGTATTGAAGGAAAATAGTTGCTTTCCTGCTGTAAGGATTCAGTTCAATACACTTGTAGCACCTTTCTTCTCTGTACAAAGTGATTAGATAACATATTGGAACTGTCTGGGAAATAGAACGTTGAGAATACAGCCGTCCAGTTTCTAAGGTCTAGTTCATACAGTGCTGGGTAGCTTTGTCTGACTGATGATTCCATTTTGGATAGAGGTTAGGGTGCTGATCTTGACCAACAGAACCAGTATGATTTTGGGTCTGGTTTCAGGGTTACCCCTGTGGTGCAGTCACAGCTGAAATTAGTTCCCCACTTAAGAAAGGATAAGTTGATGGTAAGATATCTTTATTGTTAATCATTATTTCAGGGTAAGGAAGACAAATTAAAACAGGCGGGATGATGTGTTGATTAACTCGGTTGTTATTAGTTTTAAAATACAATAAAGATGGACAAAAATATAGATAGCACATTTATATTGTTTTGGAAAAAAAATGTTGGCTTTACTTTGGTGCTATTTATGATACTGTCCAGTCACTGAATATTCCCATAGATGATTTACTCATGTAGGAACAAGTGTTGAATTCAAAAACAGTCCAGTGAGAAATGAGTATCTGTATACAGTTTTGCAGCAGAGGACACTTGGCTTTCTGTTCTCGTAAATACTCCTTTTGCTGTCATTATCAGCCTTCTAATCCGTAAGCAGAACAAATATGAGATGTTAAATAAGGCTAAGTAGATAACAAGTAAAAGTAGTCTAGAATTCTAACAGAGATAGTATCACATTTCCCAAATTAAAATGTATTTATATAAAATGTTTTGACTACAATTTTCAATGCATTAAAATCTGATGGTGTTTACTTAACCCCACAATTTTTAAAACGCATGATAAAAATATTTCTTCTCTCCTGGTCTTTCATAAATAGGACTTGACCAAGATCAGGGATCATGAACATTATCCATATTTCCTCTTAAAGAAGATTTCAATATATTGCCTTCAAAACATTGGTCTTTGAGTTTGTCAGAAGGAATAGCTGATTTATTATTAAATCCTCTTTTTCACAACAAAAAAGCTGTACTTACCTGTCTTGCTGTAGATCTTTCAAAAGACTAAAATTATAGATTACTTGGGAATAAAGTAGTGTGTGAAGCATTGCACACTTCTTATTAGAGAAAATAGAGAAATTAATTTGAGATGAAAACATGAATGTGTCAAACATCTGACATGTCATACCACCAGCTGGAAAACAAAAATCTTGATCTTTGTCTGAGGTATAGTGCTTCACATCAGTCAAACAGGTACCAAAGAAAGCAACAGTTTTGTTTGGAATGGGTGAAGTTCAGTGTCATCACTAAGATTTCCACTTCTTTCTCACTGAAAACTGATCAGCAGTGCAGCCAAGTTGCTAAGAAGCCCTCTCAATTAGTTGGCACCAGACCAGAGGAGACACACAATCTGGGGAGTTTTGAGTTGTTGAGATTTTTGAACTAAAAAAACCCCCCAAACCCAAACCAAACCAAGCAAACCCTGCTCCCCCCAGATTTTTTGCTGCCTTCAGGAGAGGCAGATAGAATCCTTCTCTTTTAATAAAGGTAAGAGAAAATAATAATAATATTGGCATGTCAATGGAGATATTACAAAATAAGTTATCAGACTGAATCTGAAAATCTGAGTCCAGACTACTGCTTGAGCTGCACTGTCCAAATTTTTGTTCATGTTTCAAGTCATCTGAAGATAACAAATCCACGAGAGCTAAGACTTCCCTTTCTGCAGCTGCTTATTCCAGAAACTAAATACTATTTAAAACTTAAAATATAATTTGCTTTAGATTCAGAACTTTCAACACACCTACATGAAAGAGTGAAAGTCTTTTATGAATTAAGATTGCGCAAGAAGTGCCAAACTATTCCAGATGTGATACTTGATAAGAAAGGCTGCTTATTATTCTTTTTAATTAAGGCTTGTAATCTTTGAGTATCCTTAGTCAGTTGATTTTGAAGTTAAATGTAGAAATTAGCACACCGAGGTTTCACTTCAGAAAACACAAATTCAGCTTTTAATTTAGGTCACTTTATCTCTGCTTCCTTCCTGTGTATTCACTTTCAGAAGACTGGAACATAATGTGACTCAGCTTGACTCTCCTGGCAGTATCTCCTCAACAGAGGTTCAGTGTTAAGACATTTGCAGGTCAGAGCTGATGTACACTGGTGGAGCATTACAAGCATTAGTGTGTCTATCTGCTTACAGTCAGAGTTATTAGTGCTTTGCTTTTTATTAGGAAAAAGTTCATTCCTTTTCCTGTTTATCGTTCCAATAATTAACTCATAGTGACTCTTCTATTTGCTTAATGGCCTTTTTTTTTTTTTTTTGACCCAATTCCAAATATTTCTGCAAACATTAACTATGTTCCAGATTAGCATGTGAAAGATACTCTACAGCTTTCTGCTTTAACACTTTACCATTCAAATGTATTATTTCTGCTTTAACCTGGGTTTTTAGCCTAGAAGTGGGTCAGCTTCATCTGCCAGCCTAAATTAGTTATATGCAAACATGCATACACAAATGCAGGTGCATTGCATGCCTCTGACTTACCTGTGGAGCAAAGCATTTTGGATAGTAAAACTGTGATTCAGGCAACTCTGGGAGCATGCTCTGTGGCAGGGATATAAGCAAATATTCAGCATGTCACTTTTCACAGCCTTCTCTTTCACTTTTTCTGATGTGTGCCTGAAGGAGTGATCAAGATACAAGTGTCTCTTTGAGGAGAAAAGTAGTAAAATGACGTAAGTGAGAAGAGGGAAAGGAGACATCAGACAATACTTCAAACAGAAGCTGAAAAGCCACACAGACTCCAGCAACATGAAAGATAATCTCAACAAGATTTTTATTTTCTTATCTTTCTCTTCTTTTTCAGTTTTCTCTTTCTTTTATTTGATTTTAAAGTTGAAACCCCTCTTTCCTAAATGCACCGAAACTTCATCAATAAAAGCATGTTAATGCCAGTAGATTTACACAAATCTAATTCAAATTTTCCCAATTAAAGCTTAGAACATTATTTAATTTTAAGATAAAAAAGTTATAATAGTTTGTTTTTTTCCTTGGGATTCATCTACTACCTGATTTTTTTGTATCTCCTATATATATATAAAATATTAAATATTATCACAAGATACATCAACTTATAAAAGATTTCAGTTGCACATTGCATATTACATGACCTATCTGCGTGTTCTTTTACAGCAAGGCAGCAGGACTGCAATGGAAAGAATAATACAGAGCCTAGAATACCCTGTACCACTGCTGAAACAATCCTGTTTTCTGTACGGTACCTCAGGACTTCCAGTGGCTGAGTCAGCACTGTGAACCTACACATTAGAAAGTGTTGCACTTGGCTTTTATGGCTCTGCCCCTCTTCGTTGATAATTTGCTTTTCTAGATCTCACTAGGTTCACACTATTACTCAACATTCTCACTAACATGTCACTCTTACTCTTCAGGTTATCTTTCCTACATTTATAAAGCAGATTCTGTTTTCTACATGTCTTATTCTTTATTTAGTTATTGACCTTATATTCTATATCATTAGTACCTCTGTGTTTGTAGTGTGCTATGTGAACTCTTTTCATTAAAACTCTGGGTTTGAAACCAAAATGGGCTAGAGTTATCTCAAAACAAATTTACAACACTGTGCTAATCATAACAGTTGAAATGCAATGCTCTGAGTTCATGGAATCATGGAATGGCTTGGCGTGGAAGAGACCTTAAAGATCATGTAGTTCCAACACCCCTGCCACGGCCAGGGACACTCACTGGAATGGGTTGCTCAAAGCCCCATCCAGCCTGGCTTGGACTGCAAGCACACATTGCTGGCTCACGTTGGACTTCTTGTTGAGATCTGAAGTTGAAGGTGTATTTTGACCAAAAAAAGCCCTGTAGGTCGTGGATACATCCATATAACCACACTGCTGCTAAAGAGCACTTCAAAACCTGCAGCATCAAATCAGCATCACACAAAGCAATTAGTTTCAATGAGAATAAAATGTTAGTGAAATTGTAAAGCATAGATGCAGCTTCATCTTCTTAAGGTTTATTGCCTACTTTCTTCTATGTTCAATCAATTTTCTTCCAGCATAGAAATTAAGAGGTAAGAAAAGCACAGGGAGAAGATTCTTCACAATCACATTTATAGCAGCAGTAGCCTGAAATCAGACTGGTATTCAGCTAAGTGGGAAAAAAAAATATGATAACCCTAATCCCTGAGCTATGAACATAAATTAAATAGGAGCTACAGCGGAAAAGGTATTTTTCACATCCTTTCTTTCTTTTATTCTTAAGAGATTCGTTTTTGGAAATAGGCCCCCAAAGACTATATTTGCAAGAACATTTACTGTAGTTTTTAAGCATATTAAAACTTGTTAAATAGGCAAGGTAAATCTCATTTCTTTTGAGCAGAAAAGTTCTGCTTGCAGGGGTCTTTGCAAAAAGGTAGTCTCAATTTCTACATGAACAGTTTGCAGTTGGTAGTTTTCTGACACTTAATTTGGACAAGATACTTCCCTGTCACTTTCTGTTTGCAAGTGCTTAAGCCTTATTGGTTTCAGGATGTTTTAAAATGCTGGCATAGAAACAGCTGAGATTTTAAGTGTTTCACAGAAACTCATTCCGCACCCCTTATTGCCTGAAGGATATTGTTCAAGTTCAAAGTTATTCTACTTCAATGTTAAAACTGTTCCTACTCTACTTTCCCACAAATTGACTTATAAGATAATTTGTATATGAAGATTTTATAGACAATAGAGAAGGTTTTCATCTTGGTAAGAGGTTGAATTTACTGATAATGGTGCTCGACATGTTTGGTATTTTCCTAGCCTGGAAGTGGTGGTTGGTATATGTTGGTGTTTAATTTTTCAGTGCTTTGGTCTTGTGTGGCTGCAATGGAAGCCATGATTTTCACACTGAGTTTTAGCTTTTTAAGAAAAAGTAAAGATGAAGTGTCTAATTGCTACAACACTGCAACTGAGCCCTCCTGATAGGCATGGATACCTCTTAATATCGTAATTCATTGTAAATGCATAAAAGTTTATGTTTATTTGTTTGCTTGTTTTTCCTTGTCAGTTAATATGTAATAAAGAGGAACAGTTTGAAAATATTTCTTTAGTCAGTTTGAAATGACAAGTGGATAAAAACCTCATTAGAAAGTTGATTAAAGAAAATCCACATTTTAATATGACTAGCTTTTAACCTTCACAGGCATTGATTCAGACAACCAAACACTGAATGACGGAAACTAAGGTGCAACTTTGTAATCATATACATGTACTCAAGCAATGTGCCTTACAGAATGAGTATAGATGATTAATAGAGGTGAAAAGCTGGTCCACATGTCTCCTGACGTTTGCTTCCTCTCCTCTCCTTTAAGCAAAAAAGTCCACTAGCCCATTTCTCAACATTTTATTCTTTTGTCTGTATCTCAGCTCATAAGCCTTTCACTGAATCTCTTACTTCTGAGGCCTGGCCCTTTACTGTTCATCTGAAAGGGACTGTATGCATAGAAAGGCCTTCTTATTGATATTACGCTTGGGCACCATTAATTTTTTTCCTTATGTTTAGTAAGTTCAATTGGTCAATACATAGTTTAAAGACTTTTTTTTTTGGGGGGGGGGGGTTGGTTTGCTTAATCTTTACCTGGTAGATGAAGTCCATCATTACTAAATTTACTCAGTCAGCCACAGTGGTTTTCCCATGCACCTAATTTTGGTATTCTCAGACATTCACAATCTAGTACTGAGTGTTTGAAACACTCTCATGACAAATCCTTGTCATCCAGCACAGTACCTCCCTCTCTCAACTGTTTCATTGACTAGATAAAATATTATGGCGCTAATATGATTCATCCAGAGCAATCCAGGAAACTTTTTTCTCTCCCTCTTAATTCCATAACAGTAAGCTCTCTGAAGTTTTTCTCATCCCACTGAATCTTTGTCTGTTAAGGACTTCATGAAAGCAAATCCTGATGTTGGTCTTGTCATCCCATGAGGGAGTGATCTCACCAACCTTGTGTAGCCACATGGCCACATCACTACTATATGTTAAAGGAAAAAGAGGGGTGGGATTTTTGTGCCTTATTTTTATTTTTTTTTTTTTAGTTGTTGTTTTTTGTTTGTTTGGCTGGTTGTTTTGTTTTCATTTGAGTTCTTAATACCAAGGAACCCGTACTGTCAAATGGAGAAAAATGTCTCTGATTCACTTGCTTGCTGATTGCCTTTTATGAGCACCCTGTTCATTTTAGTAAACTTAGGCCAGCATGACCTGAAATTCCATATTCCCTACTCGAATCTGACCTTACTTTTATTACAGAAAATGACAATATTTTATGGTAGCACTATTATATTGGCTCACTTTTTCCTGTCATCATCCTTCTCTGAGATGACAATTTATACCTGTGCAACAGCCATAGTCTGCACAGGCTGCCTTGGTGAGGTAACACCTTCAAGCAAATGTCCCAATAGTACTGTGGCTGGCAAAGGGTTTTCTGACTGCTCTCCACCTTGAAAATGAGGTGTTTAATTTGCATGATGAAGGAGGTGAGGTTTATCCACTGTGCACTGCAAGCTCGTTCTTGCATATCTGCTTTTGTGGTGGCTCCTCAAAGCTGTCTTTCTCCTTCCTATTTTATTTCCTCCTCTTTCAGAATAACTGTAGCAAGCAGGTCTGACATAACAACAGATTAAAAACTAGAATTGTGTTTGACTTCCGTAAGAAGCAGAACAGAGTATTAGCACTGCACTTCACCGGACCCCACTTCCTGACTGTAACTGCAACCAAGCCAATGAATAATGAGTAACAACCTAAAGCAGTTTTGAATCAATGATATCATTTACTAAGGAACTATAGAAGGAAAAAATGGATGTGGACTCCCCTGGCAGTGTCATTCTGGAAATCAGAGCCTTGCAGCTTTAAAACATCGGCCAGTTTCTGTCCCCAGAGATACCTCTCCCCATACCCTCTCAGTGTCCTATTGCTTTTAGCCATTCCATTGACTGCAAATCTCTAACCCAATATGAAATCTGGCCTCTTCATGTTATTACACTATATGAGATTGTCTCAAAGCCTGCCAATAGAAAGAAGATTTTGTGTGTCTGGTTTTTATGGCAAATTTTAAAGAGGCTTCTGTTAACACTCAATGCAGCACATTGTTGTTTTTGTCTTATATTCTTTTGGCTGTTTTCCTTTTCAAACCCTAAGCAGCTGCCATTCACCCTGACTCTCCTCATGCATGACTGTTCATTGTTTTTCTTCCTGGTGATTGTCAGCCTGCCAGCCCCCAGGGAGAGCTCTAAAACAGATCCCTACCTGCATTTGCTCAACACCTTATTCCCCATCTGGTGTTTTGAGTTTCTATTTATTGTCAGGACTAAAAGTTGGGTCGGAAAAGTGTACCTTCACACCCTGAGGAGGAATGCTTTGACTACTTGACAAGTAGCCATCCCAGTAAAGTTCTGGGAACATGGGAGAGGCACATTGTTAAATTCTGCAGTTATTGTTAACAAAAATTGCAACTACCACAACTAAAATGCCATTGGAAGAAAAAGAACATTCTTCTAGTATTCTCGTGAGCTGAATCTCAGTCACTGTGCTGACCAAGCCAGAGATTTGCAAGTCTTGCTCTCAGGGTGTTATAATGTCAAATGAAACTGGTAGTACTGATGGTTGTGATCTCCATATTCCTCCAGGCACCATTGTGTCAGTGGCTGTGTCTGGGCTGACCCTGCCATTAACCTCCGTGAAATATTGCCACATACCAGCAGTTTGCTTATCCTCATACAATTATCACTAAAGAGACTTGCATCTGTAAAGTCTCCTGAAGAAATAAATGTAGCATTAGTAGCCATGCAGCAAACATATGGTGCCTCAGAGCAGCTGGGAAAACACGGTGCTCCAGCTTTCTTGATGGAAAGCACTTTTTCTCTGCCAACTGCATTTTGTAAAACAGTTCAAAGGCTTTTACCAGCTTTCAGGGAGCTGCTTGCCACAGGGAAATGCTTGTGAAAGGAGTGGGCAGACAGGCACCCAAACAGCAGAAGTCATAAGGTATCTAGCTACCTCTCCCCATCTTCCAGCTTCTACACAGAGAGTTGGGATTAACTGCTAAGTGGAAAAATTACTAAAGGTATTTGTATACTAGTAAACCCTCTACAACTGCTGGATGGCCAGTTCAAATCATCACATAAACTGAGCATCAGCCCTATAACATGCATTCTGCAGGAATGGTATTGCCAAGATAGTGTCTTCCTGCCCTACACTTCTTTTGACTATGTCCCAGTGAAATCCTGCATCTTCTTGGCCCAT
This sequence comes from Empidonax traillii, assembly GCF_003031625.1. Classification (NCBI taxonomy): domain Eukaryota; kingdom Metazoa; phylum Chordata; class Aves; order Passeriformes; family Tyrannidae; genus Empidonax; species Empidonax traillii. The sequence continues at coordinate 7,102,606 of NW_020955194.1, read as the reverse complement.
CTCCTTTACCTCTTCCTCTAAGGGCAGCCTCCCTGCCTTCATTTCTCTAGTAGGTTATATCAAATTTCTATCAAATCTGATCTACAGAAAATGGCACTGCCTGTCTAATTTCATGGCCTAGTTATTGTAGTTCTCTTTCTGAGAAACATAACCATAGATCAGCCCAGATTAGAAGGGACCTCAAAAGATCATCTGGTCCAACCTTCTGTGGGAAAGAGAACCTAGAAAGAAAGAAAGGAAGACTTTGAGAAAGGAAGAATATTATGAGTGTCAGGTCTATCAGTGGAAGACATTGTACAGTAGGTAGGGAAAATCTGAATCATAATTGAAATACTTTTTTAGGTCTGCTCAATATAAAACCCTCTCTCATGGGACAGCCACATAATATTTTATTTTCCCAGCTCAGAATCATAACATCATATGACAGCTTCTCCATCAAAGAATAGAGTAACCTGAGGAAATATAGGATTACCCACAGGAATTATGTGTTCTTTATGTGTCCTTTGTTAATAAGTTCTCATTCAGGATGGGGATCAATATTACATATTCTGAATTCTTGATGAACAGTTTTCCCTGAAATTAAATTAATATATCCCATGACAATAAAGCATCATTCTAAAACATTGTGGTGAGACCAGCATCGTTATTAAATAATGTATTAAAATTCTTCTTCTCTCTCTCTCTCAAAATGTTAAAGAAAAGGAGGGAAATAAAAGGAAAACATACTGATGAGTCCTGCACATCACCAGATACAGGCTCCAGGAGATTCAAGAAAGGAAAACCTTCCCTGTTAAATCAAAAAAGATTTTTGATATAACCACACAAGTAATTTCCAAATGATTAGATAAACTATAGGGTGTATCTTCTAAATCTCTTCATTCAAGATTTTAATAAATGCTTAGTATGTATTCTACATATCCCATGGCTTTAGTTTAATTACCACAAAGTGTATTTATGGCATTTGGTACATAGAATCTCTATAGTATATGCCTTATAGAGTTGTGGAAAACAGATGTTCTTCCTGGATAGAAACATTTAGAAAAAAATTTTTATTGTAATATTCAACTCAAGAATAACTAAGCATATTTGAAAGCAAACCTGCCTCAGTGTTTCAGAGAAGTTAAGAGTGTTTGGACTCCTTTTGTTATACATTTGAAGTAATCTAAACTTCACAGTCAATCAAGTATAAATAACTTATTACAAAGTATTTAACTTACCTTTTTCATGTCTTAAACAGAGAGACCATTACTTGAATTCCCATGACTGTCATGCAAAGAGTGGAAGGGAAAATATTATTTGAAACTGCAGTTCGAAGTAGCTGGTGTACAACATACATTTAAACAAGTATGTCAAGAAAAATATATTCAGCTATAATAATTTAGAGCTATTCAAATTCTACAGCTTATTTTATTGCAATAAATCAGTGGGATTTCCAACAGAAATAATATTCAGGGTTAATAGAGCATAAGGAGGAAAAGGTTACTCGATCCAAACCACTAGACATCTCCAATCAGTTTTCAAAGAAGGTCCGAGTCACATTGTTAATTACATTCAGCCTTGTTGAATGGTCTCCTAGTTTCAGTCATTTAGTGCATTTTTCTCTTTATAACTTGACAAAGGTAATGTCTTTCCTATATTCCTTAAAGCGCATACCATCTAAGTACCACTGATTCAGTTAAACTTCATTAAGTCACAAAAAATGAAACGACCCTCAAAATTCTGGTTTATTTCTGATATTGTACATTGTAAAACCACTACAAAATTTGAGTTTGAGTTTTCAGATTTTTTCTGAAAATTAAAGAATGATGAAGTTTTATGTAGTTGTTATACTTGTGAATTAAATGTTCCTCATGTGGATCTTAATTCAGGAGTGGGCTTCAAATTAAGCACATGAAGCTATTATAGTAGTTCTGGAAGCAGTGTAGAAAGGAGAAGAGGAGGAAAAACAAGAACCTTAGGAAGATTATAGTAAAATTATTACCATGTAGGAATTGTAATAGAGTAAGGGTCATGACTAGGCAGGGATCTTATGTTAAAGTAACTTAGTTTTGCAATAAAACTTGAGTCTTTGAGGAAAAGGAGAATGGATGACATATTTTGTCCACCGTGAAAAGCCTGTTTGCAGGCTTATGGTTTGTTTTATAGATTAGATGCTTTGGGATTCTTATATATGCATAACATCTACTTATTGGAATAAAAATAGAAAGTTATTTGCTGTGATATTTTGGAAATTTTGGTGATGAGTGACATATACTAAAAAGAGGTAATACCTGACTCAAGAAAACTATGGGGGAATAATTACAGTAATCAGGTTCATGGAAGAAAAATGGTGATCAAGAAATGCCTGATGACTGACACAGACAGAGGAGGCATATTCAGAATGCTAAAAAAAGTTGCAGCAATCTTTGGGATTTACCGATATATACAGCATTTCTCTGGAACTAAACAGTTTGCAGGGATACAAAGACCTTTATCTGCAATACGGTAGAAGAAACAAAGAAGTAATTGGGGACCACAGTGTTCCACTCCCTTCTCGAAGGCAGGACATAAGTAAGGTGAAGGGGTACAAAATTACCAGATAGACTTGTGTTTAACAAAGTTGTGTATGTGTGTGTGGGTATGTATATGTGAAGGGTCCAGAGCATAAGTGCTATGAGGAACAACTGAGGGAGCTGGGGTTGTTTACCCTGGAAAAAAAAGGAGGTTCAGTGGCATCCTTATCACTCTCTTCAACTATGTGAAAGGAGATGTAGTGAGGTGCAGGAAGATCTCCCAAGTAACAAGCATTAGGACAAGAGGAAATGGCCTCAAGCTGAGCCAGAGGAAGTTTGGATTGGGTAATAGGAAAAACTTCACAGAAAGTGAACCACCGAAAACAGGCTTCCCAGGGAAGTGATTGCATCACCTTTCTGGGGATATTTAAAAGACGTGTAGATGTGGTGTTTAGGGACATGTTTTAGTGGTGGACTTGGCAGTGCTGGATTAGTGATTTGACTCCATAATCTTAGAGGTCTTTTCTAACCTAAATGATTCTGTGTGCATGTGACAAGGTACCAGAGGCATGAGAGACCATAGACAGAATGTGTGTGGATTTCAAAAAGCACTGATAAAGTGCTGCACAAAAGGCTTGTGTGCCAGTCCAGTAAGTATCATATCTATAGACAGATCATATATATCTACCTACCTATCTATATAACATAGAGATATGTTATAATCCTAGGATAACTTAATGGAGACACATTTCATTCATAGTTCTAAATAAAAACTTTATTTCATTACAATGCAGAGAAATATAGAGTGAGGTGAAATGTCAGAAGAATGAATGTTATGGTAATCATTTAACTTTTAGAAGAAAGGCAAGAAAAGCTGCATCTTTCATGAAGAAAATAGCTTGAGAATAGCTAAACAAGTATGGTTGGCAACTGAAATACAGGTTAGGCTTGGTTATATTAAAATCTTAGCTCATACTTGCATATAAAGTGCTCAGTTCTGGGTTTCCACTTGTCCCCAGTGGGATCACAATTAAGAAAAAGAAGGAAAGAAAGTCTTACTGTTCTTTCAGTGGATTAATATGTTCCAGGATTTGAGTGTTATTTAAGCTTCTTGCATATGTCTTCAGTAGATTATGAAAACCAAACTAAATTTCCATCACTATTACAAGCTGTCAATTATAAATTGCAATTCTTCTCACACAGAAATGGGTATGAGTGAAGTTTTCTCTGGAATAGTTTTGTCATAGACTATTTAAAAAAAACAATATGAAGATAGAGAAGTAGAAAAGAAGGAGATATTACCGGGCAGCAAGATGGTGAAAGAGAAGTATGAATTTTATATGATCACGAAAAAATAATATAACAAAGAAGTCTGCATGGGGAGAGAAAGGGAGTGAACTGTTCTGACAAGGACACATTTCTACAGGAAGATGGACTGCAGTGTTTTCACCATGAGAGTTAGTTTCAAATGAAAGCAACAGTGGTTAGTTTGGTTTATGGGTTTTGTTTGTTTGCATTTTTGTTTGTTTTGGTTTATGTAAAAAAAATTAAAGCACTGTTTGAATGAATAAGTGAAGATTTATAGGAACATACAGCTGTAGAAAAGTTCATAAATGCTGTTAGTCAAAAATTTAGACAAGAAATTGTTGCATAGGAGTAAAAAACCCATTAATAGCTACGCACAGCTCAAAAGTTGTTCTAAGATAAAACCAAACATGTCTAGTGCTACAACTGACTTGCAGTCATTAATTCCCTCGTACTTTGGTTTCAGCTGATGGCACTCAGGTTTATGAAATCAAACACATCATCCTTATTAAAAGATTTTGATGTTCATATGCAATCACAAAACGTCACAAACTAATATGCTTTTTATTGCAGAACCAGGATAATAGTGGGTTTGGACTTGCAGTAGCTGCTTAGAGAAAACCTTACTTCTCAGAAAAATTTATCTAATCCCAAAACTTTCAGAAGGTTCTGAGAATTCAGTGCTAACAGTAGCTCCAGTCAAGAGACAGAAGAGTTCAGTACCTGTCATGATTAAGCCTGTTTTGCGTTTCAAAATTCAAGGGTGGGCAAGGTTACTTTTTCTTTTTCCTTTTCTTTTCCCTGTAACAATGGAGAATAACAATGTAGTACTTCTGAAAGTGTCTGTGAGAAATACAAATTAATCTGTTCTCCCTCTGTGAAGACTTTCTCTACATGTGTCATATGCTGATAACATTACCCAAGTAATTATCATTATCTCTGAGCAAGTGTTTTCAAACACTTGATATCTTTTAATAAGGAAAGCATCATGCATTCTGTATAACAGAGCTGGCAAGATTCAGGTGATATGGTTACCCAGGAATAGAACTAGAGCAACAGGAAATGTATTGGGGATTGAAAAATCAAGATAAACAAAAAGCAGAAATTCCATGCGTAAAAAAATATTGCTCCTGCATAGCATTATTGGTTAATAAATATCATCATGTCTCACAGGGCTACTGTAGAGCTTTAGCAATGAACTGCAGTTGCCCATTGGATGTAACTGTAAAACACAGTTCACAGAGTGGAACATAGCAATGAATTAACAAAATACCCAATTCACTGTATGTACACATCTCAACTTTTTAAACTTATTTTCTTCACAAAAAGACTATAACTGTTTAGTTTAATTACTTCATTTTTACTTTTGGCATAATCTAAGTTTAACACTCCATCTGCAAAAATGATTAATGAACCTGCAAATAATTCATGTAATGGTATAAAATAATAAACTATAAAATAGTGTGAAAGCACCACACTGCTTTTTACCCTGTTCCACAGATGTCACGCTTTCCTGGGAAACATTTTACAGTATATTAACTGCCTGATCATTGAGAATTAATTATGAATGAATTTGTCTTCCTTTGCCTTTTCCTCAACCAACTAAAGAGTTAGATGTTCTGTTACAGAACTTTGATTTGGAATGATATAAAGAGATCAGCAGTCTCCTGATCTCTCTTTTTCTTCAAAACTATGAGTTGAAACAGTTGTAATTTAATTAGTAGAACTTTAGCTTACTTTTTTTACCTGTTCATAATCTGGACCAAAATGAACATTTTACTATCATTAACAAAAAAAATTACTGGTGTTTTTTTTTTTTTTTTGGTCATGATAAGTTATCCTGCCACTTCTGTAATTAAATCATTGATTTTTTTTTTTCAGTCTCTGGGAAGGAAAATGCAGAGTTGTATCCATTTCTTCAATTCTTTGCATGGTCTGAACTTGAAGGTGAATCAGAAAAGGTTTCCTTCTGGCACTATTTCTACTTAAGTAGCAGTGAGGTGGACCCACTGCTATACCCCAGCAGTACATACATTCCATTTGCTTTAGCTTTAATTTGGTTGAGCATGAAGTTCCATGAAGGATCTCCTTCTCCTTGTTTTGGGTATAGTAGCAAGATTGAAAGCAAACCTGTCCCATGTCATCTTTGTCATGGCAAGGAAAATCCAATCCTTCAGTCTTGGTATCAGCCTGGAAACTTGCTGTGAGTTTCTAGTTTCACTAAACTGCTCCAAAAGGATCATACTGTCTTTCCCTGGCCTCTGAAAATTTGCTGTGGATTTGCTCCCTCCTGCAATCAGTATTCTGTTTCCCTCAAAAGTCTCCCAATTCAGATAGGCAGCAGCAGGGGCAGGGGAGCAGCAGTACACACGTGGCTTTGCTTTGGATCCTGTAGACCTTTAGTACTGTCCAAACCTCCAGTACTGGCCAACAGGTGCTTATTGCTGTTTATAACACTGATTGATATATCACTTCTGAGTTAAACGTCCCCACTGGCATCTTAAAAGACCTAACATTTAAAATGCTCATGACACTGAACAGGTGTGGCCAAGCCTTTCCAAGAGTTTGCAGTTCAGATGCTAGCAGCAGTGCCCATTTACCAGGCTCCACTCTGACCTGACCAGGTTTTCCTGAAGAATGGCTCGGAGAATGTGTGGAACGTTAATTTCTTACATTACTGTTGGGGTGGATGTCTTAAACTGTGAGAAGGCACTTCAAAAAGTAGAGGTGCAGTGGGAATTAGGGAAGTTTGTGTGCTCTGCTCTCTGTCTATTATGTTAAATAATATGTTCAAAGACTTTCTGGGTCCCTTCTTTCTGAATCTCAGAAACAAAGGCAGAGCTTTTCAGACAGGCGAACGTCAGTAGGAGAGAAGGTAAAGGCTTAGAAAGTGCAATGTCTCAGATCTTTCTGAGACAGAGGAATGAATGAATGCATTTCTTTATCTTTGTGAATATTTGTTGGGTGAAAAAAACTGACATAATAACAAGACCTTTCCTTACTTGTCTTTGGCATGTCTCTTGCACCTGGGCAACCTCTCATAACCATTTTGTGTTGAATCACAGGAATGACTTTAGTAATGAACAAAGGCTGCACCACTCCTGTTACTCTCTACTGATCCTTGCCATCCTTATGCAGCATGTACTGAACTTCCACAGATTAAGAGAAACCTCTATTCTAAATCACTCAAATAAAAGTAAAATGACACTGAAGCAGAAAAATGCACAAGAAGAAATTGTTTTGAACAAGCCTTATCTGTAAGAATTAAGCTATCAAATCTATCCAGATGTGTGACAACACTTATGTAAGTTAGTAAAGAGTGCAAAAAGCCTTATGGGAAACCTTATGGTTGGTTGGCCTTATTCTCTTTTGTTGTCAATGATGAGCATGGCAGGCTGTAACAACCTTCAGGCTTAGTTATTAAAAAAAAAAAAAAAAAAAGAAAAAATAATAAAGGCATTTTTAAATATAAAGAAAGCATTGGAATAGTGATAAAAATAAGGAGACAGTGTGCTTCCCTTCAAGGGATAAAGCTGTCTAGAAAGTCATCAGTGAATCATGAACTGATGACTGAGAAAACTCATGAGTCCTAACTGACCTGGAAAAAGGGCATTACTTTTAAATTCTCTGCCTTCCTCTTCCTTCCTCTCTCCCATCCAGCTCCCACCACCCCCTAGCCAAGAATATGGAACTGGAAGAAAACGAAAAGCCAGTCTAAATGTAGTTTCACAATTCACTGATTTACCTTCAATTGCACCTCTGACTTTTGAAATGCTGTGAGGCTCTGAAAGAAGGAAAACAATATGGAGAGAGCAGACATCCTCAGAGGGATAAGATTTGCCAAGCTTAAATGGAGGTCAAACGATGTTGATGAAAATCTAAAAATAGCTCTTAAGCTGTAAGGAAAGAAAACTAGTTGCATTTGTTCATTTTGTTTGCCATAAACTTAACCTTAAAGCAATTACCAATCTGTATATAGATGGCTTCTTATATAGCAAATAGATTTTATATACTTATGAAATGTGTTTTGTGTATATCTGATTTCAATTACTTCTGTTTCCATCAGCCTCTGCAGGTTGATGCTTTCAGGTTCTATGATTCTATATTTTAAGCTTTGACATGAAATATGCTAAAGAAAATGCTTAGAGGACATGAGCCTCTATAGGTACCATATAAAAATTGAATTTTCTTTCAGAAAGTGAGTGAAGTCATAAAACTTTGTATTAGTTTGATCTCTGTTGCCGCTCATTAAAGGAGAGGAAACTCTCTGTAGGTTTACTGTATATTAGAAGACTAAGTTCAGAAATGGTAGGCAGTGTAAAACATTAAGGAATTACTGATATTACTTACATGTCACTGCTGAATATGGCTGCTTAGTGCAGCTTTTAACTCCAGTTTGTTTTACAGAGTCATATCTGAGAGCCCAGATACAAGCAGTTATAAAATTATTTAGACTGTCTTGTTAATAAATATCACTTTTAGTAAGGTTATGCAAGAATAAGTTAAAAAGAATTAAAATGTTTTTAAATTTTCTAGTATCCCCATGCTTTGGAAGAGGAACAGGAAGTTCATTAAGTGTGATTTTCTCATATATAGCATGTCCTATGTGAAAATAATATTATGTTGAGTTGGTCTGCGTATGCTATGGAGCTGCACGGACTCCTAGCATAACAAGTATCTGAAAATCCACTGATGCTTCATGTTTATAGAGCAGTTTTATGCTGACCTCACATGGCCTATGAGTGCAGGAATGGAACAGAAATTCCTTGCAGTTGTTCCCCCCAGGAGGTCCTGAATTGCTTGAAAATTTAGGCTTGAAAATATTTGTGGTCACACAGAAAACCGGAAATTGTGTAGTGGCAGAAGAAAGGGAGGAAATATGAACACTATGGTAGATGGAGACAGAAATGAGATCATCAGCAAGTGCTTCTGGGAATACCTATCTGGAAAAGTACAGCAGACTAAGAAATACGGGTGACACAGACTAAGCAGAAACTATGGATGTCAGAAAAGGTTAGAGGAGAAGGAAACTATTCTATAAATAATAAAGCACTGATACTTGCAAGTAATGGAAACGTGGAGTTGTGAATAGTTCCATTAAAGAGCTGTCATATGTACTGGTAAAACTCATGTTGCCACTTCAGTAAATCTCTATGAAAGACGTGAGCAACTTTGTACTGCTACCTACTACTGCCTTTTTGATGTGAAGTCCACTGACCTGGTTATTCAAGGTTAGGATGTTTCTATGTTAACAAAGTCATTGCTTCATTTCACCTTAAACAGAAGAAAAAGAATGCAAATTTTATGACCCTGAGTCTTTTTAAACAACATCAAGATTTCTTTTTACCATGAATAACTAAAGCCTTCCACTACTCTAGAATATAGCCAAGAGTGCAGTCTTCAGTTGTATCTAGTAGCTATATCTTTCATGAAAAAAACCCAATTGTAATACAGTTCTAGAGTTGGTTTTACAAGTTCCATTTACACAGTTTTGAAGAGTCAAGCTGCTTATATAAGAATGGCAAATTTTGTGTTGTGTTTCTAACCTGCCTTACTGCTTGAGAGCTGTGGAGGGAGTATTTGCAGGGTTACTCTGGTGTGAACTGGGAGGATTCTTAGGCAGGCCAGATAGCTGCAAGTGGTGATGCTGAAACAACCAAATCAGATAAAAAATTGCAGAAAGCCTAGAAATAATGTTATTTTGTCTTCTACTTTTCTTTGAATATTTTTTAAGAGCTCATGTTGATGAATTTATAAGTAACAGTCATCTTTCATACATGTCGATAAAACCATTTGATAAACTCTCAAATATTCCAGTCCTTAGGATACAGAAAACAGTTAGACTTTACTGAATTTCTCAGATGGCCATAGCTCAGCTCAACTCAGACAAATTTAGGGAATACTAAGTTTGAAGCACAGTCCCATCACACACAGTCACCTGACAGATGAAGGGACAGAGCAACATTGTGAGCGACTTTGTGTCTCTGTTTCTCAGCTGCTTCAGGCTGTTACAGGAGGTGCCATGGAGGCATATATCACAAGGGGACATGAGGGTGGGGTCTTGGAAAACGATGAATCATGCAGACATGATAAATAGAAAGGGAATTTAAAACTTTTGTAGTTGTCTGGAGATAGAATTTCTCCACTGTTGGCAAAAATTCACTTAGAAAATATTTCTTTGTTTGCTTTTGTGACTAACAGGGAGAATTTGAGTGAGTACTTTTGTCCTTTGAGATGTTCCTGGTCACAGGAAGAACAGCTGTCATGAATAGACAAATGTTTTTCTTCCTTTGCCTTTCTAGAATTGCTTCATGAAAAATATTTATCTCTGAGAAGAGAATGCAAATTGTTCATAATGAATCTTAAAAAAACCCACAGGCAACTTTATTTCTCAACAGTCAAGGGAAAATAAGAGTTTGGGGAAAACACTGGAAAATATGAGAGTTCTACCCCACTGCATACCACCTTTTAGTTCTGATTCTTCTGTCTGATTGTATTGATTCTTATTTTTCACCTTTGTGTATACTTGTTGGAAAAGGAAGAACTCGACTACCTTATCAGATTGGTGCATCGAGAACTCGTTTATTAGTGATAATCAGAAGGCTTATATGTGGTTACATAATTAGCTCATGCATATTACAAAATTTAAGCTGCTGATTGGCTATACTACATTTAGTTTGCCATAAGTCTATTGGCATCTAAAGCATTTAAATATTTTCTACTCTGGTCCCTGTTATCACCATTAGGT
>NW_020955194.1:7086528-7089317 GCF_003031625.1 Empidonax traillii | reverse complement strand
ACTCTGGTCCCTGTTATCACCATTAGGTCATTCCAAACTTACATCTATTACTCCCAGCTAAACACCAGATGTTCCTGTTATCACTATTAGGCCTTGAATCTTACTACTCCCAGCTCTTTTCCCAAGAGACCAACTCTTCTTGCTTCTGTCCTCTTTCTTTTAACCATTGCATTACAATATCTTCCACATATACTCACCTTCTATTGATGTTTCAAGATGAGGGATTTACTTGCTGTTGAATGCTATGTAGCTTTTCCCAGTGAAGGCACTAATTTATTCCATGCTAGAGGGACACCATTCCTTTAGTTTAATTTTCATTGAAATATTTTGCTGTGCTATGAACACTAATCTGAAAGTTGAGTAAAATGAATGTACATAGAAAATGAAATTATTTACTCAGTGCTTGTTCAATGTTATCAGTCTCGTAAAGATTCATAACATACAAAGCAGATATATATCTATTTCCCTCTCCTATTTCCTTTCAAAACCTTTATTCCTGTTTCTTTGATACTATCATTTTGTGCCTACCGAATTCAGAAAGAACATATTTTGTGCTGGTTTATATCCCCTCATATCTCACTGAAATAGGTGGAATTCTGGAAATATTAAGTTTTTCTTGATAACTTTTGTAACAGTGAAGTGTTAGAGAATATTTTTTACATGTTTGAAAATAATTCTCTGTGATACATTTTCTGATAACATGACAATTTCATATAAAACTCTTGGCTTTAGCACATCCTCAGTATTACAAAATAAAGACCTGTAGTGTATTTCTGAATGCAAGAGGCATGTTCCCAGTTCTGTTCTAGAAATCTATACACTTCCAAGAATACACATACTGGGTCTGACTTACCAGTGCTTATCCACTTGCATAATCTTTACTTGCACAAGCAATCCTGTTGAAGTTAAAGCTCCCAGATACAATGGAATTACTCACATGCTTTAAGGTTGCATGGATCTTGACAATTGCATTCTACCCTCCAGCTAAAAGTTTGCCTTTGCTACATCCACCTGAATGCTTCCCTGCTATGAGTATATATTCTGGAAGCTGACAAGTGTATGGTTTAAGAAGTAGAGAGCCAACGATAAACTGCCGCACAATTTTTATGAAAAAGCAAGTCTATCTTGCTTTTAATATTTTACATATCTTTTCAATATTGTAGAATGTTACTGGTTACCTCACTTTACAGCAATCGTTCTCAAGAAAGCCAAGGCTAGTTATAGATTTATTGCTGATGTTAGGAGGAGGAAGAAAGAAAATTTGAACATTGTCAATACCAGTCTTAACAATGACTTTCATTGTTGGGGCAAGAAGTGAGGTCATATTTGGCACTGAGTCCCAGACTGTTCTGCAGCAGTGCTCTGACCCAGCACAGACTCTACAAAGAATTTTTCTTTCAAAAGTGGAGGCAAGTATTTGCAAAACACCAGTACCAAAGCTGAATTTTCTAGTCTCTCAAAGGATAATACATAGGCTGGCCGCATTCTAGGTTATAATGTGTCATGACTGCTTGATGTCCACTGTCCATATGCTTACTGGGTGCATACACATAAAGCATCCTCCATATGATACTAGTAATGATAAAACTTTCAAAGTGAATGGTGCACAATCTAGTGCATTATCTGGCTTGGCTTAGTTAGCTGGGATAGCTGACATAAATGGATTTTACATGTCAGTAGTGGCTATTAGCTAATTGTATAATCTGGCTTTTGGATGTGTTTCACATGCAGCCTTACTTTTAGAAAAACTGCCAATTGAAGAAGAAATGAAGTTTCCTCTTTTTCTTCCCCTCCTTTGAATTACTTAACTACATAACCATATCCTTATCTTCTATTGAATATATTTAAATAATTCTTAGAAAATTATTATGTCAGGAAGACTTTGGAAAACAGTTATTCTTGTGAATGAGTGTGTGCCTATGAAACAGAATGAGAGTGATGCTGAGAGTGGGGGTGTCTTCCTTCTCGTTTGAACAAACTGAGTTAATGAGTGGTTTCCTGTAAATATCCAATTCTACAAGCCGAACCTACAAAACATTTCCCCTCGGAGTATTATTGTAATCAGCATTGTCCTTTGGGAACTCAAATTCTCCATGCTAAATTTCTCTCCACAGTACAGTGGGATTTTTGGCAGGAGCCAGCGAGGAGCATGTGGGATCTCAGTATTAGACAGAGCTCCACTGCTGATGAAGAAAAGTATTGTGCCCTTACCTTGCAAGAATATCTTATCATGTGTAGGAGTTATGTTGGGGTATCTGAACACAGTTCCTGATTTGGTCAGTTCCAAAGGAACAATATATCAGTACATCAGTCCATCATCAAAATGTTATGGAAACAGATTTAAGTGTTTTACTATCTATATATATTCTGTAAGCTGAGCTTGTAGAATATTTGTTATATTTGTGTGGCTGTTTGAATCAAATGTGTATTTCTTCGCTGTAAAATGAGAATGTACGTCAGCTCACACTCTGTTACAGAAATTTCTGCAGCTCCATGCAAGTCAGCAAAATAGCACAAATTTATACCGGTAACACTATGATCCAAATGTTTATTAAGCTTATATGTGTCACCTCAATAGATGTAAACTCGTTACTCTGAATTTTTAATATCAGCTGGCTGTGACATGTTTTTTGCTATTTAGCCCATGTATCTGTTTAGCAGGCTGTATAATTACTGCTGTATGTGTCAAGACTATCCTAAGGTGATAAGATCTTGTTCCCCTACTCCATTTCCCCCTAAAAAAAAAAAAAAAAAAAAAAAAAAAAAAAAAAAAAAAAAAAAAAAAAAAA
>NW_020955194.1:7020033-7086102 GCF_003031625.1 Empidonax traillii | reverse complement strand
AAAAAAAAAAAAAAAAAAAAAAAAAAAAAAAAAAAAAAAAAAAAAAAAAAAAAAAAAGTGTGGTGTTATCCTTATCTTACACTGATGCACATTAACAACAACCTTTCTAAGGTGAAATTGCCAGTTTACAAATAATGGCCATGGCGAAAAAATTGCACCCTCCTGCTCCATGTCATGTGCAACATTCCCAACCTTCTTTTCTTCTCTTCCGTAGTTCTCCTACTCACAAAACTAACTTAGTTTTCTCAGTGTGATAAAATCCATCTGAATTAAGTTGCAGTGTACTGTTCTCTGTAATTCAGAAATATGTTTTATTGTTCTCAACACTTTTTTTAAAAATAAATTGACGTATAAATGAAAACCTTTTAGCTGTTTATTTACTTCATGAGGAGTTTATTATAATAGTCGGGAAATTGAACATGGAAAAATACCATATAAGGATAGTTTAACTACATTGTTTACACACATCTGGTCTCATTCACTTGGATTCATTTATTATTTGTTCAATATGAGTCCTTTATGTGTATGAAAAATAATTTGATAAGGCTTTTTCTGGCTCATCTGCACTAGACAGCTTTAAAAATATATTTTGCAAAGCTCTGTGACCAGAAGAATTGTTTAAGCAGCCTTAGCCTTTTTTCTTTTGTAATGGATACTGACCACTTAGCTTCACCTAAATAATACTGTTATTTTTTTAATGGTTTTGATATTGAGCTCTATTTGCCTTTAAAACTTCAGTAAATGTCATAGGCCTGCAAGAATAATTCAAGAAAGACTATTTAGCTTTACTAAGTTATTCTTTCTCAATTTTTTTTAAGGTTTTTAAGATAGCTTAAGAAAGGATTTTTTTTTTTTTTTAACAGATATCTAATAATATTTTTAATCTAGTTTGGGGAAATCATTTAGTTGGGGATTTTTTTGTACAATTGAACTAAGCAAGATTTCTGAAGCTAACTACCTTTTCTTCCAGTGAAAACGGTCAGGAAATAAAGTACATTATGTTCAGCTGTTTTCTTTGCTGTACCTGTCATGGTCCAAAATCTATCTCAAGTTGGGGAATTTCACTCAGTTTCATATAATTTATTTTAAGTTAGCATAAAATTTTAATTATTGATTCAGGTGTTAATGAATTGATAAACAATTAAACTTCTAGAAAATAATGCCTCGACTTCACTCCAGAGACCTTTCTTCCCTACTTCCTTGTCTCGAATCCCCTCACTCTTCCTAATGCTTCATCCCCTTGGTGAGGCACTGGACAGAGTGGTAGGTGGGAGTCAGTGTGTTGTGTTTCTTTTGCTTTTTGCTGCTCCCTCTTTATCACTCAACTCCTGCACTATGATTTCCTCCACCACACCCAGTGTCTTCAGAGGCTGTATCAGCTTGGGTGTCTCCTGTTGTAGCTCAACCTGTGCATCACCCTAATGTCTTCTTTAGGTCTACAGTTTCACCAGAATCACCTTCTGGTCTCTGGTCTCATTCTCTCTGGTGCTAAGACCTTACATCACATTCTATCTGAAAGGAGGTTGTGAAAAGGTGGGGGTTGGCCCCCCCTTTCTTCACTAAGAGGTTTCTTAATCGTTGGAATGAGCTGCCCAGGAAGGTGGTAGAATCACTGTCCCTAGAGGTGTTCAAGAAACATCTGGACGTGGCACATGGTACCATGGTCTAGTTGACAAGGTGGTGATCAGTCAGAGGTTGGACTTGATGATATCAGAGGTCTTTTCCAACCTAAATGACTCTGTAGCAGTTTTTCTTGTTGGTGCTTTAAGAGTGAATGGATAGAAAATAAAGTATTCTGAGATCGTAACTTTTCATATCTCCACTAAGAAAAATTAGCATCAAAATATAAATCTCAGTGTATTAGCCTATTCAGTGAAAAGTAAATGAAAGACAAGGTTATATTTTGCAGACTAGACTCCTGTATGGACAGAATGTTAAACAACATGTTAACGTGTAACAAATTATACAGAGACACCTGGCACTGGAGGAAGGGCTGAAGTAGCTTAAATACTTGATTCTGTTTCCTGATGTAGCTTTTCTCAAATATATACTAAATAGTTAAATACAGTTTCTATGACAAGCATATCACTTCTTAAAGGATCTTAGTCTTTTGGTCCACTTCCATTTCGTCTCTATTTCATGAAGCTGTATGATTATTTTGCACTAACACATGGGACACATCCTACCAGTGATACTGGTCTGGGAATGGAAAGGTTTGGGGAATACATGAACAATTGCATTTTATAGAAACAACTTCTAAATAAGATAAAGTCAAGTAGACAACTGCTAGCCCAGAAGTTGTAAAACACCTCTTCATTTGCAAAAATC
Source organism: Empidonax traillii (assembly GCF_003031625.1). Classification (NCBI taxonomy): domain Eukaryota; kingdom Metazoa; phylum Chordata; class Aves; order Passeriformes; family Tyrannidae; genus Empidonax; species Empidonax traillii. The sequence goes on along the minus strand of NW_020955194.1, from coordinate 7,083,774 downwards.
TACCAGAAATGTGTACAACCTTTAGGTTAGAAACCAACTAAATTATTGGATAATCTCATGCTGTATTGACCTTCAAAAAGTTTCAGTTTTTTAAAAGTGGCCAGGGAGGTCTGACTAGTTTAACATTATTTCCATTTTCTTGTCTCCTTGGGACGATATACAGGGAGAGTTAAAAACCAAATCTTTCCGGTCAAATTCCAATGTAAATGAAAGAAAAGGGAATACACTCAAGAAATTTGCTCTATGGCTTTCTTAGAGGAAAATATTGATATTGGTTATTATCCTAGAAGAATGTATTATCCAGAGGTCACCAAAGAGGTGGTACTGGTGGAGTGTGTCAACTGCTCCACCAGACCATATCTGACTCTACTCCCTTGCTACAACTTCAGTATATTCAGGGCATGTTTTTTGCTATTTTTAGTCTGCTGCAGGAGTGTAAAAGCATAATGATCTTCTTTGGAAAAGAAGAAGACTGGACAAAACCAGATTGGTCTAGAGATTATTTATTGTTTGAAATGAACAGCTATTGTTAGTGGTGCCACAGAGATTAAACTTCAAAAAGACTAGCATTTCCTCTCTGCATTGCATTTCAGCTATTTTTTTTTTAATAATCCTGTGGAAAAAAATATTTTGAAAGAGTCTCTGGAATATCATGATTCCAACTGATCTCCTTTGTTCCTGTTATTAGATTTCTCCAATTTCATCCTTCTGCTATAGCCCTTGAAAGAATATGCAGCTGCTATATAAAAGTCAGACATTTCCTGTGTTAGGAGATTATTCTCTGCTTTTTTGAGAAGGTGTGCATCTTTTAAACATTAGAAATCTACTGCCAAGTACAGTTCATAGTGTGAAGATAAATAATGTCATTAAACTGAAAAAAACCTTTTAATGATTGCTGGCCATTCATTGGGCTTAACAATTTAGACTAACACTTCCTTACAAAAATCACCACAGTTACACAAAGTTCTAAGCTCAGCAATCATTTCAAGACAATGTGCCAGCATTCTTTTATAAAGTGGGTCACTGGTGATTTTTCTGAAAGCTTAGCCTGGTAATTTACGTATTCTTTTTATTGCTGTGTAGAAGAAGAAATGCAAAATGTGATTTGGGTTGTTAAAGTGGCATATCATTTCAATTTAGCAGGGACTATCTAGGAATAAGGCATGCTATGGAGGTCATTCTTAATTCCCTTGAGGACAGTTGCTGTGAGCTGACAAATTTATACTTTGCCAGCCCATTGTTCTGCCCTTTGTGATGGTGAAGGAACAGATCAAGGAAATTCTGACTGCATCAAGCAAATTCTAACTACAGAGCTTTTCTTTGCACTTCAGTTTCTACTATTGACTATATCTTTTAGCGCTGAGTATGAGCAAATTGGAGAGACTAGCACTTAGCTCATGTACTTTACTTTTTTACACCTGTATAGTACATATTTTCTATTTAGAAATAGCCAAAATGTATATACTTTGTAATTTGTAAGTGGAGAGATGTTAATCCTTAAAGCACAGGAAAATAGGGAAACAGTATTAAAATGAATAACTAATGGGTGTATATGAACAATTTAACCAGAAATTTAAATCTTTCTGTCATCCTAAATATGAAACAGTTCACCATTTATTCATTTTCATTTGAACAAGCAGGAGTAGGGAATAAAAGGTTGAGATGTTAAGAAAAAGTTAGTTAGTTAAGTTAATGAAAAGAAGAGAAACTGGCTTTTTTATTATTATTATTTTAAATGCAAACATCTTTATTCAGCAATTAATCATGAATCTAAAAATCCTCTTCCATTTGTTGAAGGGAAAGTATACTCAGAACTACGCTGGGTGTAATAGATAAATTCAGATCTTGATTCCATAGCACAGCCTGCAGGGAATGATGCACTATAAGGGATATTCCCTGCAAGGCTCAGCACATCCCTCCCCTTAGGCCCCTCGTAGAGCTGACAGATTACATCCTTTTGTAATCTGATTTCTTTTCTTTCCACACACACTTACTGTATTTCTAAAATCTAAGCAAGAATGAGTAATTGAATTCTTTGTTTTGCATCCTTAATTTATCAAAAGAGTTTTAGAATCGTAACATTTAATTAAAACTTTGTCAAATTTATTCTCTTATCCACTCCTCTGTGTCACTCAGCATTTATTAGACTGGTATTAAACACTCAGTTCGTATTTACTCTAGCACTTCCTAAAAATATAAATGCAATTGTAAACAAAGCATTCACACTCTCATAAATAATTGATTTAGTTGAAAGGTCAGGGATTGTTCCAAACAGCATTATAGCAGAATTATTTAGGATTTTCCAAGTTTACCTTTGTAGAAGTCATATACTCAAACACTGAACCTTGTTGGAGCTTGGAAAACGTTTATTACTCTGATCTTTTCTAATTTAGTTTCCTACATGATTAATTGCTCTTTGCTTAAAAATAAGTGATGCTGTTTGACAAATATATTTTTCTATGAAAATGGAATCTCTAAGTGGGTTCTCAGAGAGGTCTGTACCTTGTTGACTTTTTACCTAAAGTACAAAAATCTAAAGGCATGGTGTTACATCTCCTGTGAAGGTTAATTATCAAATTTCATGAACTCCTTTCAATCCCTCACAAGGGCTGTATTTCAGAATACATTCAAATAACCTTTGCTTTTATTTTCCAAACTTTGAATAAGCAGGAATGGAGCAAATATTTTCATTCTCAGGTTTTTTTATTAGTTTTTTTTGGTATGTTTGTTTTTTAATTCTTTTCCTTTTTACTTTACCATTTCTGTTTGAGCTATCAGAGAGCATTCCACCCTATTTTTAAGTTTACCCTTCATCTTCTGGACAGAGGCTACTTACTTATAATAAATAAAAGTGTGGGAAACCCTTATAGAAATCAAAAATTTTTATATTAAATAATAAACATTATGTTATCTTTCTTAGGAACAGTGCTCAGCAACAGATCTATGAGCTAATGGCTTGAGGGTACATCTGTTAATCTTAAACCTGGTCTCTTATATTCTATGTGATGTGGTTCTTCTGAGTAAGAACCTCAGATTATGTTTGGCAGTGGTGGTGAGAGGGTAATACATTCACTAATCTGGCTCTTGTCTTGCCTGCTTTGGTAACCAAACTGTGTTGAGAGGAGGATTACAAATGGAAGCCCTTTTGTTTCAGACAACATTATACAAGCATCATCTGTTGTTAGGGAAATATTCATCCAGGGAACAGTCATCAAAAGATAGCATGATGTCTTCACCAAATTTAAGCCAGTTAAGACTGTTCTGTTGAAAGCAGAATGGTCCCTTCCCATTTTCTTTTAAGCTACACTAGCAGCTGCTGTAATACATAAAACAGCTAAATGATTTCATAACAGCATTAATGAATTTAAATGAGAGCTGCAGTCTGCTCTTCTTCAGCACAAACTTTCAACTACCTGGGATGAAGAGGGATTGCAGTTTGAAGGAAGTCATTCCTGTTATCTACAAAACTCCCACTGACAATTTAACAAGTTCACAAAGAACGGAGAATTAACCTTGTTGAGAACATTGTAAAACAAATAATTTTAAACTACCGTCAGTCGGAGGAAGGGCTTTGTTGGTTGTCATACTGTTTTTTTCACAGTGAGGAGACATAATTATTAGCAAATTAGCGTGAATGGTAAACCAGAGACCACAATATACGGACATGATTTTTATCTCTTGTCAAAAATCAGAACTAACCTTTACTGGTGACAGACTTATAGTGGCAGAAAACTCCCAGGATAAACCATTCAGCACAAATCTTAGCTAATCTTTAGTTGTCATATTTTACTGAATGTTCTTGGCAAACAAGCTGCATATGCTCAGTATACTAAATGTATGCAAAGCTTCCATTTAATGCACAGTTTAGAGAAAGAGATGCATGAATTATTGCAACTAAGGTAAATCTAACAAAAAAAATATTGTATATTTTATTTCTAATATGTATTCTGAATAATTCAATAGGAAATATTTCAGTAGAGGGATTACTATTAAATTATCCCAGTAAAGATTTTGTAGCTTGGATTTGTAAGTGTTGGCATGTGCCAATACTTCTCTCAACAGTAACAATTTAGTTACATATCACAGTCTTTATTCCCCAGCTAAATACATGTTTATAGTGAGTAACATGGATTTGAGGCATGAACCGCTAGGTGGGTAAGAAATTGGCTTGATGGCCAGACTCAGAGTGTTGTGGTCAAAGGCTCAATGCCCAGCTGGAAATCAGTGACAGGTGACGTTCCTCAGGGATCAGTTCTAGGACCAGTGCTCTTTAACACCTTAGTTGACATGGACAGTGGGGTTGAGTGCACCCTCAGCAAGTTTGCCAATGACACCAAGTTGTGTGATGCAGTTGACACGCTGAAGGGAAGGGATGCCATCCAGAGGAACCTTGACAGTCGTGAGAGTTGGGCCTGTGCAAACCTGCTGAAGTTCAACAATGTCCAGTGAAAAGTACTGCACCTGGGTCAGGGCAGCACAAATACATCCCAAGCACAAATACAGGCTGGGCAGAGAATTGATTGAAACCAGCACTGAGGAGAAGGAATTGGGGGTGTTGGCTGATGAGAAGCTCAGCACGGCCCAGCAATGTGCACTTGAAGCCCGGAAAGCCAAACATGTCCTGGGCTGCATCAAATGAAATACTTTCAGCAGATCAGAGGAGATGTCTCTATCCCTTTACATTTACTTTTTAAAAATAAATAAAATATGACTTTGATAGCATTCTAATTTGATATGATTCACACCATGACAAAATTTCTTTAGGCTAATTACTATTTAAAAATACTTTGTCTCAGCTACTTACAAAATGGAAATACCATAGACTAATCAAACTAAGATTTAGTTTGTTTAGTAATAGTCTAATCAAGCATGCCTTTAAATGCATCCTAAAGATCTTTGCTCTTTCAGTTTGAATGCAGTCTTTTAAATTCAGAAACTGTATTTCACAAACGCATGATATTTGGGGAGAGCTCTTTTTCTCTGTAGGTAGTCAGGTCCTCTCAGCAAGTTGAAAATGTAATTCTCTTCCAGGATGACTGTTTTGTCTGAAGATAACTTCTTGTTTGTGAACTACATAGACAGGTCATTGCTGCTTGATATCACAGGATATTAATCCAGAATTAACAAATGCATTGCACACTCTCCTCACTTGATTTGCTGAAACAAAGACATTGCAGCATGTTAGGTTAGTCAGCAAGATGAATGGATGGCATCCTGAACTTTGTGAGTTAAACCAGGGGTTCAGTGACAGTCTAAGCAGACCTAAGTACTGATGGCTGCAGCTACACTATGTACTCTCATCTCTTCTTTCTCTTCCACATCATCTGACCATTCCTAAAGATCCGCTGTTCAGCAAAAACAAATAGCACACTCACACAGTTCAGTGAAATAAATGTATGCTAAGATCTGGCACAAAGGCAGGGAGGGGCAAAAATGGAAGTAGAACTGCTAAGTAGATATTTTTTAACTGTAGAAGCAAATGAGGAAAAAATTAAGAGTTAAAATCAATGGAAGATTTGTATTCTTTCATTCTTGAAAGACAAATATCTAATAAGTAGAAGGATGTACCTACACTATAATCTTCATGTTGGATCTGACTTGTTTTACTTTAACAAATCAATCTTTTTATCTACCTGTGACAAGTTAAGTTAAATTTCTTTTGGTGGACACCTATCAAACTGCTGTAGAGTTTTATCATATTAAGTTTCTGTGTTTCAAACTTAATGAGTCCAAAAGGCATCTTGCATTGACTTCTGCCATGCCTTCTGTCTCATGCAGGGCTAATTAGCCACTTCATTTGATGTGAGATATTGCAGCCTGACTTTCCTGCCTTCCACCCTCTCTTTAGAAGTCTGTGCGAAGCTTCTTAATTACCTACCACACCACCACATTTGTTCATGTTGTCATGTCTTTGGAGATGCACCAGAATGCTGGCAAAGAAAATATTTGCAAACATTTAGAATTTCTAAAATAGCACAGAATGCATGTAACAAGATGAAGGGAGCCATGGGCAGGGCGTGATGAAGCAAGACACCTTTTCAAGACTCCTGTTTGACTGTGCAGTGTCTGCAGCAGTGCCTCCTCTGATTCTGCTCCTCCTCTGATTCTGCTATATTTGTCCCTGAGCTGTTACAGCCCTTTCTCTCAGTCCTTACAGGTCCTATAAATTTTTTTAAGGAGGGAGTGTCTTTGTCTCTTTCATCTTTTGTCTTCCTTTTTTAACTCTGCTTTGGGGAACTTCCAGCCATAGGCTGGAGAAGACGTTTTCTCTGGAATGTGATTACTACTTTTATTCTCCTAGCTCCTGAGTAGCGCTTCAGCTCCCCAGTATAGGAGAATATACTGAGGTTTCTGTCAGGCTAGTCCTTCATGAGACCCTTGGTATAAATCCTATCTCATCTTCTGGAGAAAGATGGAGGAAAGAGTAAAAACAGTGTTAGAAATACAGACCCTATTGATTTAGTAAATCAAAACAAAATGTGGAAATAAATTTTCCTCAGTGTGTACACCCATTTACCTTTTACACTGTATTTTTAGCCAGAAGTAATACCCATAAATTCATGTTTGCATGTGGTTTGAAAACATTAATTCCTATAGAATAGTGTGGTGGATTGTAAACTTACATAGCATTTTGGTGCTATTCTAAAGAGCCTTAAATGAGAGGTTTGATTCGGGTTCAAGTACTCTATACTGTGACATGTGTCTAGATTTATGGAGGAATCTGGCCGTGGGCTCAAGCCCCTGTTCCCAGGCACTGGCCCTGAGAGTGACCTCATGGGAGGTGCCTGGTGCCTGAGGCTGGAGCTGCCCAGGTGCCCACGGCTGCTGCTGGCTGGGGCAGCGGGACATGGGGAGCCCTGCGATGGCCCCAGCCCGTGGGGAGCTGCAGCCTTCACCTTGTCCTGCGTAAGTCTATTCAGTCAGAGCAGAAGATACTGGTTGACAAAATTTGCTTGATGTTTTTAAAGAGGAAAAGAAATGCAGTTTAGTAAGAGATTTAAAGATTATTTTGATGTTCCTTATCCCTTTACTGTCATACATGTTCTTCTAGGCTTTGTGTCCCCATATAAAACTGAGAAGGAGAAAAATCCTCTTTATAAAGAATGGGGCGTTTGCTTTGCCATTGAAACCGGTTTTGCCCTGTGTTAGCTATGTACTAAAGAGGTTCTCCTAAAAAAAAAAAAAAAAAAAAGAAGTAAAAAAGAATCCTATTAAAAAAAAAATAGGGATTTTTGTGCAGGAGGCAGCCTTTTTACTAGTTGCCTGAACTGTGATAAGTAAACAATTGAGAACCCTTCCTAATTCATACCCAATTAAATTGCTCTCACGCATCTGTGTGGGCATCATTGCTAGTAGCAGTGCTGAGAATAAGCCATCAGCTCTCTTGGTAAGTAGGAGGCATATACTCCTTATCCACCTCTTCACTGTCTGGACAAAGTAAATAGTATTGAAAATCAGTAGTATTGAAAGGGATATATTCTGCCTGGGTACTACTGAGCATGCATAGAACTAATATTTGCTTAAAAATAACCCTACAACTACATTTTGTTACCAGGGTACACTGCTGCTCCATTTCCTTGGTGTCTTAGTTACAGGGGCAGGGACCAGTTTATCACTTTGTGGGTATGACCAAAACTGTATTCTACACCCTCTGAGTCATTTCTGATGGACTGTTAATAATGGATCATTTGCAGCTGATGCCTGGGGCACAATTGACACCTCAGGCTACAAGCTGGGTGTTAAAGAAATCCTGTGAGAGTTGTTTCTTTGTCTTCATTGTGACAACAGCTGTGCTGACTCCCCTCCGAGGAGGCATTAGCACCTTCACACCCAGCTTGAGGGGTCATCTCTGCTAATGGGCCGTACTGGACTGGCATAGCAGGCAGATGCAATCACTTAGACCATCAAAGACTCCAAAAATATCCCATGACTCACAGAGTTAAGTCACCCATTGTAAAACTCACCGCCCTGGAGGAGGGACTGGACATTCCCACCTGAACCTGAGCATATATAATGTTGGGGGTTTTGGGTAGCGCTTCTCAGATTCAGAGGAGGACCAGAACTCCAACAGGACTGCCACTCTCGACAAGACCTTAATCATCACTTCAGCAGGACTGCGACCATCATATGGATCATCAAGTTTTTTTTTCCTTTTGCTTTGCACCCGAGGGGGCCACTTGGTGCTCTGCACAGGGGTTGGCTAACACTGTTCTGTTCTTGTCCCATCTGTCTTTGTGGGTTAAAACCAGTTTTTCTCTGTATCACTGTATTTATTGTGATCTTTTTAGGAAATTGTAACTGATCTGTAATCTCTTTTGAGTTGGGTTCGTTTCTCCAGCTGGTTTACTTTTAAACCGGTACACTTGGGAATTGTCCTCTGCTCATGCTACCATGCGTTTCAGTGAAGGTTTTTGATATTCTGTTCTTTAACTTTTCAAGAAAGGCTAGCCTTGTATACAGTACAAAACTTAAGAGGATTACCTTGTCTGTCCAAATATGTACCTAAAGAAAAAAAGAAATTCCTTATAGCAGATCAGTGTCTCTTAAATACTGTAGACTGTATGAAATATCTTGAAATAATGTGTATGCTGATAAGATTCCATACAGTAGAAAGTTTCAGTGACTATCTGATAGCAGGTACAGAAAACAGAGTACACCAGAGAATGCTAAATCCTTATCACAACCTCTGCTTTAAAAACTGGAAATTAATTAATTCACATGAGACTGAAATGCATTTTATTAAATATTTATGTTACAAATTGAAGTTCGTAGTATCATAGAATAGTTTGGTTTGGAAGAGACCTTAAAGATCATCCAGTTCCACTCCCCCTACCGTGGGCAGGGGTGCCTGATGCCTTCCACTACACCAGGTTGCTCAAAGCCTGCAACACTTCCAGGCACCAGAGCTTCTCTAGGCAACCTATTCTAGCACCTCATCATGCTCATAATGAAGAAGTTCAAGTTTGTTGATTGATACAAGATGATAGCCCAAACTTTGTTAGTATCTGATGGCTTATATATAATACAGCTAAAAGCTTCTTGGTGAACAGCTAATACTTGTTCCATTAGAGCTACACTAATATTCTGCACTTGCTAAAACCTCTACTTCAGGATTTCCTTATTACACTTGTCTCCATTAACGGTTCTTTTGCACGTAATTACTAACAATGCATGCACATTTAGCAGAAAATAGGTTTCTGTCCTGAATGGACAAAAGTCAGTAAAGAATGTGCTCTCCTCACTCCTTTAGCTCGGGCCCCATTGTGTGTAATGATTGCAGCTATTAGGCATTACACAGTAAAGAGTGTACAACTGTGAACAGGGTGTATAAGGCAATGAATAATAGGCAGTAGCTAGAGCAAGGATGTTATACTTACAGCTCTTATTTGAAGTGGACTTAATGCAGATTCTGAGGGGTACATTCTCCCTCTATTATCTCCAGTAAGAGTAAGGATGGAAGTTAGTGGAGGAGCATTTAAAGCATTATTGTCTGATTGCCTCTTCTGGACATAATATCTCATATTTTGTTTATCTTTAATTTGACAGATCTTTTACTTCTGTTTTGTTGTGTTTTTGTTGTTGTTGGTTGGGTTTTTTTTTTTTTTTTTTTTTTTTTTTAACTCTCCCAACTCTCATTTCCTTTCTGGTACTTCTTGCTTGATTTGCAGTTCCAGAGCTAAATGTGTACTTCTTCAACCACCAGTTACCCCTTAAACTCTGATACCTGGACTCACAGTGCCACATGCTCCTGTGCTTTATCATAAATCAGTGACACTGATGAAGTGATCTTCCTTGAGTGTCTTTTCATCTCCTCTAGGCCCTTGTCTTCCTTTGTCTTCCCCTACCTTCCTGTCAAGGTCATCTTCCTACAAGAACATAGAAGATAAGCTAATATTTTGAATATTGCTCATTGTTGTGAGCCATGATGCCATAACAAATGAAACGCTCGTGTCTTTTAGATCCACCTCATAATTTCTTACCCCAAAACTGTGGGCAAATATCAGCCATGCCAGTATTTCTTCTAACAATGCTTATTGTCTTCAGATAATGTTGAACAGGTCAGTATAAAAAACAATATTTTTACCTGTGTTGACTGCACTGGCTGTTGAATGAATCCTTTATAGGACTATCATTTGTCTCTGAATGACACTTTCTGGGCATTGGCTACCACCAGTACTGGTGAACTGACCATTTTCTGTGCTTTACTCTTGCTCTCTCTTAACAACTCTCTTATTCTGTGCACATCCCAGGATGGCAATTAACTTTTTTTTAGGAGGTGTAGTCTGGCTGGTATTCAGTTTCTAATCTGCTTCAATTGATAGATCCTTTGGTACAGAACCAGTGCCTAGCCAGCTGTTATTCATCCTTTCTGCATTTGGTTGATTAGATCTTCTTAATTTGACAGTTTACACTTGTTTCTCTAGAGTTTTTCTTATTGTTTCTGTAGTCTGTCAGGATACTGTCACTGACCTCAAATAGTCAAGAAATTCATCCCACCTTGCTTAATCTGGAAATGTAATAATCAAAATATTTTTCCCATTACATAAACAATTAACAAATAATGAAGAGCTAACAACAGGCTGTTTATGGGGCCACTCAGTATCTGGCTCTCCAAACTATTATCCTTTGCTCATTCTGATGAAACAATGGGAGACTCTCACAGAAGAATTGGAATTTGAAATTTCTTCATCAGAATAATCTCGTCTAACTAAATGGAAAAAGAAATGAAAAAAAAAAAAAAAAAAAGGAAGTACTGGAACTCCATAAACTGATCTACTTCTAGTTTATTTAGTACCTCTAATAGCTCTTATTAATCTTCTGGTATTATAACCAATGAAGAGTTAATAAGATTTGTGTGTGGTATCAGATTCACTGACTGTGAAATAAATTTACCACTCATAATCTGTCAATCAATATGTGAGTGCAGCAGCCTCAAAAAATTGAGACAGGAACAGAGAGATGATTGTCACTTCTTGTGGGTCTTTTGCTACTTTTGCAGCAACTCCAAGAAATGCTTTGTTCGTTGAGGCTGGGTTGGCTGCTATTAGGGAGCGAGTGATTATGTTCTTTCTTAGTTGCATGGGGGGAGTATGTGCTTGAATTCAAAATCCTGTGGAAATAATATAAGCATCAACTGTTGTTGCATATACTTTTAGAATGTACCAAAAATCTTACATTTTAGAAATTGTTTTTTCAAGGAGGTAAAACCTCAGCAGTGTTATCCTGAATATAGATTTTATATATCTAATTTATTGGCATAACAGTAGACAGTCAATAACATGGATTCATGGGCAAATACACTTATGCTCAGCTTTGAATTCTGTGGAAACTAGATGCATTTCTAGTGAGCTTTTAAAACATCCTGGGGGCTTTCACAATAGGAGCTGATAAAATTTTATGGAATGCTGTACTTTTATGTTGAGTGAATATGATGAGAATCATTCTGCCCTGTACAACAGGGTGGAAATTAACTGAATAGTTTTGAATGAGTTACCCATAAACATTTGCTGCATTGATTTTACAAGTTAACATTTTACTTGGCACAAACTGCTCCTTTGAAAGCACACAGTGTGTGTGTGTTATGGAATTACAGCACATGCCCAGGAAATGGAAGCATTATTTTGTAAGTCTTCTTAATTTGAAGAACTTGAACCCACATTTCCCAAATGCCTCATCCAATTATTTTGATGACAGCAATCTCAATAATTTCTGGGGATAACAAGTTGCTGTGCAGCTGGGCATTCTAAATTCAGGGGCCTGGAAAAAGAAGCAAAAGGAGACAAGTTCTGGCTTAATAGTTTTAATACTTCTATAGGAAAGGAGGAATTCCAGGATTACAGTATTTTTTTCTATTATTTCTGTTATGAGTTTTGTCCATTTTAAGACAAAAGGTTTTGAATTAGGGGCTTGGAATCCCAAGTCTGATCTACCACAGGTGAGACCAGAATGGTTGTCAGTCTCCTCCTGATCCATCGGTATTTGAACTCCCAGTTTTGAAGGGGCTGGATGAGTACCTGTCATGGTGGGGAAAAAATATTAGTAATTTCCAGATAAGTTATTTTTGGAAGGCTTTTTGATTTTTGATCATTATTTTCGAATTAAGATTCTGAAGAGTATCATTATAATAGATGACTCCCAGCTATGAAAATTACCAGAATCATACTGAATATACTGCAATTTAGTTTAATATTCAACCTGTGACCTGGATATATGTAAATCTTTACTTGATGTATATTTTCCATGTTATAATCTGAAATTAATTTTGGAACAACAGTTGTTATCCATCATGATGTTGCAGCATTAAGTTTGGATATTATGTATTTCATGGCTACTGATTATTAATACAACAATGGTAAACATGAAGCTCTGCTTCTTCTGAAACTTTCTGCTTCCTCTTAGTGTCAAATCATCAACTGCACCTATTTTTGCAGTACTATTCAGCAGCACTTAAAAACAGTAGTTGGTTAGGCCACTGCTTTCTGACCTTGGATCTCAGTACAGGTTTAAATTACAGATGAAGGTAAGCAATGGAGTCATGTGTCTGCTACTTTCTACTCAAGCAATGGAAGTTCCTCCTGCACTGGGATTATTGAGTAACTGGTTGGTGGTAGGGCAGGGAAGTAGCAAGCAGTTTGACCAGAAATTAAAGATATGGAGATATGCTTTTCAAAAACTAGCTAAACAAAGGAACAAGATCAACACTGAAAATGAAATAGGATTAATGACTTGTCATCCCAAACTGAATGACAAGTCTGGGCAGTTTCAAAGTTATCCTATTCAGTGCAGCTAAATGCTTTACAGTTTTAATGGGAGAAGTTTTAGTACTATTTACAGTCCTTTCTTCCTTTTACCCTTCTAGTCTTATTTATAGTAATAGATCAGAACCCATAAAACTGTGACGTGATTGTCGGTGCTGTAGGAAAGCTGACCTGTAGTGATGGTGTGCAAAACAGAGCAGAAAGTTCTGCTGTGCTATACCCACTGTTATTATAGTTACATATCATCAATGCCTGAGTCCTTCACAAACCAATTTAATGATGATAATCCTTGTAGAAATTGTTCTGCTTTTAATTATGCTACACAGGTTGCTGTATCCAAATGGTAAAGCTGACTTATCCTTTGCATACATATTTCTCTTCAGGTCCTTGTTCATGTACAAATGGCAAATTCATCACAGGGACTCTTTTGTCTTTGTCAGGCAGGAACTTGCCTGTATAATCCCGTAGAGATACTGAGCTGTTGCTCAAATGTTTTTATATGTGATCTCTCTCATAGTCTGCTGACATCTTAATAATTATATCATAGAAAATTGATAAATTTGTGAACGTCTAAAACTTTTTATTATCTTTTCTGTAAACACAAAACTATTTACAATCCACACATTTTCAGGGGGAAGCAGCACCTCTTCCCAGGTTATTTGTTGTATTAAAATGTGAGAAATTTTCTCCCATTGGTAATTAACAGGTTTAAGACAGACATGATCATTAGTTATTCTTTCAGACCTCTTGAAGGAGCAAAGTGTCAGGGTGTGGTGAGGTTTGACTGTCCAGCCCCAAGAGTGGCACAGGCATAGCCTGTGCCCTCACCCAGGGGGTGCAGTTCCACAGTCTCTGAGCAGTGGGGCTGGTTATGGGGTCTGTCAGCAGCTCCTGGCATGGCAAGTGGTGATATGGGCCAGGGGCTCTAGCCAGGAGCAGAAGGAAATGACACAAGAGAGGGCAGGAAGCAGCATAATTGCGAGTAATCCATGCTAAGAGGCTCCTCGAATGCCGATAACCATCCAGGCAGGGCCAGGCACGGAGCTGGAGACCAGCACTCCTGCAGTGTCACAGGGGCAGGGACTGATGTCCTCAGAATGAGCTGAAATGGTATCCCAGGCCCATGGGGGAAAGTCTTAGGGAAGGCTGGACAGGGACAGTCTGGCCCAGCAGTGATCTCAGGATCTGACAGCATGTTGTCAAAATATGGTTTGAACAAGTGTAAAGGGCTTGTCAGCCTGTGAGAGAGAGGGGGAAAATGAAGCACTTATTCCTCTCTTTTCACGACTCTAAAATGCAAAGTGAGCTCATATACAGCATGAACTGTAATGTAAATTACAGACCAGTTCCCTAACATCAAAAGGCCAGGACAGAGTAAGCATTAAATCAGAAACAAGTCATGCTGTAAGATTATCTTGTATTAGTCAAATTGTGTTACAGATACCAGCTGTGGAAAACCATTGATGTTAGTGTTACATAAACAGATATCTTAGAGATAGTGAGGGGGATTATTATTTTGTGTGTAAACAACCTGTCAGAATATTCACAGTGGAGCTTCGTCTTCCACATTCTTCTGTCTTTTTTCATTTTGAGGGAAAATATCTCTCTGATTAGTGAATCAGATGGGAGGTACTTTTTAGAGAATTTTGGAAATAAATCATTCTTGTAATGCTTATCGTTTGTCAAAGTACCTAGAATCTTCTGTCAGTATCTGAGGAAGAGCATGATTATTTTATGAAGTATCTATTCAGAAAATTTCATAAAGACGGAACTTTTAGAAAAGGGCTTTTATCCTAACTCAAACTAAAAATTTATATTCTTCTTTTACTTTAAGCTGCATCTTGCAAATTTGTTTTTTCAGATATATTATGTCATTGCATAACTGCTACTCTTCATAAATTAGAAAATGGGAGCAAAGTATTCATATAGGAAAAAAGAGCATCCCAACTGTTTAGCTGAGGTTTTGAGCTAGTCTTTGACAACTTGCCATATGTAGAAAAGGAATTTTAATTCTGCGTACATGTGTAGTGAATACACTTAGCACGGACTGGAAAAGGGGAAGTATAGCCCCCATTTTTAAAAAGGGAAATAAAGAAGACCTGGTAAACTACAGGATGGTCATTCTCACCTTGGTACCCGACAAGATCATGGAGCAGATCCTCCTGGAAGCTATGCGAAGGTAATAGAAAATAAGGATGTGATTGGTGACAGCCAGCATTGCTTCACTAATGGAAAATCATGCCTGACAAGTTTTGTGGTCTTCTGTGACAGAATTACAGTGGTAGTGGAGGAGGGAAGAGCAACTGATGACCTCTACTTGGAATTTTGCATGACATCCTTGTCTCTAAACTGAAGTGACATTAATTTGATGGGTGGGACACTCAGTGGATAAGGAATGGGCTGAATGCTCTCAGTGAAGGAGTTGTGGTGAACAGCTCGATGTCCTAGTGGAGATGATTGGTGTCCTCAGGGGGTTGGTATTGGGACCAGCACTGTTTAACATCTTTGTCAGGGATGTGGACGTATCGGCAACTTTTAATGTCCCTTCCAACCCAAAACCACTCTGTGATTTTATGTTTCTATTATTCATCTGCTATTGGAAATGTTTTAGGAGCTCATTTAGTTGCCTGAAAACACAAGCAATTAAGAATTATTGAACAAAATTATATTTACAGCATTAAAACTTTGTTTTGCAAGTTTTGGCAGCGGTGGAATTTCATCTTGCTACAACAACAAGGCCACCAACCCCCAAAAAGCAAAGATACAGAGTGGTCAAGGAACCAATGCAAGAGCAGATAATTGGGATTAGATATCTCACATGCCAAAACCATGCCATAAATTGAGTACTGGTTACCCCTACACACAAATTTGGAAGAAAGACCTTTTACTTTTTTTGGAAGACCAACCTTTCAAAACCACATTGTTAGTCTTTGAATTTTTCCTCTTTGTCCAACTTTATGTATTTAAGACTATGAAAAGGGAAAAGGGTTTTATTTATTTTCTACACTCTATTATATCTGCCTTTAGAAGCTAAGTAGCACAGCAAACTGTTTTCCAACTAGCTTTCTGTTAACATTGCTGCTGAGATAACTTTTTGAGCATTGTATAATTTTTTCATTGTTTTCTTTCCAGAAAAAGAAATTATGATTTTAACTTTCCCCCTAATCCATCAGCCTAATCAGCATGATTAGCACATGTTTCTTATCTATTCTACTAGATGTGTTGGTTCAAGTGTGTTAGTCCAGTTTGGTTACATTTTTTTTTTTTTTTTTTTGGTTGCAAAATCCTTTTCTAGTTTCAGATTCTTATTTCTTTGTGATCAAGAGTGGTAAACTATTAAGAGCGAGGCATCTGCTTGTATCAGCAATGCTAGATTGTTTTAAACTAAGACTGATGTATTTCTTTATCTCAAGTAAAGGCTCTTAGTAATGAACAGAGAGGCTTGTGTCCATCCATTTTTCCCTTACCCTAATAGTAAATAACTCACTGGCTCACTATCCAAGGATTTTATTTCCTGCCCTATTTACATCAGCGCTTTTGACTGACTGAGCCAGCCTGGTGTATTATCTGGGACTGCCAAGGACACCCTGCTGACCTGGATTCCACGAGGTTCTATGAGACCGTTGGAAAGAGACTGTCATCTTTCTTTATTATATCTCTCCTGAAGCTGTGCTTTCTCTTCTCAGCCCTGGCAGTTCCCCAAAAACGTGTGTCAGATAGTTTTCAGATATGTAACTGTTTCAGTCTATGGTTCAGAGGGACAAGATGTTCAACTGTTTCTTCAATAGAGGATTCTCAAGCATATGATGTGTTACATTTCAGGTATCTGCAATCTGCTACCACTTATTTGTCTCATAATAGAAAAAGCACTATCTAGAAATCTTATCCATTACCTACTACACAAAAAATCCACTTAATGAAATATTTAGAAACACATTAAGCAATCTAATTAGGGTGCAAAATATTAATGTTTGCTAGTCCATCGTGTTCAGTTCAAATACTCTTGTTGACATTACAGTTTTATGCAAGATTAGGAAAATAAATATTCAGCCCAACATCAGGATTCTTCTAGTTCTGAGAGGATATTTCTTCCCTGTAGAGTAATTTTTATAATTTTTAATTCTTTTATATCTTTAAGTCATGAATGGAAACTTATGAGAATGGTAGATTATGTTTTTATTTAGAGAGATACTTGGAATGATCTTAAATTTCTCTGGACAGATTGCCATGTGTACTATACCTTGCATGATGGATGTAGTCCTAAGGAGATGAAAATCCTAGCAGTAAAAGGTATTATTAAAAGAAGGCAGTAATGAGTGCCAGATTTAATGGGAAAAGTGATAATGCAGTTGATTGGAAAGGCTCTACTGAATTCCTATTCACAATGTGTTCTGTGAGACAGGTGGCATATTGGTTTTTGGTTATCACAGCTTAAAACATTGTCACCAATTCTTCAAAAGTTACTGCTTTTTTAATCATCTCCTTTTCCTTTTTTTTTTTTTTTTTTTTTTTTTTTTTTTTTTTTTTTTTTTTTTTTTTTTATTTTATTTTATTTTTTTTTTGTTGTGAATCAGAAATTGCTTGAACTTAGGAATGCTGCTTAGCATGGAGGAGCAAGGGTGATTTTGAAAGCAAATGCCTTTTGCATATAAGCAAATGCTTATTGCCTTTCTGGTGCTTATGACTGGTTTCTCGTGAATTCTTCAAATTCTGATTTGCTGAATCTTTTTGTTTTCTGGGACTTTGGAAAGGATTTATTTTATGTACTTTTGGATTTGAAAAAGGTATATTTCCTTCTAGCTGACATTTTAAGAATTGCTAGAGTTCTCTTACTGTTCTAGGACAGATCACGACAATGAATTGACATTTGTTTATGAAATCACATTGATTCCAATTTTAATTTTTCCTTGCATTTTAAGAATTTAAAGCAGTGTTTTTTCAAGCTGTTTGAGTTTTGATCTGGACATACCAAATATTATACCAGTAGTATTATACCAATATTTTTCACTGTCCTTTATACTTTGTAGGGTTTAATGTCATGCTATTGTAAAGAAATGCCACATAAGAAGAGACTACTGCTGAACAGGCAGTGTTGTTTGTTTGTTTCTTATGAATTCAGGTGGTGCTTCTTTGTAATTTTGTTACTCATTCATAATTTACCAGCATATTCATGTCGTTGCCACAGAACAGCCATGAAGTATCTTCCAGAGTTCAAAGGATCTTGCAAATTTTTTTTCTTTTTATTTGAAGGGTATATGATGGAGAAAGATAATGCAGTAATTTTGAAAATATATAAAAGAGTATTCTTCAAAGTTAGAAGAAAAATTATTTTCAAATAATTAATTAATGGGAACCAGCTAGTCTTTATAGGTAAACTGAGAATCAAACTCTTCAAGTTATTGTAAGGGACTGAGCCCATGGAAAATTTCTTACTTCAATTAAGTTTAATTAGGTAACATAGGTAAAATTAGGAAATCAGATTTTTTTTTCTATTTGCCTGCCTTATGTGGAGCTGCTTTACTGTTGTTAATTTTATGTCTGCTGAGATGTTTTGGAAAGCATGTGTCTAAATGTATGCATTTTCCTCACAATGAGCACTTATCACAATTTAAGGAAAAAAGCATTCTTGGCATTTCCCTGAAGAATGTTAGTTTTGAGATACAGCTGTATTTCTATTTCTGAAAACTAGAAAAAAACCCCCATAAAATAATTTTTGTAGGTGAGTGTGTAAGCTGTTTGTCTGCCTACTGCTTAAAGAAATAGCAGACTTGTTCTGCTTGTTAAAATCAGAATTTCTTAATGTAATTAAAAAAAAAATACAGCTAAGTGACTAGTGAAATAGTCTCTTAAAAATTAATTGCTGAAAGAAGGCTATTTCCAATTCATGAGATATCACAGTCCAGTTAGTGCTAAGAACTTGACTTCTTAGAATTATGCTGTTTTCTTTTAGTTTGGTTTTTTTTTTTTTTTTTTTTTAGTTTGAAAGCCACCTGAATATGTTACAGTGTCTCGGCCTCAGGCATAGTCACTGCAGCAGTGAAGGCATTTTCTGTTGATTTGTTGTGGGATTCCCCTTGGGATGTTCCTTTTTTATTTTCTTCTGACTTGCTTATTATGTTTTCACAACTAATTTCACGAGGGTGGCGTGTTCTAGGATAGTCAATTTCTGAGGCATCCACCCAGAACAAGGGACATGAAATGTTAAGTACGTGTTTTGAGTCAGTCATAGGAATAACGTGAGGCAGATTTTCCAACTATCCAAAACCGTAAGGCACCAGATCCAATATGCTGACTTTTACTTCTTTGCATTTTCTTTGTTTGAGCATTTGATTTTTAAAATGAAGGAAAGACTAGAAAAACTTCTTCTCCTCTACAAAAGGGAGTGTAAACAGAAGAGAAGGGTTGGAAGACTCTGGGGGGAGCCTATGTAAGATCTGATTTGTTGCTCATAGTGCTGCAAGGAGGCAATGGCTGCTATTGGGAGACACCCCTCCCCTATTTTTTCCCTTCAGCAGCAATTACTTTCCAGTATCTCCAAAGACAGTAGCAGACTTTACTTTTGAGAGATTTGCCCCACTGTAGGCAGCAGCCAATTTTTCTTATGCCTTTAAGTTAGACCTGAATCTCTCAGAGTAAATGTTCATGAGAATGGCTTCCACAATGGCATGAATAAAATTAAATTCTTGCTGTTGTAATAGTGGTTCTCCTTGTTGACTTTGCAACTTAAATGAGTGATATGTGCATGGACCAAAAGAACATTTTAGTTTACTGAGCTGTTTCTTATTGCTATTCTTGTATTTACTGGGGCTTGCTTTGATGGAATCAAGCTTTATAGCTACTCCATGGTTTCACTACAAAAGTATCTGTAAATACAAATTAATACATACAGACATGCATACACACACATACATGCAAATATATGTATATATTTACATTTATTTCACAGTGATCAGCAATATTGTCTTTTGATGTATGGTCAGAAAGGACGTGTTTGGATTTGCTTTCACAGTCAGAACCTGTTTAGTGGATTTGTAATTGCGTAGTACGGTCCTGTGGTTCTTTGGGCAGTATTTATTAGGCTCACACAGAGCAAGGAGCTGACTCTTGCTGGTACCCTGCAGACTGAAGATATCAGCTTCAGGATTTCCTGCAGCATCAGTTAGTGCAGTGACTGAGAAATGAGATTTTGATTTCAGAAAGCTTGACTAAGTTCTGCAGTAAAATGTGGCATAACACATTTTATCTGCTCACTGTGCCCCTGGAAAATTAACCTTTATTTCTACCTTCTAAATTTCTAAGGATCCTATATTATTTATAACTGCCAGTGCTCATGGTACTTTGTTAAATTCTAAACCTAATTTAAAGTATTAGCATTACACATAATTTACCTCCTAGCAATCCCATATTTCATATTTAATTTCTACATTGATAAGCAATTTATTGCCTAAATTTTGAAAATGGAGGCTGATGACAGTCCTTCACCTCTGATGCTAAAATGCAGAAGCTTGTTCACAGCCAGTGAATTAGCAAATGCTTCTGTGTTTCTCTGTGAGTACAAATATTATAAAAATAAAATATCGCAAACTGTTGTCAAAATATATTCTTTCACTCCCTCATCTTTAATCAAGTCATAATACTGAATGCAGTGGGCTTGTGCTTAGTTCTTAAACGTCTTAAAATGTTAAGGTTTGAGATGGATTATAAAGTCATCATTGTTTAAGCAATTCTTCCCCTAATGTGGTTTTTCACACTCCTACTGTTTCTTATTTCTAACCTGTTCTCTTCTAAGATGAAGATATTTTAAGATACTGCTTTCAAAAAATGTCTTGGGTAGTCAGTAACCTGACTATCAGTGAAAGTGCAAAAGATTCACTGTCTCTTTAGAAATCAAAGCTTGTAGTATGTGGTTCCTTCTGAGAATTTTTTCAGTTGCTGTCCAGTGCTGTGATTAACAGAGGTCAATATCAAAACCACAATATTAAAGAGCCATTGATCCCAGCCCTTCTTCATCTCCCATTAGACAAGAATATTTTTGCATAAGCTCCTATCATGAATATAGATGGCACAGACAGGTTACTGTCTAGCTTGACTAGGCAGAAGATTTGTCCTCCCTTTCCCCTTTTAACACACCGAAATATTAGATGTTAGTCCTATCAACCATTCCAGAAGAAAGCTGATAATCATCATGAGTAGATGACACCCTCTTAGTTACATGGGGAATTAACAAAATGTTTGGTCCCTGCTTTCACCAGCTTCTTATACCACTTAATCCTCAGAATAAGCAAATAGAAATGCAAAACTTTTATTCGCATCTTAGAGGTGAAGGCTTAGACACAGTATGTGCTCCACTTCACTCTAATTAACATTCCCTTTTGATTTAATGCAGTGAATATGTTAGCTTGAACTTGCTCATGGGAACTTGCTCACCTAAGAGGAAGTTACAAGTGTCTCTATCAGTTCTTCTGGTGTCTTTTATGTTTCCCCTTCTGCTGTTCCTAAGAAGATGACAAGAATTGTTTTTAATCTGTGTTCAATTTCATTGTGAATCTTGTGCTAAATTTATGATACTAATAAATGGGAGCAAAACTAATGAAGAAGGGCATTATTTTCTTTTTCCTCTTGGTGGGGGTGGAATAGATTATGTGATAAAAAGAAAGAACCAGATGTTCCAGGAGATCTGTTATAAAGTTTTAACAGGGACATAATGAGTTTTCAATGTGTAGACAAAATTATAACTTAAACTCCAGGGTTAAAAGTAGTATGTGCGTGTGTTTATTTTATGTTGATTTTAGTTTATATAATTTTTTAAAGAAAAAACAGATCATTTTTAGTGCATTAAATTGCTCAGAAAAACTGTATTTAGTTTTTCCACGAGGTCAGTGTTATGATTATTTACTTCAAGGTTGTTTCAGCACTAATGTACAATCACTGTTTCTTTTTCTTTTTTTTTTTTTTTTTTTTTTCTGGTGCTCTAGGAAGCAGTGACAGAAGGACAGAAGATGAAAGCTCCTATTCCCAACTTGATTCTCTTGTATGCTACTCTAACTCAGAGCCTGAAGGTTGTGACCAAAAGGGGATCAGGTAAGTAAATCTTTATCTCTGTAGTTACGATGTGGTTTGGAAAGAAGTGCCTAATGTTTGCAAGTATAGGACATTGTTATGGTGATTTGGAACTTTGTTAAGAGGATTTCAAATTCTACAGCAAAAAGGTATCTTCTATATATTTTTAGACTACTGTGTCATATATGTCAGATATGTAACGTGAAATGAATGTAACCATTCATTTGCTGAAGGAAAATTATTCCCAGAACTATTTAACTTACTTAAAAGACTTTGTTGCAGTGTGGTTGTGGTATTGGATTTATCTGTTTGATTATATACTTTTGGAAAGGAAGATCATAGAGTTTTGGTTTAAGCAACTGATTTTTGTAATACAAAAAAAAAAAAATAGATCAAACACATTAAATTTAATAACCATGAAAAGTGAACAGCAGAATGTTGTTTTTTTGAAGGGATACCTGAAACATAGTTGAAGTGTTTAATTCAGTGAAGAAAATAGAGGCAGTTTTTCAGAAACCAAGCAGAGGGTGATGTGTTTACCAAACATCTTTCATAGTGTTACTATAGATGAATCATCTTCTTACGTAAATAAAGAGAACAGCAGTACTTAGACAGTTAGGTAGTTGTGGGTTCATTTTCTCCCTGTCACCCTCAAATTCCTGTTTTCTTCTCTTTGGCTTTTCACTGTATAGTGAAAAATAAAATAGGATACTACTTCTGCAAAATATCCTGCTATATGGCACTAAAGAAAACTAAATCCTTAATGAAAGTCTTAATCCCATGTTGATGGAATTAATTAATTAGGTTTGTTGTTGCTAGTCATTTTCCGTTTAGCGTTGGGGTGTTTTAGGCAGCTTTTGTTGCTGTTCCAGAAGTCTGGCTTTGATTTGTTTTTGTATTTTGGTTGGTAGTAGTTGTAAGCTGGAGCTTGGGGAGAACACAGGTCTTTATACATTTTGGGCAACAACTTAAATTATGTCTTGCATTTTTGATGGATTATATTTGTAACAATATAATGAAACTGATTATGTCTCCAGTATTTTAGTATCTGGAAATGTAGATTGAGGGAAGGCAAATAACTATAAATTAAGGTATTCTGCAATCAGGACTTGAGATAAAATTATAATTGGGGTTATTTAAATGTAACAAAACTGAAATATGGAGATTGTGTACTGAGCAAAGGAGATGGTGATTGGTTGACATGTTTATAGTAGGATATTGAAGCCTAGATAGATAACATAGACATCCTTTGAATGTATCTGGGTAAGGTGTTCTGTTTGATTAAGATTTAATACTTGTTAGCTTTAAGGCCCCTTAATCCAAATTTAATACAAAGATTATTGATCATCTTAAAGTAAATTTTTCAAAGACATCCATTTTTAAGGAACTGAAAAATGGCCAGTCATCAGATACCTGTTACTCGGAAGTGACGAGAATAAGAACTTGGATTGTTTTTGTATTTTATTTTGTAATTTTTACCTGTATCATCTTCCTCTGATTAACCAATGCAAGGAAAAGTGTAAATATGCAATGAAATTTCCCATCAGGAAAGTAATGTAATTGCTGTCCAGCAAAAGAAAGAGCATACAAAACTTCTCAAGATGTATAGAATATTTTCTCATCCTGATGTTGTAATAAAAGGGAAAAGCTATACTGGAAATCTTTGGATCATACCTCACTGTAACATGGGGTTCTTGATGTTTTTGTGTGAGATCTGTATCTTCTGTATACAGCTTCAATCAGATGTGTCACCGAGGGGGCAGTTTGTCATGCTGTGTGTGCAAAGCAAAAGTCTCTGATTACTGAAGTCTGCCTTTGGTCATGTTGTTTTGTGATTTTTAGATTTGAGAAACCTCCTCAGACGTAGGTGGAATGTAGTAACATGCGTGATAATGCTTGGTTTGCTTTTGTTGCGGTTTGATTTGGCTTTTTCCTCCCTTGGATGTTCAGCAGGCCTGTTTTTGCAACCCTGAAGTGTTTCTACTAAAAATATTCTTCATTTTAATGAAAGCTTTAATAAAATAAGATTGGCTTATCTGTACTGTGAAAATATAAATGATTTCCTAAAGCTGATGCAACTTATAAATGGAAGTACGAAGGAAAAATTAACTTTGAAAGAAGAACTTTAGGTTTTATGTGAACATGTTAATCAGAGGCAGAGGGGGGCGAAGACATGGTTTAAACCTCTCTAGTCAGTGAGTTCACTTTGTCCTTGAAATACTGTCATGAAAGGAAAATGAATAGAAAAAATATTTTTATACGTATAATTATAAATAATGGAGTATTAATTATAAATATAGAGTATTTTTAGATATATTATTTTTCTGTACTTCCTTCTCTTTTATGAATTACAGGACTGTATTGTAGGTAAAGAAGTTGTTACATTTATATGCTAATTATTTATCTTAATTGTGACTTATTCACTTCTGTTGAGCTTATTTCTAAGTATCAAACCTGAAATCACAGATCTTTTGATCTTTATATATTTAATTAATTATGTTCATATATATTACATATTTTATATATATAAATTTAATGTATTATATATTTGTATATTTTTAAATATATTCTTTATTTATTGTTATAAAAATATGTCTTTTCAATACTATCAGTTGGATTTTTTCCTGCAAGAGTGCTTCAGCTCTCTTCTTTTGTAAGTTTTTTTTATCAGCTGTGCAAAAAAGATAGTGATTAATAAAAGTCTGACTTTCTCCGTCTGGTAGAAATACATCTCCAACTGCTTCTCTGATCTGTCAAGAACATGACAACTTACCTTGAGAAAGTCAGTGAGGATTCACAGCATGCCAAAAATGTGGAATAATTTGTGGACTCAAATTCTGGATTTATTTCTAAAAATGGATAGCAACTCTGACTATTTACTTACAGGACTGAAGTTATATCAAATGAGTAGCCATATCTGTAAACAATTAGGATCAGTATAATATTCTGGTTTTGTTTGTTTGAAAAGAAGGTTAAAAAAAACTTCACAATAGAAGAAATCTTAGGTTGTGCTGCATTTGGATTAGGTCTATGAGGAGAGCTGTCCTGCATAATGAGAGCTGTCATTATGCAGAGCACTTAAATTAAATTACTTAAAGGCAGTCCTTGAATCTTTCTACCTCTTTGTGCTATTAATAAGTTAAATATAATAATATAGGGAATAAAAATAGTAGTATTAATCAAATATTTATTATACTACCCAGAAAACATACTTTAAATTAGCTTGCTCACATCTGTGTTACATAACTTTTTCACACTTACCTTGTAGGTATGATTGTGTTTCTATCTGACAGAAGATACATTTTTTTTTTCCAGTTAATATTTTAAATAATTACTTAACAATTTCAAGTTACTCTTTAACATATTTTACATCTTTAACTTATTTTACATTTAGAACATGTAATAACTGTACTTGTTACATAAGAATGGATGGATGAGCAGTTGTAGTAATAGTTTCATTACTAAATACAGATGAAGCAAGAAACTTCTTCCTAATCCATGTATGAAAACTCTAAAATAGACTCAAGCAGACCTAAAATTTTCCTGTCAGTTATAGTTGAATGCATAACACCTACAAATCTTAATGCCTTCTCAAGCAAGAAAGTATTCTTTGCCCTAAACTTTGCAGTTAGAACCACTGATTTCATAGTGGATGTAAAGTTTATTAACTGGGTGTTTAAGGTATTCAGTGAAGCCTCCATGAACTTCTGGAGAGGCTTCAGAGCCTTTGACAGTAACTGCAAAGATAACTTTTTTTTGTCATGTAATAAATCTCAGATATGATCTGCTAAATGGGAAGCTGATCCCTTCACTGCTTCCCAGCTTCTTGAAATATCTTAAAGCATCTTCCTTCATGAAACAATTCCTTTCTTTGATCACTGTGTCCTGCTTGATGCAAAGGAAGAATAAATACTTAAAGCTTATGTATTTTGATCCGTTCAGCATATAGTTTTACAAGAATTGACTTAAACCTCAAAAATGCAGGAAATAATGCCTGTTTTTTAGCATGAAACCAACCTATATATAAATATATATAAATTTATATATAAATTTATAATATGCCTAAAAAGATGGACTTTTTGTGCAATTTACTACCCAGTGCAGCCCTGATAGTATTTCGAGGACTTAATGCAGTTCTAAATTTTTTCCTTTCATTGGTTTTTCCTGAAATTATCCATTTTCATAGTTTGAACTAAATTGTTGATTTTTTTTTTATTTTTTTAAATCCATATGATCGTACATCCTTGGAAACTTAGGTTTCTAAGAGCCTGTTCTTTACAGGTTGAATGGTATTTGATCACTTACTTGCGGTGAATAGAGTTTTTGCTTATGAATTATTTAATATTCATCAAAGAGGAAGTAGGTTAGGAAAGAGAGCCTCATGCTGATGCATACATACTTTTTTTCACTATAATATGTATGTTAAATGAAATACTTGAACACTGCATTGCCATCTGGTGGTTTTTTCCATGGATGCTGAATAGACAAAAGAAAGAAAAGTTTGGGATTTTGGTTTGGGGGTTTTTTGTTTGTTTGTTTGGGTTTTTTGTTTATTTGAGAGTTTTGTTTGGTTTTGTTTAAAAAAATCTGTAAAAAGGGAAAAGGTGGGAAAAAATATCTGAAGAAATTTCATTACGTAAACCAATAATGAGCTGATTGGTATATTCAGACAGTATTAGTGTATCTGCTTTTTTTACACTAAGATTGTCTAATAATCTACTGTTTACTTGTATCAAAAGAGTTGAGAGTTGTTATTACTGCCTGTAGGTCTCTACTTTTCTACAGATTATTTTGCATTACGACTTAATTAATTAATTAATGTTCTGTGTTCAGTTCTGCTATTGTGAATGGAAATTTTCTTTTCTAGATCAGGTTTATTCTCTGCTGGAATAGTTTTACTGGGAGGACCATCTTTCCAATGATGTATAATTAGGATATGTATGAGGTTATTCACATGTTTATGAGGAGATTAAAGGCTGCATATGTATTTTTGTGATGTTGGAGAAGACTAGTTTTTTTAATGTCTCGTATTTTTGTGCCTTAGCTATTATTAGTCAATATGGGTGATTCTTGTTGTTGTACTTGTATGGAAGATGATAAAAGGTAGTAAAGAGCTTTGACACTGCAATGCTATTTCGGAATTGTAAAATACTTTTTGTAGGAGCAATATATTAAATGTAGGGTAGTGATTTTTTTTTTTGTTGTTGTTGTGGTTTTTTTTTTTTCTAAAACCAGTGGAATTCTGAGTAACAGACTGGAAATATATACTGAAATTTCAAGTAGCTATTCTATTTGACAAAGTCAATACTCTTTAAGAACTGTAAGCAGATATTTTTCTAAATTATGGCCCTCTATGAATTTTTATGAACTATTTCTCATGAAAGAATATTTTAGAGAATAATAACAGATGTATAAGGGATTTCTCTGCACAAACAAGACAGTTTCTGATTTTTGACAGTGTTTCTTCAACTAGAAAAGGAACATTTGATCTGTGCAGTGTGGCCCTTAACATCAACAAAGCCAAGGTTTTACACCTCATAATAAATGTTATAATGAGAACTGAACAATTTAGTTTAAAAAAAAACAAACCATGGAATGAAAATTCTTCATTTGTGATATAAGTAAGGAATATATCTACAGAAGTCAAGACAGTATGATAACTCTTTGCAGGTACAAAGAATTTTTTAATTTAGTTTTTTCATTTGTACCTAATAATTGGATTACCACTATTTTACAGAAAAAAAATTATATATATATATATATATATATATATATATATATATATAAAATACAGCTCACATGGCAAAAATGCTTTGAGAAAATGCATAGTTAAGTGCTGAGGCTTAGAGACCTGGTATCCAGTGTGTGAGTATTTCTATTTTTTACTTATCTTTTATAATCCTTCCAGGTAAGGCTCGTTGTCCTAAGTGTGTAGTGCTACATAAATAACACTTTTATTCTTAGTGTCCTTCTTTCAGTAGTGCCGTCCTGGTTTTTATTCTGCCTGTGTTTTGTTTGCCTAAGTATTTTCTTTTTGGATTCTTGTCAAAAGGTAATTAGTTGATTAATGTCATATTGGATCTGATACGCGCTGAATAGTAATAAGATGGTGGGTTCAAAATTAAATTAATATGTCTGTTGTTCTTTTTCTTATACAATTTATAAACAGAACATTCACATATACAGTACTCCAATACGCTGAGCTTGGAGCAATTACAGCAGCTACATGATGTGCTTCCTCTAAACCATAGGAGTTTGTGTCAGTTGATATTAATGGCTCCTAGCTGTAGTTTTCGCTCTGTTACAGAATGTTGGTTTTCCATTATTAATTGATGAGACTTGTGGCTTGTTGGGCGGTTACAAAGAACCTAAAATAATATTTAGAGTCTATCTATGTCTGTTTGATGTACAAGATTAACTTCCATGAGCAATGACTTTTAAATTAGATCAAGACTACTGTTATTACTATGAAAACCTTTTTCTATTTCTCTCTTTGCTTAAGACTGACATTCACTATACTTTTTCTTCTTCTTACCAAAGTTGTGTATACCTTTCTTGTTGCATTGGGGGACAGGAATATTTTTGCATCATGACCTGATTAAGAAGTGAACCTTACTTCTTCTGAGGATTGCTTCAAAAAACTCATTTTGAATTGTCATATAATTATCCAGCCTAGTTTATGGTTTTAGCTGTGGGACTGAATGGGGAAAGTCTGAAACATTTTTTTTTTTTTGAGGAAGAAGAGAGAAAAAGATGAGGGTGAACCTTACAGTTAAAAACATAATGGAGATAAACAAAAATCCTTGTTCATTTCAGGCAATTTTCTTATATTGTGATCTATTATTTATTTCATATTGATTTTATTAACACTAATATTCTTTTGCTTTCTATCCTAGGAATAAAAGATGTATTAGTTTACTTTTTGCACCTGTTTTGTTTTGATTTAATATGGTTATTTCTCCCTATTTTAGTGTGTAGTAGAAATCAATGTTTCATTTTTAATGTTAAAACCTCTTCATAGTCGAAGAATGAATTTACTGAGTGTATCCACTTTCTTGGGTTTTGCCTAGTTACTCTACAAGGTATACACCTTCTATGGTTGTGTGTCAGTGGGGAAGGGGATTTGTTGCTTTTTTATTTGCATGTTTCTTTTAAAGATAGAAAATCTTCAAAAGCAATTCCTTTGAATGTATAGTAATGGGGTCAACTGAGATGAATGATGGCTTATGCCTGCTGGGATGTAGGTCTAGATGATCTAGAGAAGCAAAGAGTGTGTAAGTGCTCTATGTCCTTCTTCAGCACTTTTTGTCCTGAACTTTTTCTCTTAGAGAGAATTGTGAGGCCTCATGGAATTAATATAACCCACAGTAAACTTTTACATCTTGCTGTTACTACATGGCACCAGGATGTTAGAAAAGCAATTAGTGTCCTTCAGCATCTTATATAGACATCAGAAGTATCTATATCCCCATCCCGCAGCCAATTTTGACAGACATTTACACCAATTTTGGTATGGTTCTCAACTTTTTTTCTTAATTTATGAAGGTAAAAACCCACCTGATTATTGTTAGATGAAAAGGCGTCACTTGCTGTTTGTGAATCAAAGGATACTGGAAGAAAGTAGGATTGAAAAATTAACTTATTTTGTGAATCTTTACATATTCAGAAAATTAGAGGGTTCCTTTAGGATATGATTTTGAATCTGGATTTTTTTTTTTTTTATGCCGCCTATATATGGTAAGCATCTGTTTTTTTTTTTTAAAAAAAAAGAATAATCTTTTACAATACTGCATGGTTATTTAGCTATAGAATATTGTATGTGTTGCATTGCTATGGAGTCATGTTCAACATATAGTTTTCATTTGAAAAACCTTGAATAAATTTTGTTAGTGGACTTAAACAGTGTTTGTCCATGGTGATGGCTTGCCTCCAATGATCTCTACTCTGTTTTTATAAGCAGAGAATACTGTTCAATATGTCAGATGAACAACAAATATGAGGCTTGTGTGCTATGGGGAGGTGTGGACTAAATTATAAAAAAAGAGAGAAGTACAATTCTGTTCTACTGGAGTATTTGGGCAATAAGGAATAACTGCATCGCAAGCATACATCCTTTGTGACACATTACTCATTTTGGAGCCACTATGAATGCAGTAACTATTACTTGTCCTGTGAGCATTTATGAACAGGATGGCTGGCATTTTAAAAATAGTTGTATGACCCTTTGTTGTTGCTAGGGTCCATACTGATACTTTTTAGAATCCTGGGAGATAGTGAATGATACCACAGTATGTGAAAGGATTTTCTGTGTGGTAGGAAAGGGTCAATGTTTTATAGTGCGCAATATATATTAAGAAATGACTAATAATAGTAAAGGAGACCAAACAAAATCTGAAGCCAAAAGGACTGTAAAAAATGTTCTTACATAGTTTGGTCATTGAGTTTAAGTAGCTGTTTAGGGTGACTCTCCGCTTCCAGAGTCCTTATTTTCTCTGGGCAATTGTTAGTGGTTGTTTCACTGATTGGCATCTGTTGGCAAATGGCCTAAAAGATGTAAAAGAACAAGGGATCTCTGATCAGGGACCACTGCTGCAGAAGATTTATTTATTCGAATATTATCCTGTCAATTTTATGCAGAATAATGACTGTGGGGAATAAGGAGGCAGAAAACCCTCAAGGACAAGTAATGGCCATCTGATGTATTTGTCTTTTTTATTTAAGTGTATTCAGTTATGAAACATTATTAAAATATAGAAATAAGAGCCACTATAATAAGTTCTGCCCCTTAGAATATGTTTTGTTGCTACACTTAACAGAAATTAAAATTGACAGAATCTGTCCCAGATTAAAATACATACTGACTTGCTCTTCTTGGAGGTTGGAGAGAGAAAGTGCTGCATACACAGATATATGAGAGGCAACTTAGCATGAAAAGAAGAGGTCATCCTTTAGATTGCAGTACAGAAATCTTCAGCCATTCTTGCTCAGAATGTCTTTGTCTTGTCTTTGCTGTTAGGGTCTTTACTTCAAAAGCAAAATGCACAAGCTGATTTAAGATGTATATTTTTATCATTTTTTCATAGGTTTGTGGGGGTTTTGTTTGTTTTTGGTTTGGATTTTTTTTTTTCTGTTAAAAGGGGAATTATCAGACTACTGTAATGGTAAATTGCAACACAATTATGTTAGTTGAGAGATGAGTGCTCCTGTAATTTCATCACCTTGCTCTGAACGCATAACTCATTTCAGGAAACTGTTGGGAGTACAGATGCAAAGTACAGACAATTGTGTTGGAGCAATCTGAAAATTCATGTGGAGTAGCCCACTTCCACAAATGACTCCTTTTCATCCTTGACAAAGGGAAGCAATTTTTATTCTCTTTTAAATCAATTTTAATCCCAATTAAAATACTTCCAATTGATCATTTCAGTTTTGATTACAGAGTCATTTAGGTTGGAAGGGAGCTTTCAAGATCATCCAGTTCCTCACCGCTGGTTCAAGAAATGTTAGCTACAGGAGGTTGCTCAGGATTATGCACAGTTGAATTAAGTGACTTCAGGACTGTTCTTTAAAAATTACTTCTTAAGGAATTTAGGCAGTGTGTACATGCTGCAGAACCTCGATTTTTTCAGATAAGAATTTCCCTAAACATATCTCTCATCATGGGTTGCTCTAATGTTGAATTGAAACATAGCAAGGAAACACCTGGAGCTGTTGTCATGTCAGGTTTTAAAATCTGATCTATCTACAAGCACCGGTGGTTAAAATGGCTTTGTACCTGTTCAGAGTGTTCAGTTTCTTTCACACTAAGATTAATTATTTTTTGAAAATTATAACTATATTGAAACTCCACTGAAACAAGAGAAAATAAAGTAGGCTACATGAAAAAATGACCATGTGTAATGTATATTTTACCATTGCCACCTTACTTTTAACTATAGTTAATATCCATATCAAGGAACATAGTATTTTTCCTATAGGAAATATAACTGAATAATACTAGGCATTCTACCTTCATACACTTTTATATAATTCACTATGATTTTTTTTAATTGAGGTTTTTCATAGTAAGTAAAACAAAGAAAGTGACTTGGGATATTAAAAATTAAAGAGCAGGCCATAAGGTCTACAACTTTCAAGAAAACTGGCAGCATACATGGGTTGTCGAGATCAGAAGGGCACAAACAGCAGCAAAGCTGTTGTTAATACTGTTTTTAGAAAGTACAGGGTAGACTTGCCTCAAATTTCAAAATTTTCTGTGAATGTCATTGGTTGTATAACCCAGAGTGAATCCTGAAGGCGAAACAGAGACAGGCAAGAAACAATGCAAAATCTCTATGTATGTCTAGATATCTGTGGTATGAAGGAAAGCTCAGTTCCTTCCTAGGGATCATGAAGCCCAGAGAGGTACTGTTAAGCATTTACACAGGTGAATGCCAAGGTGCAGCTCAGCAAAAGAGGAGGGAAAACATGGAGCAACAGTGTCAGCCTCTGAGCCCTTTCCAACCAAACAAGTTTAGCCAAGTATGACAAGGAGTCAAGCTGCCTTTTCCAGAAGTGACTAATTCATACACCGTGGTTTCACAAGGGGCAGGCCAGGATGGAGGCCACTGAGTGCCCTGTTTTCATTCTGCTGACCCTGCCAGGCCACTTTACACACTCGGCGACAGAATCACTTTTTTGTATTGTATGTTTATTTTTGACATTGGCAGCATTTCACATGGTGTTTATATTTTTATTATTTGAGAGACAAAATTAAATTTTAAACTTTGAATTTTTCTAGGGAATTGAATAAGGGCCAGTAGCAGAACATTCTAGTTGAGTAAGAAACACTTTTTGAAACAATTATTCAGCAGAAATGCTAGCTGGTATAAGTTTACAAATATGCATGCTTTCTTTTTTTTAGTGTACTCCTTGCTGTGAAGTGTTAGCAAACTGGACTATTATTGGATGAAGCAGGAAGCTTAAAATGACATAAAGTCTAAAAAGAAAACATGGAAAACTGTTTATTGGAAAATGCATTTTTATTGTTAAAAGTAGCTGTCATGTCAAGGAGAGGAGAAACAACTTGCTTCTGTTGGTTAGGAATGATAGAATAGGATGCCTTATATTTTTTAATTGAAATAAGTTTTCTATATCTATTTGAAATATATATCATAAACCCCATTTGAAAGTAATTAATATATAAGATTTGAGATAAGGAAAACACCTATTATTTATTTTTCTAAAATTTTCAAAGAATACAATTTTATGACAAACCTTTATTAATTCCCTTGAAATAGCCACTGTTACTGTTATCTGAACTTTTTTTCTTGTAATTCCTATTTAAATTATCAGAAGTCTGTTCAATGGCATAAAGGTAAAGAGAGGATCATTTTTAGGATGTAATGCAGTGCCTGAATTCCAGCATGATTATACTTTTACAATGCCTGGAGAAGCTGTTCTCTCTCCTTCTCAATAAGACTCCATGAAAAAGCAGCTGTCATTAACACCTGACTAATGTCATGTAATCTGTAATTCAGGGCAAACTGCAAATAAATGAAATTTTATACATAGTTGACTAGGTGGACTGCATTATTCATTCATGAGTTTGTTTCAGTTTGTCACTGCTGAGTAATGCACGTGTAATAAACTTGCATTTCAAAGTAGGTGATACTATTCTCATACGTGTACAAAGACGGAATGTTTTGAATGTGTTTGGTATTCAAGACAGTTACATTAAAATGCTGCTATTTATGCCAAATCTGTAGTTGATGCTGCACTTAGGATCCATGATGGATTATACCTACAAATGCTACTGCTTTCAGTGGGTAGAATCAGTCATTAATTTCCAACTTGCTTGAAGAAGACTATTCAGCAGAGTAGCATTCTCACTATGTGCATATTATGCATTTGAAACATCTCAAATTTTTCTTTCTGGTAAGCAATGAGACCCAAATAAAATACTGAAGTCTTGTGCTAAGTCTCCAAAATTAATAACTTTAGGGAGAGAAGAGGCTTGATTTTTTTTTTTTTTTGTTGTTTGTTGGTTGGTTTTAGTTGTCCTCAATGACTCAATCTTTCACTGAAAGCTAGATAAGAAAGAAATTCATGTTCCCTGGTATTTTTGAGTTTTTTTCCCATTTCCTTCCTCTTGTATAGATATACAAGGTGAAAGATGTAACAAGGTAAGGTAGTCATCCATTGCTGGACAGTCAATTGTTTGATGTTCCTGGGCTGAGAAACTCAAAAAAAGGCTTAAAAGCTGGTTTGCTCTGCCAAGATGCATTCATCAACTTCAAGATACTGTCAATTGTGATCAATAGTTGCGGTCAAATTGTGATCAGTGGTTTCTGTCTGCCACACATACAAACTACCACTTCTACAAGCTGTAGACAGTGGAACAGCTGTCCTCCCCAAAAACAGTGCTGTTTGGGATTTTATGTCCAAGTTCTGAATTATGTTTTCTTACAGAAGCAGTTGCAGATGTTAGTAAAGTATAGGAACTCTTGGAAGTGTGACATATTTTGCCATGTAGGAGAAGGATGTGGATAGGGTGGATTGATTAACCAAGGTCAATTGTATGATGTTCAGTAAGGCCAAGTGTCAGGTTGTGCACTTGGGTCACAACAACCCCAGGCAGGGCTACAGGATGGGGGAGGAGTGGCTGGAAAAGTACTGAGAGGAAAAGGGCTTGGGGATGGTGGTTGACAGCAGCTGAACATGAGCCAGTGTGTGTGCCCAGGTGTCCAAGAAGGCCAATGGCATTCTGGCTGGTATCAGCAATAGTGTGGCCATCAGGACCAGGGAAGTGATTGTCCCCCTGTATTCAGCACTGGTGAGGCCACACCTTGAGTTCTGTGTTCAGTTCTGGGCCTCTCACTGCAAGACACACATTGAGGTGCTGGAGTGTGTCCAGAGAAGGGCAATGAAGCCCAATGAATCTGAAGCACAGGTCTGATGAGGAGCAGCTGAGGGAGCTGGGGGTGTTTAGCCTGAGGAAAAGGAGGCCCAGGGGAGACCTTATCACTCTCTACAACTACCTGAAAGGAGGTTTTAGCAAGGTGGGAGTTGGTCTCTTCTCCAAGACAGCTAGCAATAGGACAAGAGGAAATGGCCTTAAGTTGCACCAAGGAAGGTTCAGGGTGAAATCAAGAAGAATTTCTTCACTGAAGGGGTGGTTGAGAATAGGAAAGGTCTGCCTGGGGAAGTGATGTAGTCACAATCATTAGAAATGTTTGAGAAATGACTAGACATGGCACTTGGTACAATGGTGTTCAGTCAAAGGTTGGACTTGGTGTTATTGGAGGCCTTTTGCAACTTTAATAATTTGATGCTTCTGTGTAATTTTAGAAGTATCTGATTCTCTAATTATTTATTTAGAAAAAAAGCTGCTTTGCTATGCTCTGGAAACTTCTCAGTAACTTTCGTTTTCTACCTGCAGTTATTAAAATTAATTGAATTTAAATTATGTTTTATTAGGTTCATTTCATTAATATGTTCACTGAAAATAGCTCTTTATTTTCTCTCCCATTTTCGTAATCTTAATTTCTAGGCCAAATTTAATATGAAGGCTTTACATTTGTCTCTCGCTTAGGGGAAAGGTCAGGCATCAAGTTCCATCACACTCTAGAGAGAAGGAGAATGTGTTGTGTATACTTTATTCACAGTACTTCACTGCTGTAAGGAATTCTCAATAATCAGTTGCATATGAGAGTAATTTCTATTTACATTTACTTCAGTCAAAGCTAAGGTGAACTTCTTGCTTCTCCCTCCGCCCCCCAAAGACCTATTTCTTCCTTACTGGGCTTTACTGTGTGTTTGTGGATTGTTTTTGGCTTTAGATTTTTTTTTTTTTAAATAGTAGCTAGTTAGTTTTGATGTAAGTAATAAAGTACTGAATATTTTTTTTTCAGTTTGGGGGTAAAATTGCAATACTTGCTGAACAAATCTCTGACTTACAGGAGCATAATAATGTAATGTAAATATGATAATTGAAATTGCCTGTGTATATGAAATATAAACAAATATGGAAACAAATTCCATTACCTAGAATTTACTATTCCAAGTAGACATGGAGAAAATATGAGTTGGATTGTGGTGGAAAACTGTGCAGCTTCTAGTATTTCAGACCAAAAAAATGCTCTATGCTACTACTTACATGTTCAATAAATATGCACAGCATTTTCATTGAAGTAAAAATGTTATTCCTAATTAGAATAACAGAATGGGTTGTCTTGGAAGGAGTCTTCAAAGACTGTGTAGTTCCAACCCCCCTGCCATGGACAGGGACATCTTCCACTAGAGCAAGTTTCTCAAAGACCCCCCAAACCTGACCTTGAACACTTCCAGGGGTGGGACATCCACAGCTCTGGGCAACTTGTTCCAGAATCTCACACTGTCATTATAAGAATATTCTTATGTCCAATCTAAATCTACACCCTCTCAGTTTAAAACCATTGCCCTTTATCCTATCACAACTGGCCCTGGTAAAAAGTCTGTCCCCATCTTTCTTATAATCCCCCTTTAGGTACTGGAAGGGCTTACTTAGGTCTCTAAGGTCCCCTCAGAGCTTCTCCAGGATGAACAACCCCAGCTCTCTCAGCCTGTCATCATGGGAGAGGTACCCCAGCCCTCCGATCATCATTGTGGCCCTACTCTGGACCTCCTTCAGCAAGTCCATGTTCTTCTTTTGTTGGGGCCCCAGAACAGGGCACAGTGCTCCAGGTGTAGGGGAGGATCCCCTCCCTTGACCTGCTGGCCACATTTCTTTTTCTTTTTTTTAATATGTCTTCTCAATATGAGTCACAATGATGTTAATGAGAAAATTAATCTGATGCAAAAGGAAAATTTTGGAATACTCTTTGAGAGACTTTTCAGAAATAAGATATGTAATGATGTTTCTGTCTGGAGGATATGGTTAAACAACAGGGTAACCTGTAAGGGAATAAAATGAAATGTGGGATACATATCTGTGGATTTCCTGTGCCACAGTTGTTAGTGGAATGATGTTGAACTGCTTTTTGACCACAAAATAAGATTTTTTTTTTTCAAATTTATGTAGTTTTGTTGACACAAAGATTTAGTCATGAACTGGAGCTGGCTAAGTCCAGTAATAGTTTCGATTTTTCTGAATTTCTTTTATAGGATAATTCAAGTTGAAAGAGGTCTTTGGAGGTCTTAAGTTTAAAGCAGGGTCAAGCTCTGAGATCAGACCAGGTTGCTCAGGACTTTATCCCTGTGAGTCTTTTAAAACCTCCAGGGGCAGAACTTGCACAAATTCTCTGGGAAATTGACTGTTACTTTGGACTCTTGCTTTCTGCTAGGGCTCTCAAAATATTCTCTCATAGTTCAGAAGGAAGTAATGCATGAATTATAAACTATGTCTGATCTAGACCCAAAATCCTAAAAAATCTGAAAAAGAAAAAAATCAAAATTAGCTGGTTGTTAACAGGCTTGGTTATCTGCAGTAAAATAACAAAAAAGGATTAATGTAAATAAAAATAAGTAAATTTTTCCTTAAAATTTTATAATGAAATCAAAAGAGAGAATTTAATATTTGATCGGTTCAACTTTCTACATAATTTATTTCCATATGTACGCTTTTCTTTTATCTAAACTTTTTTCTCTCTTTTCCTTGCGGCAATTTATTGCTTCTGTTAAAGTCTAGTGGAGATTAAGTTCCTGATGCGAATAAAAATCTGATGGACCCATACATTTTTTATTTTATTTACATACAAAGTTAGTTAAATTCATTGCAATAGCTTCAAAATTTGTTATATGAAATTAATTTTTTTTAAAAAAAATCAAAATTCTGATTTTTTTAGTGTATTAGTGATTAGAGTAAGGCCTTTGAAACAAATAAAGTGATTGGGAAGGATTATATGAAGTGTAGTTAACTGTCAATAAAACTCTATAAAAACTTTATAAAAACTCTATAAAAAAACTTGTTCAATTGATACATATCTAGCATACTAGAATACCTCATTGAAACAATAAATTACACTAATTATTGAGCAACAAGCTTAGGTTTTCATAAGCTACCTTACATAACTTTCTGAAACAGGCCAGTAACAAGCATTATTATACTTTTTTCTTTGGAAAAAAAAAGAACAAGAAAAACCCTGACCAAAATAACCGCAAAATCAAAACCATTTTTTAATGGTTTTAACTCATGTTAGTCCTCTTAATTAAGATATACACACAGAAATACTAGATCACAAACTTCCAGTCAATCAAAAGGACCTATCCTTACCATCATGGAGTCCAAGAATAACATTGCCAATAAAGTACCCAATTATAATAAAAACCTAGAGTTGTATTAACAGCATTGCTTACTATTTTGTCAGTAAAGCTCCTGTTCATAATTTTTAACAGGACAATATTACCATTTCCTATTCTGAGCAATCCATTAGAGCTTTTAATTAAATAGATAAAAAAAAATAATTTCAATTTTAGGAAATTGTTGCACCACTGATGTACTTGTCAGGGTAGGCGGTGGGTCCGCTGTGCCCCTTTTGAGGGATGTAGAGGAAGAGGATTTTGATCTAGACACCCTAAGGCCTTTCTCCTGAAAGAAAAGCAAGGGTCATAGAGATCTTGGTAAAAGGTGCCAGTCCTGACCATGGGAGAAAGAATGTAAATAAGAAGTGAACATCCAATCATATGTGAAGGCTAGTGGTAAATACAGATAGTAGAGCTATGAATAGTGTTAGTGTGTAAGACTCTGAGAGACAGTGTGTGTGCAGCTGTGTGAAGACAATGTAATATTCTGGATGAAGAGAATAAAGCTGAATTTAGGCCATCATCATCTAAGTGCCCAGTTTTATTATTATGGCCGTCCTCGTATTTAATACAACAACTGGTGACCCTGAGTGTTGCGAGCCAGGAGGGATCACGACTGATACTGACAAGACTCCCACCCTGATTTGGAGTCAAATTGGACTTGATCCCCATCGAGGGATCGGAGATAATTTCCTGAGGAATTGAGAGGAATTGAGACCACAGGGCAATATGCGGTGAGGACGGAGCCTGGTGTAGCATAAAGCAGTGGAAATTCTGCGAAAAACGGATCCAGATCCGAAATTTCTTGACACCTGAGGCATGTGAGCCACTGGGAACTTTGGGGCGTGATGGGACCTGAGTCCCGAGGGAAGTGCATGGTTGGTGCTTCAAATGCGCTGCTTAGAAAGTGGTATGATGATGATGATGGCTGCTCACGACGTGAAGTTCAAAGAAACGGCAGTTCTGAGTGGGGTTTGCGGCAGCACAGGGTGGGGACGTGTGGAATTCCGTAGAGCCCGTCTACAACATTCTTTGAACTTTTAACAATGTTAATGAACTTAAACGAGAGGCAAAAATATGTTTGCTTTGCAAGTTATAGTTTCCCACGTCTGTCACTCACACATAGAAGACATGGGGTAAAGATTTTACTCTAAGACTGGGAAACAAAGCTGCTGTAAGACTTGAAGGAAACCTGGTTAGGTTGAAAAGAGGGGGGCTTTCCTGAAAGAAGTGTCGCTGACTCAGTCCGTAAAGCCTGGGTCTTTGACTCCCAGGTCCGCAGGTTCAATACTAGCTGTGGAACAACGGCTGGACCTCCTGTGGCCGAGCTGTGCTTTTTTTTTCCCCCAAGCAGACCCCTCTGTAAAATTCTCTCACTGCTCTATATGCTTCTGCCGCTATAACTACTTGAAACTGACTGAACTATTAATAGCAACAATTCGTAAGCTTTTTGTTAAAAGCGCAAACGGGTAGGAGAGGCAGACTGTCAGAAGCTGAGAGGTTTACTGCATTCCAGGCATCGGGGATGTCAGCATCCAGAGAGCACGGACACAGCACTGGCATGGAGGGCCGGCACAGAGCACAGCGAGGGCAGAGCCGCTGTTGATGGAGCTTTGCGGCGGCCGTGGAGCTGGGGCACTTCGGGCTCTGGACCAGAGCGGGGCACGCTGTTGCCTGACAGGACCACTCCGGGGTCCCGCCACCCATGGGAGGAGGGTCCCGGAGTGGTGAGGGGGGTCCCAGAGGTGCAGGGCTCGGCATTTGTGTGACAACGCTGCTAAAAGTGCAGCTGATCATCAAAAAAAAAAAAAAAAAAAAAAAAAAAAGGGAGCTTTGAAGAGAACTTCCATATGCATGACTGGTAGTGCTGGTTCACTAAGTTTGTCACACAGAAGTGGAACTTACTAAGGAGTAGTTAAAAGTTTAAGAGATCTATGATTAGTCCTGGTTACTTGGTTTCTGTGATTTTGTAACTGCAAATTACACTTTCCTTCTTTCCTGTGATTTTGTAATTGCAAATTACACATTCCTTCTCTTCCCCTTCCTTCATTAGGTTAAGGTGAATTTCAGTTGGGAATTTGAAATGTACACACATGGTTTTCTTCTCTTCTTTAAATTCAACTGATACTATTTCTGTTATGCTGCATAGCTTTTGGTACTCTAAAGCAGGGCTAGCTCACTCATGGGGCAAATTATTGTCAAAAGAGAGTTTTACACACCAAACATATTTTCAAAAACAAAACAAAAAGGGGGAAGGAGAATATGCATGTGCAGGAACAGGTGCTGGATCAAAAATGGATCTCATTTAGGTTTGTTGAGCTTTTTTGTTCCTTGTATTGATTCCTCTTCAGGACAGATGAAGTTGCTGAACATGACTACCACAGATGGCAGACTGAGAAACACACGGCCAGTGATGATTGGGATCTGAGATGTGTGGTTGAAATGAAAAACTATAATAAAAATCCCAGCTATGTGTGAATGAAGGATGATTGTAGTGACCACCTTCTGAATGACTGGATAAAAAACTGTATGAGTGAAAAAGCTGTGTAAATATCTCTGTGTGTGAACCCAAAATACTTTTTAAGTGTTAACATTTTAAGAGGATGTGTTATATAGATTTAATTATGGTAAGTTGATGCATGCTAGCCTTCAGTGATTGGAAGCAAGTATCAAAGAATTACAGGTTAATGCTGGTCAGGACTAACTAAATGGTCTGTTGCTATCAGAATGGCTTTTGCCTATGGTCAGGACAGGTTTGCTTCTGTTATCTATTTTTGTAGTTGTGCTACTACTGTTGCCATGTTTGGTGTTGTGTTTGCAAAGGGCCCTGCAAAGGACGACCCAGGCAGTTTTCCTAGCACAAATACAAAAAGGGGGAATTGTCGGGGTAGGCAGTGGGTCCGCCATGCCCCTTTTGAGGGATGTAGAGGAAGAGGATTTTTGATCTAGACACCCTAAGGCCTTTCCCCTGGAAGAAAAAGCAAGGGCCATAGAGATCTTGGTAAAAGGTGCCAGTCCTGACCATGGGAGGAAGAATGTAAATAAGAAGTGAACATCCAATCATATGCGAAGGCTAGTGGTAAATATAGATAGTAGAGCTAAGAATAGTGTTAGTATGTAAGATTGTAAGTTAGTACGTAAGACAGTGTGTGTGCAGCTGTGTGAAGACAACATAATATTCTGGATGAAGAGAATAAAGCTGAATTTAGGCCATCGTCATCTAAGTGCCCAGTTTTATTATTATGGCCGTCCTCGTATTTAATACAACATGTACTAGTGGTTGTTTAAGGATATAGACAAGGAAAAGTTAGGAATCACAATATCTTTTGTTAAGTGAATAGGTGCTTTGTTGAAGAAGGTGTTCTTGCCACTGTCATATCATGTGGGGAAGCAGGTCACCTGGAGGACAGTGTTTATAACTCAGTGATCTACTGAAAAATAAAATAAACTAATAAGGAATTAACCCATATTCAACAGAGACAGTAATTAAGCTGGACTTAAAGTTTTAAAGCTATTCAATTTCTTTTGGGCTTTTTAATTCTAAAGTATCTTTTTTGAATTGTAAACTTAAGGAGTTTACAATTCCTTAAGAGAACATTACTACTGTAAGGAAGACTTTCTGGTCCCTAAGGACCCAATTTTTTCCATTCTTCAGTGTGCAAGAGCTCACTTAACTTGAGTATTGTGTAATTGTATTATAGCTACCTCCATCTCCTGTATACAGAGCATATATATTTCTGAATGTTGTTTTTTTCTGTGCATAATGTTTTTGAATATCATTGTTTTTCTGATAAAATGTTATCTCTACCTTCATGTCTAGGCTTCTGTTTTCCAAAATATGACTTAAAAGTTTAGAATTATGCAGAGTGCTGGAAACTGGGGGCAGGGGAGGAGGGTTGGCAGAGAAGTTCCAGCACAGTTGGGAATGATGAGATCAGTGAATAATTTTTTTTTCATGGTAAGCACTAAAACATTTGCAGATGAATCTCCTTGGCCACAACATTTTGTTCTATACTTTTAACTTTTTTTTAATAGAGTAAAAAGAGCACTTCTCTGGTCTTCTGAATTGGATATTACAGCATCTAATAGTTTCCTTGGGACTCTGCTGGGTATCTATAGGATATCACGCTCAAGGATGGATCGTTCAGACAGTGGTCAGATTAGGTCAGATTTTCCTTGTTTGCTTGTTTAGTTTTCCTTCTGATGTTGGCATCCAAAGGGATTAGTGTGTCAGCTCAGAAACTACTCACAGGTAATTAAATTGATTCTTACAGCTAACCCAGAGCCTTAAAGAAGGGTTGAATTGCTTCCACTGAAAAAATAAAAGAGATAAAGCCCTGGCCAAGAGGTAGGAGAGGAGGCAATTTGAAAACAAAACAGAACAAAATCCCCCCAAAATAAAAAAGTAAATTCTGAGTAATTTTGTTTTATGTAACATTGTATTTTCTTCAGTTCCCAACACAGTTATAGAGCTGTGTTTTGAAAAGACACAATAAAACAAAATACAGATATGATTCTCAAGCAGTGTGGTTCACATTTAATGCTGAGATTTCAAACTGGTTCTCACAAGTGTTCAGTTATTGATTTTCTCTCAGTCTTGACTGCGTACAGCTAATATGGGATTATGCAGAGCTGAAGCACTTGAGATGAAGGGAAAACTGACAAACAAAATCTGGATGAGCAACTTTAAACTTGTACTGAACTGCAAGTCCCTCACAGAGCATCAGTGGCATGAGTCTGCTTCATGTATGCAAAGGATGTATGTAGTGAACAGCTGCAGCTCGAGAGAGAGAGATAAAGGTGCAGAATCGGTCTGAAGAGATCTCCAAACACAATACTTGGGAATCTTCCGATCAGTTGCATGTAAAAGCCAAACTCTCCTTATTTAAAGCCAGCTGTGATAGTTTATTTCAAATGTCAGAGGATCTCAGAAACATTATTTACCTTGAACAAGTAAAAGATGTAACTTACATGTTGACTTTGATATGGTTAAACATGGTGAATATACTCCCATGTGAAATATTTTATAAGAAAAATGTTAACTTTCCAAACTGTGTACTTTCCATACTTCCAAATGTGTATTAAAAAAAAAAAATAGGCAGAGAACATTAAAATTTCAATCTTTAGTCTACTACGATAATTTTTTAGCTTTTAACTAAATGCAAGCTAATATTCTTTACCTTGTCAAATATAGTCTTTCCTCCTTTCTGAATACTCTCCCTTGTTTCTATCCAGCAATCCAATTCTTTGGCAAGTTTCCCTCTTCACTTTTAAGTTGTTACTGAGCTTCTCAACTTGACAATCTCTGTGAATAGAAAGTACTTCCTCTAGTTGCATTTCAAGATCATTGGTTTTGACAATCAATTTTGTCAAAAATCTTTAGAATATGTTCAGAACAGATGTAAATCTTTTCAGCTCCAAGAAACTCAGAAGGTTTCCGGTGAATTGTGCATCACTTTGTTCTTTTACATCAGAAGAAGAAACAAAGTGGCAAATCACTCAGTTGTAGCCCTTAGGGACCAGAGAATAACAGAATGGGGCGGGTTCGAAGGGGGTCATCTGATCCAACCTTCCTGCTCAAGCTGGGTCATCCCAGAGCACATGGCACAGGATTGCATCCAGACGGTTCTTGAGTTTCTCCAGTGGAGGGAGACTACACATCCTGTCTGGGCAATCTGTTCCAGGGCACAGTCATCTGCACAGTAAAGAAGCTCTTTCTCATATTGAGGTGGAACTTTCTGTGCATCAGTTTCTACCTGTTGCCTCTTGTCCTGTTGCTTGACACCTCTGAGAAGAGCCTGGCTCCATCCTCTTGACACCCTTCCTTCAAATACTTATATTGATCAGATCCCCTGTATATCTAAAAATAACCTTAATTTTTATATAGTTTCTCCCAATAATTGATTCTAGCATTGCATTGTCTTTCTTAAGCATAGGAAGTGCCGGAGTGGAACTGCATTATTTAATGAGATGCCCTGGAGGCATCAAAATTTGGACACATATCTGAGTCACAGCTTCTGTGTCATTCTTACTCTGGGCAAGGAGGGTAGCAATTTGCTGCTGGCCTAATTTTGCTACCAAAAAGTTTCCAGTTTCTCCCCCACCTTCCCTTTCTATATGTGTAGCTTCAATTCTCTGGTCAGGAAATGCTCACTGATCCAAGGTTTTGACAAACTGAACAAGGAATGAGGGGAGATGTTGTATTGCATTAGCCTTGAGAAAGTGCTTTGTTCAGTAGCAGCTGAGCCCTTCAATTTTCATCTCTTTCGTGTAGGAGTACTGTTGTGTTTTGGCATTTATATGTACATATCAAAAAAGGACAAACAATAAGGCAGTGATGTTAAATTAGTTTTGCCTGTAGTTCAGCTTTTCATATGTATTTTTCATGTGCACCTAATGTTTTAAGGACAACTTCTGGTTTTGTGTGGCAGCTTGCTTTCCTTCAGTGTCTGCAAAACAGCACATCCAAATTTAAATCAGTGGAGTTATGGAATGCTTTTTAAAAAAATAAAATTAAATGTCAAATGTCACAAGTCAGTATTTGACTTCCAAAATTCTCCTTTTGATCATCAAAGAGGATTTTTCTGTTTATTTGCTTCTCTATGGATGGCTGTATAGCTTTTAAATTATTTTACTGTGTTGCACTGCACATCCCTGATACGCTGACTGGGA
Source organism: Empidonax traillii (assembly GCF_003031625.1). Taxonomy (NCBI): domain Eukaryota; kingdom Metazoa; phylum Chordata; class Aves; order Passeriformes; family Tyrannidae; genus Empidonax; species Empidonax traillii. Next base: position 7,039,024 of record NW_020955194.1, on the reverse strand, counting down.
ACTTTCTATAAAGTAATAAAACATTTCCTGAAATGTTATGATTCTGGGAGAGATTCTACTATATGGCATCACATTTATTTCTTCTGTTCTGTGTAGCGTATATTTGTGCATTCTAGTCTGAAATAGGTTAGCAGATCAAAAATAACACAATGAGATAACCTGTTTGGTAATGGAGAGGACTGGCAGGGCAGCCATCAGACAGGCTGCATGGTATATTTGGCACTGCTACAAAATCATTGTATTAAATTAACAGCCACATCATTTTCAATCCCATAAAATTTGGCTCCGCTTTTAAATTTATTTTATGATTGCAGGGAGGAGTAATTTTCTTTTCTTATGTTTGACTTTTATAAATGTACTATAATTCAAAGCCATGATCATGCAGTGTTATATTGCTAAGTAATGAAGTTAAGCAAAGGCCTTTCAGCTGATTTCAGGTTCTACAAAAAAACTTTGAGATAAAATTTAAATACTGAAAGTTACATGTCACATAGAAATTTGGAGTGAGGTGCTTCTCAATTTAAATATCTCAGATAAAACATGTCTCTCAACTATTTCTGGTCCTTCCCTGGCATGAGAGTTCATATGGCTGAGGTGCTGTCAATTACCAGCTAAAGAACTGACTTTTAGTAATTTCTAAAAATAGAGTTGGCAGTCAATTTAGACTTCGTATTCAACAGAGCAGAAAAGGAAAGTTTGGAGCATGGATTTGGGCATAAACTTTCAGTTTTATAAAAAATTACTGCATCACAGTCCTCATAAAGCAGATAGGAAGTTGAAATGTTAAAAGCTCTCCTAAACCCAACAGTTGTTACAGTATTGAGTTAATACACTGAGGAAAAAAACTTGTTCAATTCTGTTTTTAACATAATTCAGACTCCTTTTACTTCTCTGTGTTTAAATCCTGGAATTTGGGGATATGGACTATTTTTATTCTAGAGATAAATTTTATCAATTCTAATTTTAAGAAGTTAAACTGTGTTGAAGCAGGTTTTCTTTTACAATGTTGTATTAAAGCAATGTAACATAGTTAAGTAAAGAAGGCTTTCTATGTAATTAAGCATTTTTTATATTTTGAGTGTAGAGTTAAAGATTACCTGGCATAAAGGCAATTATTCTATTTTTTGGTCTGGATGTGATGAACTGTTTTATAATGCGTGTCACTATCATATGTATGAAAATGTTTGAGCACATTTCAAAACTTGGTCTTTTTGACAGAGGAAGTTCAAAATTGCAGAGAAAAGTGACTGAGGTCTAAGCACTGGTGATCAGAGGACCCGTTTACATACTGACATTCAGTTCCACAAAACCTGAGAGAAGCCATGCAAGAGGAACCTTGTTCATAAGGAAATGTGATAGAACACTTTATGCATCCTTAGCCTTGGAGGCTTCCCTAACAAATCCAAGTTTCATTGATGCCGGTATCATACACTTCCATGAATGGCTTGAGGCACTTCCTTCCTTTCCTCCAGTGTCTAATCAGTTGATAAAACCATCTGATTGTAAAGAAGACGCATTTTTTCCTTAATTTATGTGCAGAGCAGAAACCAATGCTCTTTAGTCAAACTCATTTTTCATCTTTTCAGCAACATGAGCCCTCCTCTCATTTTCTAAAGCATCTAACATCTGTCTCATTGCTCATAAGAACCTGGAGTGGTCTAATGAAGATAATGTGTTGCTGAGTAATATGATGTAATACTTCATCTCTTTGTCCCAAATTGAAAATGTCTTTGTTCTCTGACCTCCTGACTGCATGGCACATTGTTTCATGTTCATTTTCCCCAGGCAGGAACTGACTATTAAAGATATTTGTCTCCCTTTATCCAGCTGCAGTTCTCAGAGTTTGCTTACTATATTATGGTATTTTAAAATACTTTCATGGACTCTAATTATACAATAGCTGCATCCATTCCTACGTGCTTAAATGAAGTATGCACAGAGTGAAGATCAAAATTACTGAAAATATTTTAACTATCAGTCTTTCAAATGCTCAGAACTTGAATTTAAATTTCTGAAATTCAAATTCTTACCTTCAAATTAACCTTCTTTAAAAGTTTGAGAAATTAAGTCAATATTTTAATTTCTTTGATTACTGAATTCATCTTTGAAGTAGGCATACCTACAAAACTCTTTTGAAACCATATCTTTCTATCAGTGCAAATTTTTAAATTCCACTACTGAAACAGAAAACAAAACACCTCCACAAAGTATTTTTTTTTTTCTGAAAGACTGATGCTTATATTTCTCTTTCTACTTCCAAGCACTGTAAGTAGCTTCATAAGGTGCTACTGTATATAAAATTTCAATAGTTTTACAGTCCGTCCAGATTTCTGTCCCTTTTGCATCCTTAGTAGTATATTGCCTGGTCATGTATATTTTGGTGTCTTCTGGGAGTAACTGTCCAGTCCTCTCTCACTGCTTTGGGAAGAAAAAGAATGTCTTTTTCTTGTCCTTTCAGTCCTGTCCCTTAGAAGAGGAAGCTTGTGTTTAATTTTATTTTCCCAACACAACTCTTAGTAGCATCTCAAGATAATAAAATTCTAGGGGGAAAAAAAAAGTTTTAATTTTTATTTAATCACACTAAAGGAGGCCTTTCCCTTAAAATTTCCATAAGAATACACCTGTATGTTGTTGTATAATTTCCCATATGTATGAATGAAAACAACAAGATTTTCTTCCATGGGATGAGGTGTGTTTAATCTGCAAGCATAGAGAATACACAAGAACGTTCACAGGCACTTTGTGCCTTGTCCAAAGAATTTGGTAAAAGTGAGATCTAAAGCAAAAACCAACATCGGAGCACTGATGCAAATAAAAGATACAAATGCTTAAAGCCCCATATGGATTTATCAGAGAACCACTTGGCACATTATTTTAGTCAGAAGTAAAATATTATGATTGATCCATTTACAACATACTCTGTCGCATTCTCTACAGAAACCTCCCATTCAGTTTTTGAGTGAAGGACACCACCCATTCTAATTTCCACTAATTTATTGTGACTCTTATTTAATTCTTCAGAATTCTCTTTAGCCTATTTAGCTTCATCACAAGAGCAATGTTCATCCGAATCATTCCTGTGGGGATGATTTTTTACAGTTAATTAGGCATTCATTAGCTACTAGCCCGTTGAAAGCAGGAAGTTTCTTGGTTTAACTGTTAATCAATAGATTAGCCCTGTTCTTTCTAGTTCATTTTTTAGACACCGGAAAATTAATGGAAATATTCTTTCAATTGTCTTAAAGAAATACTTGTCCTCTTACACATTTGGTTTAGAGTTTATGGTAAACATTTTCCCCACTGATGTCAATATCAGGGAAAAAAAACTCAGAGAATTATGATTTCTTTAGATTATTTTCTTTTTCTTGACTCTGCTGACATTATGGGAATTGAATTTTTCTTTATGTGATGTCTGATTCTACATGCTGTGACATTCCATATTCAGTATTAGCATACTCTTGCACTTAAGTACTTTCTCTGTAAATAATGGAACACTGTTTTTCAGTTACGCAGATTACTTATATATCTGAATATAATCAAGTAAGTTTCAATTTCTGCTTTTATTTCTGGCAATTTTTGATTTCTTGTGTTTTCATTCAACACAACATGGAGATTTTTTGAATTTATGATGCCATAAGGGAAACCAGATTTAGTCTTCTGATTTCAGCTTTCCTTGGAGATTCAGAGAGTTAAAAAGAAAAGTAATTGCAGCTTGTTTTAAAAGATCAGTCTAGTGTAGACTCATTGTCTTCATTTGGACTAATTTAACAGGGTCTTCCTGACTCTCATAGAGTTATTATCTCTGATTACTTGTGAGTCAGACCCTCAGACAAAGGTCTGACATGGCAATGCTAATGGGAAATTAAATTGTTATATTACAAATTTTAATAAGTGCTAGAGACAAGTCAATGGAAATTACTGTGATACCAATGATTCATTTAAAAATATAGTCTAAGTAGGATCTTTACATTAATGAATTGGAATGGCTTGCAATCAAATGACGTTCAAGCAACTGTAATTTAAGTGTTCCATAGTGCATTTCAAGGGTTTTTCTGAGATTCAGAGGAGCAAATGATACAAGAAACAGAATAGTGAAATGGAATATGCATGTTTTTCATTTAAATGTACATTTTGCACAAATTCGTTGAACTGCCTTTTTTTTTTTAAAAAAAAAAAGGGCTTTTGATATGAGCTTCTATGTGTTCAGAAACATTTGCAAGAGTTGCATTCCAGTGTAATTTCTGTCCATACATTAGGGATAAAACTAATTTCTGTGTCCATTATTTCTAGGAGTTGTGGGTTCTTGGTAAATCAGAAACTGAATATCTTTGCTCACACTGGTGCATAATCCTTTTAATGAAAATTTTGAAAGCAACATAGGAGTTAGAAAAAAAAATAGAAAGCCTGTAAAGGATACTCTAATATAAATATCTTCTTACTATACAAGCAAAATACTCTGGTAGTGTGTTGTTGGTTGTTTCCAACAGGTTTGTGTAAGATCAGTGTAGAACTCTGGAAACAAAATAATTTTCAGCTCTTTAGTTGTTCATATTTTGGTGAATAAGAGATGCTACAGTAAATATACATCATTAATTTAATTTTTTATAATGGAACTATTCCTTTTCTAAAAGTCTTTCAAAGCTTGTAGAAAATGTAAAATGAAATACTGCAGTACCTCTACGTGTTTATTCATTTAAGGCAAATACTAATTCAGTTCTACAGGAAGAATACATCACAGTTTTGCTCTAATTTTTTCATTTTCTTGTTTCATTTTCTAAGGTTGTTATGTGCTAAGATTATTTATTTTATATTCCTTTTCTAGAAATGTGGAGTCACACAACTGATATGATTTCAGCCGTCCTCTAATGTGTGATAATTAATTCTGATTTTGGTTTTGGTTTTGACAATTGAATCTTCATAATAGTATTGGAATAATTCCAAGTTGCACTATATATGATAAAAGTCTCAGAGATCTCATTAACTGAGGACTGCAGTAAAAGGTGTTGAAGTCACCTGAGTGAAGCACAAGTGTTTGCAAAATTTTAAAGAATCTGAGGACAAATCCAGATTCTTTTATCTCTGGATTTTTTTATGCTTTTAGAGACCAGTTGAGCTTGTCACTCTTCTATTTGTATAAATGACAGATTGTTTCATAGCAATGTTTCCTCTCAAGGATTAAATAAAAAAAAGCACAAAGGGCTAAAGAGAACAAGAGAGTTAAGCAATTCCTGTTGTTTTTTTTCAGAATAATTGTTTTCACAGAGAGTTCCTGAAAACAAATAAAATAGTAGTGTACCCGTAAAAAAGGCATAATAATAATTTGGTATCAAAATAATACTTTTGTTTTACTTTCAAAGAATTAGAATTTCTTTTTTCCTTGCCTACTGATATACAAACATAGAACTTTACAATAGTTGTAGTAGGGCAATTCAGGACTTGGCTGAAAAGGTTTAAATGGGAAGCATGGTCTTGATTTTGTCAATAATTAATGTTCATATTTCAAAGCAGAATTCATCTCTTTGTCTTGGTGAAAATGAAATGGAAGGAAACTAAAAATTACTGTAAATGCAGTTTAATGTGAGTCTCAAAGCTGACATGAAGGTGCCATTTGTCCAGTGTAAAACAGTCACTAAAAGGACTTATAGTTTCAGATTTATATTTTTAATGAGAAAGATCTGAATATGCTGAATATTCTTTCAAGATATACTTCTGCCTATTGTTAATAAGATCTCTCCTGAAAAAATGTACTTGCATTTTTTGTTGGCATTACGAAACTCTTGATTTCTTTTTGTTGTTGATGGAACATAAATATTGAAATTAGTAAAATAATTTTATTATTTGTTCGAACTCCAGTGATTTTATACTGAATGTCATCAGAAGTCTCTCCCAAGCTCTTAGAAAACGCTTTTGAAACTTTTCTCAATTTGATATGAGTTTTGCTTTTTCCAGTTGTCCATAAGAGACAGAGAACAGAAGAAACTTGTCAGTTATATCTCAAGTGCAGTCAGAATATGAGTCACAAAAGTTGGTGAAGTGCCCCAACCTTGAATCCTCTACCTGCCAATGTCCTATCATAGAATTGTTAAAGGAGGATTTTCCCAAAAAGTAGTGTGAATGATTAGGGTAATTTACTAACACCTTTCCTTTCCAGATGTCAGTGAATGTCAGGAAACCAGCCGGAAAATTAGATCCCTAACTACATTTTTTTTTTTTTCCTGAATGCTAGTGATGGTGTTAAAGAACAACACAGAAAAATGGAATTAAATATTCTGCCTATTTCCCTTACCCCAAACCTGTGCACAAGGCAAGACTAAGACTATTTGGATGTATAAAAATCACTTAATTGTCATCATTTTGTTTCTGGTCAGTAAGTCAGTATGTAAAAAGAAATTGTCAGTCATTGATCAGTTTTTGAAAAATCAAGCTGTTGTGTATAGATGGCTGAGCTCAAAACTGACGAGATAACTTGTTGGTCATTTAACTTGTGCCCACAGGGGAATTTCCCTTTTTTATAGTTTAAATGGAAATATAGGTCCAGGACCTGTAGGTGGTCTATATTTTTCTCAGCTTCTTTGTCAGTCCAATGTCTTTTTCAGATGGGTAAACTGAAGGAAGAGCATGTTTTTCTGTAATCTTTATTGTAGTATTGGGGGGCGGGGAGGACTGTTATGTTTTATACAATACTGGGGACACCTGATTTCTGAAAGATTCTGTGGCCATTCAGTATCTTAAAGGAAAATACAAAGTAACAATCTTTGCTTATGAAACAGTCACTAAATAAGAATATATTAGCTATCTGGCTTTCTTCTCCTGTCTTTCAGATTGTGAAGCAGAACACTAGAAAGGGCTTACATGGGTACTTACCATTACTATAAAAAGAAAGTAGATTATTAATTTGAGTCCATGAATCTATAATTAACTATTTGCTTCATTCTATTGATTCACTGTGTTTTCAAGATTAATTTTTGGTCGATGGAGGCGCTCTCAGGATTAGGGTAAAATTGAGTATCAGAAAGAAAAGCTGGAATTTGGATTGTTCTGGTTCCCAAATTCTATCTTAGCTGTTATCATTAAAACCATGTTAATCTTTGTTTATTATAAAATTTATAACATCTTTCCTTATAAAATTTGGAAATATAAAGAGAATATATTTTTTTATACTTCACATAATTTCCCTCTACTGTTCCTTTGCCTTGAACAAAGGCACAGTGTGATTACAAGCTTGGTTCTCCTGGTTATACCACAGCTGTGTACCTGCTCTTTCCAAGAGGCTGGTAAGATAAAACTGTGGAAAATTTGGTGGATAATGATAACTTTTTATTTTTATTTTTTAACATTCTGTCTGACTTTTCATCAGCTCAGAGTAAAGCACAGTGAAAATACAATTATAGCAAAGACAGATATTTTGCAAAGTATACTCAAACTCCTAAGGAACTGCTGGAGCTGCTGCAGTGAAAATATTTATAGTCTCTGTAAACAACTTGTGACACTTCTCTTTGTTTGTGTGGGGTTTTTTTTGTTTGTTTTGTTTTGTTTTTTTTAATTTGTTTGTTTTTTTGAGAAGGTAAGGAGTTTATTTTCATTAGCACTCCAGGCCACGCACAAATCGTATAGAAGATTTTTAGATGGGTATTATAATATTCTTTGGTTGATATTCAAGAAAATAGATTTCATTAATTTACAGTGTTTACTATAAGGATGTTATCCATAGTATTGTTGTGTAAATTACTTGTTATACACTTTTCTGATAGTGCAAATATTTCAGATATTTCCAGTGGAAATAAAAATAGAAAGTTGGTGTTTGATCATGTTTTAAAATAATTAATGCTTTTATACCTAATGAAGAGTGTAAGAGTAATGTAAAATGTTTGATAGCTTGAAGGTAGAGGGAGTTTTAAAAAAATTGGCAAAATTGAAGATCACATCCTCTTTAGCAACATCTCAAATGATATGCAGCCAGTTTGGTTTTGCTGCATGATCATTGTGACTTCTGCTGAGGTTTAAAGACTATATTTCATGAGTATTGCATGGCAAACCCTTTCTAATGTAAAAAGTTCTTTGTTCTGCCAGGAAACAGATGATGCATTTTAGCTCTGTTGGAAAATTAATAGCTCAGCAAGATATGCTTTAAAAAGGTCAAGTATTGTCTAAGATTGTACCTGTCATTCTTTGAATACATTTTTGCATGGTCTGAGAATCATTCCTATATAAGGTTTGATACCTTGAACTAGTCTCTAAATAATAAACTAAGTTGCAGAAAATACTTGTTGAAATCCAGATTTTTAAATGCATTCAGTTCGGGAGATTTTGTCTGGAAATACTTCAGGACTGACTCACAGTAGCTTTGCATAAAAATTTATTCTAATACAAATTGAATCTTACACGTGGTAGCATAATGCAATTTTTAACACTTAGTTTTGACTCTGTCTTTGCAAGGGTCAGTATCAGAACCAGTTTATTTATTGCTTGGTGAGACTGACTTTTCAGAATTTAGAAGTCTGTGAGTAGCTTAGATTGCATGAGATCTTTGCAGTAGTAAATTAACCTTTCCTCTCCTTTCAGACCTTGACACTACAATACAAAATTGACTTCACACATGCAATTAATAAATAATGACTGTTTACTTAGATTTCAAGAGTCCTTTTTTAGTATTTAATGTGTAGTAAGAATAGGCTCAATACAGAGTGTAGAGAGCTTGGATGACCTAATTAGCTTATTCAATCATTTGTTAAAATCAAAGGATATGAAAATGTCTTCCTCTTTTTTCATCATTTCCTGAAAAAAAAAACAACTCCAGTGACTTTACATTTTCTGGCAAGATCTTTGGAAACATTTTATATTATTCTGTAGTTATACATGCATTTAATTAAATTTACCTGTCAGCAGTATTGAGAATACTTATTTATCGATAAGTACAGGTAGGATAAAGTTAGAGAAGTGATTACAATGCGGACTTTATTGTCTCCTACTGCAAATATTAAATGAAATGAACATTTAAGCATATCTTCTCTCTCTTTTTTCCCCTAGTATAATTAAAAGTAACTCACTTAAGCAATGTTTATCAGAAGCAGCGATTAAAATTTTATTAAGTAATAATAAACTCAATAATGACCACGTGGTGGGGTTTTTCTTCACGTGTAGAAAAAAGGTTCTTGTGGTGTGACCTTTTCCTCCCTGATCATCCTAATTAGACTTCTGCCACCTTGCATAATGATCAAAATACATTTATTGATTCTTTTTTTTTCATCTAGTAGAGCAGAGGAAATGGATCAGACAAACTTCTTTTTTCAAACAGAGTCCTCAACTGATTTTTTGCTTTTTAATAATAAAACTCTAAATGTAACAGTTTAAAAATAACCTCCTCTAGATAACTATGTGAAATCCCAGTGATCACTATGAGACTGGACAACTAGATAACATTTTTGTACTTAAAATATTTTTTAAATAAAATATATTAAATTAAAGCTAAAGGGGAATATGGCATTATCTTATCTTTTATGATGCAAATTTTAAATTTCTGTAAATTTCTTTAAAAACTTTAAAATTCCATGAAGTCACTTCTGCACTCAGTTGCATACTCATGTAATAAGAATGTATTTTTTGGAATTATAAGTACTGTTTTGTCATCCTCTCGTTCTGAATTTTCAGATTTCAGTGTTTAAACTCTTCTCTATAATCACTCAAGTTAGATGTCTGAGGTTTTTTTGTTTGCTTCTTTGTTTGATTTTTTTTTAACAAAGAAAGGGGAAAATGGATTATTTTTTAAAAATTTTTGAGCTTGAGGAAAAATAAAAAAAATAAATCAAGGGACAAGGAAAGTATGCTCTTTTTCCTGATCTTTTAGTGGCCCACTAACACATTAAAAAAAAAAAAAATTAAAAAGTCACAGAACATTTAAAAAGGGGGTTTAGTTTGGTTTATTTTGATGAGGAGACCCATCTGCAGCTTTTGGTGCAGTAATGTTTTGTATTAATAGTAGCAGAAAGTTAAAGTATGCTATGTTATGAACACTTTAGTTAGTAAGCTTTTCAACTAATAAGCTGTTGTTTTTTCACATTTGAAAAACAAAAGCATTGTGTTTTAAATTGGAATATGCCTATACATATGTCAGCGTATGAGGTTTTGATTTATTGTAATGGGTCTACTTAGACACTTCTGTATTTTTGCCTTTTTTTTCTCAAAAAATCCCCAACAACATAAACAAAACAAAAAAACCAGAAACACTTCCCTGTAAGTTCAGTAGGTATCCATATGTGTCACTTAAGAAATCTAAAGAACCTCCCCTACTTCAAGATTTTTGCTAACATATTGTAACCAATATGCTGTTCAACCTGCTACATCTCCAACTCCAAACCAACTCCTTTCATTGTGAAATCAAGGAAAGCTAAACACTTGTCAGCTTCTCCTTCCTTAGTAGTAGTATCAGTTAATTTTTTCAACACAGAAATCCGTAAGAGAGTCAAAGTATGTTCTAAAACACATGTAAGGTTACCATTTAGTCTAATTATTTTAACTTATAAAAACTCCAAAGCATGTAGCTGGGGCCAAGACACTGCGTTAGGTTTAAAAATTGTACTCAGTGAACACTGTAAAACTCTGCCTTCCTTAGTGTTTTCTCTTGGTGTAAATATGACTTGAGAGAACAGTGTATGATGCTCATATACTCTGAAATAACTAGATCAGTAGAGTTTAACTGATTTGACCTAGCTAAGGAGTTGAAATTCATTGTTTTTAAATCGCGCCGAGTCATTGGTGGTTCACAAATCCTTACCATAGACTGTCACAAAAAGAACTGTTTCATTTTCTTTCCTTGGGATCACTCAAGGCAGTTCTGGAAACATTGTAATACACCTGCCTTGAATGTGCTGTCAGAGTATGACTGCGTGTCAGGGTGTGACTTCTGGAGCAAAAGCACATACACACACACATGTACACATGTGTTCAACTAAAGCAAAAGGAGTTAGAGAAAAGTTACTTGCAAGATTCCCCAAAAATACTGACCTTTCTGCAGCAGTCACCTTTGCGTCAGTTCTTGTGCTCTTCAGCAGGACTATATGACTTCTTTCTTTTTATCTTTCATTCCAATTAGACAGCATTGTTTTAGTATGTTTCATATTTAATTCAAGATTGTTCTTTACTCCCTGACTCGTATTTTGACAGAACTGATGAGAATAGACTGAGTATCCTTTAGCTGGGCTTTATCTACCAAGTGATTATACTTCTGGCAGTTCTTGGGAACTGTAGGATGTCCTCCATATTCCATTTCTGAAGCTGAAAAAACTTTTAAAATCTGCCATGTGGTGATATTTTGATTTCAGTTAAGTTAGATAATGTAACTGAGCTTGTTTAATTTATGTAGTCTTATTCATGAAACATGCATTACTTCACTCACAAAGGTTGTAATGAATTATTTTCATTATAGCTTCGTGAAGTAACAAGACATGAGTGTAGCTGAGGTAGCCATGAGAGAACGAAGTAAATTAACAGAGTTTTTGTGATAGAATACAAACTGACTTTTGTTCAGACCTAACTTCTACAAATAATTGTTTTTGTTAAGAACTGATATTTGTTCTGTCCTTTGTATGTGCTCCAATAGCAGTTATGGTTAGGTAATGATTACTCTTTTTTTTGGATAACAAAACATCCCAGAGTATGGCAGTGGTTTAATCAACTCATAAAGCATAATATATGCTGCCTAATAATGTCATTTGTTTTCAAACAAAGGAAGGCAAAATTATAAATCCTATGTTCGGTAGAAGTCCTTGCTCAGAAGCTGAACAAGATGTGTCAAGGTACTTTAGTTCTTGTTATGCATACTTTACCTGAAAGATTTCACTGCTACATTTTTGTTCTTATGTTTCAGGGTTTCCTGGGCCAAATGAAGGTTTTGTCTTTCAGAAACATTTGGGTTCTTGTGAATATTTTGCAGCATACTTTGTGAAAATTTCTGTCTAGAATGCTGCCAATGCCGTAAAGAGAAATAAAATCTGAGTGTTTCAAATAAAATTGGGATTTTAGGAGCCTAACTAAGTACCAAATGCACAAAGGTTGATTTAATTGTGGATCTGTTGTTATGAGTCTTTTTTTCATTGATTTTTTTTTCCTTAGTCTCCTCAAAACTAAACTTGAATTCTTACCTTTTCTCCTTGAAGATTAGGTGGAGTAGGACAATGAGAAATAGCCCTTGGTGAACACAACTCAAAGACTGGAAGGATTAAAAATATTCATAGTCAGCTTGAGGATGTTTTAAGTAGTCTGTGTAAAATTGTAGAGCTGAAGTAATCTGTGCCTTCAACAGATTTTCGAGAGCCAAAAAGAGTTGTTTATCACATGTTATGCAAAGTTTCTAGAGCCAAGAATATTATTTTTATCTAGGGAAGGATTTCTTCAAAGTATAAAGCAAGGATTTATTGCTGCATTTTATGATGGTTCTCAGTTAATAGAATTACACATTTACGAAGATAATACAATTATGATAATCAAGTGACCTCATAAAAATGTCTTACTGTTGTGAAAAGCCTGTTAAAAACCCAGTGCCTAATTTACCTACCACCTTCTTGACTTCCTTTCCTTCTCTTGTGTTAAATGAAGAGTCTGTACTTTAAATACTTCTGCTTAATTTAAACTGTGGTATAATTTATTTTCTCCTTTGTGCTGAAAGAGCCTTAATATGGAAGGATTTTCATAAGTAAAAGTGTGTGTACCAGCCTAATTTCTGGTCCTGTATGAAAATACCTGTGCTCCCATAAGGCACCATTTAACAAAATAAATTAATCCCCCATAGGAAGTGTAACTATACTGGCAAAGAAAAGAAAATACTGCATTTTACTGCACAAAGCCATAGCAGGGATGGACACAGAACTCTATTTCTCTCATCCTTCCCCTCGTGTTGATGGGATGAATGAAATGCTTTACCAAAACAGCACGCTGACTGATTTCCACACTGACTGAGTCTCTTCTTTGCTCTCTAATTCACACTGTTAAATGGCAGAGCTACAACAGGCTGCACCTCCCTCGCAGGAAGAGGCATTGAGCTGCAGAGTCCCCAGGCTGGAGCGAGCAGAGTTGACACTGGAGCTGGAGGCCCAAGCAGAATAGGAATCTTGCCATCCCAGAGAGAACAAGAACAGGAGCTTCTTCTGAAACACACAGACAAAAAACAAGTAGCAGTCACTGACAAAATTAACAAAAGTAATCAAAAGTTTGCTGTCTGAAGCAGATCAACTAATTCTGGGAATTACTTGTACCACAATACCATCTCCTTTTCTATATAACTCCCCTCCCCCCGCCTCAACATTTAGCTATTTAGTCCTGATTCATGAAGATGAAATTTCTTGGTGTAGGTTAAGATATTTAAAATTCCAACATTAAAATATCTTTTGCTCTTTCCAGAGGAATAAAATGAACAGCCATGCATAATAAATCTCTTGCAAGAATTTCAGGGTCAGTTTTTTTGTCTAGGTAGACAATGTCCCGAAGTCCTATCTATTTAAAAAAAAAAAAAAAAAAAAAAAAGAACAAATTACAGGCTGGTATTTTATCATAAGTGTTGACTTCACCTGGCAACAATTTCTTCAAGAAGTATTTGTAACTTAACTTTTATACAATTGCGTTGCAGTTGTACAAAAAGAACATTCAGGTCACTACAGAGGATGTTTTAGAAATGTTGTCATCTCTCTCCCACCAATAGCCATATTGAATAAAATAGTTGAATAATTTAATAGAAAAGGTTGTTTATGTAAATTCTGTCTTATGTAGGTTTTTCTGGTTTTCAGTGTATTGTTCCTTAATAGCTCATTTCTGTTATCATCTATTGAGCTCTTTTGTGTCGTAGAAGAATCCCATGGGATTGGAACCAGTTCAGGAGAAGGATGACAAATGGTGCACTGACTGTAAAAAACTTCTAGGTAAAATGTAAGAGTTTCATTGCAACCAGTTTACTAACTCTTAGTTAAATGTGTCTGGTATTTTCTTGATCATTTACAACCTAATTTTGAATATTATATGATGATATAACAAGATAAAAATTGGGATGATACTCTTATCAACAGAACACTTTCAGATAAATAAGATTTTAAGAAAACCCTGAAACAAACAGCTTTCTGCTGCTATGAAGGTAACAAACACAGGCACAAACATATATGAGTTTCAGGGCACTTTCTTTTAGGTGTTTTGCATCTAAGAATCAGTAGGATGATCTTAAAGCAGCTGCTTTCAGATGGATTAGAGAGAATCCAGGAATCTCAAAGTAACTCTCATATGTGGTGAAGGCAATTCAGAATAAGTATAGTCATTACTAGAGGCTGCCAGAAAGTATGCCAAAGGGGTGGAATGTTGCAAAACGTTCTTCTGTCTTGCTAATTTATAGTCCCTTCTCTTGTAACGGAGAAGCTGCACCACTTGTGGATGTTTCCTCTCACTCAATATTTCTATTAATGTGTGTGTACATTTGTAATTATTAGTATTAGTTGGCATTTAAGTACATAGGCTGAATAATTCAGTACTGTAAACACTGTGTATACAAATGCATATCTGAATATATTAACAGGGAAATGAATAATTTAAAGGATACAATATGGGAAAAAGTATTCTGACAAGCTTCTGAAGCTGCATATGTAACCAAAGAACTACTAAAGTAGGGAGAAGGGTGAACTGAAATGCACTTAGTGAGGCATAGAAGGGACTCACAGCTCTACACAAATTATCATTATCAGGATCTGGGAACTGGCCTAGAATACAGGGAGACTTGGAGCTGATTGCCTCCTCCTATTCCTAGACTGCTTGTATGAACTGTGGCATATCTGGCAATCTGAAGGCCATTTTTTAAAGCTGTTTAGACACCTGAAACTAATGGTAATTAGTGGTGGTAAAATATTTTTTAAAAGAATGTCTTGGTGATTTCCACCTCTCTCATGGGTGTTGTGATGTTAGGAATAATGGTGCTCCATAAAGAAAATCAAGTTTCAGTATTTAAAGTGGTGAAAAAACAGGAGGGACCTTTCTTATTTCAATATTTTTTGTTGATGTTAATGGTGCAACAGTCTTTTGGGAATCTGCTCAGGAGCCTGAGTAGGTAGCACCGTTTGAGATACTCCTGCTGTCCAAGCAGTGCCTTGCTTCACTCCATCATCACATCTGCCAACCACATAGGTGGGAAATTTTGAGTGACTCTACATATGTCAGCCATGCCATACTGGAGAAAAAAGGTTTGAAAAACGTGGATAAGTCTGAGTTTTCTGTATTATATTGCATTAACATTGTAATTAGCTTCCAAGTAACAAATGCAGCTGATCAGAAAGTTACCACTGTATTTATATAAGGAGCTGGCACTTATGTGCATATATGTGTGTTTGTGTAACTTTTATATTTAATTTTATATTTGTGTGTGTATATAAACTTTTCAGAGTTTAGGATTATGTTTATGATTTGTATGTTAGAGTACTGTTTATAAAACTATTTTTCTTTTCAAAATATACCTTCTTTTTAATGAAGAAAATATAACTTTTAGGTTGATTCATTATTTTGTTGTTTAGCAAAGCCACTATGGCCATTGGTTCTACTACCCTGAGTGAGATTCTACAAATGCCCTAGAGAATTCCATATTTCTTCTGCCTCATTCCTTTATTCCTGATACCATAGCTAAGGCTGGAGAGTTTTTTGCTGATCTTAAGCTACTATTGGAAGAGAAGATTCTGCCTCACTTGCCATCTCTGGTATCAGCGTTTCTGGTACCTGAAGAAAGGTTGATTGAAACTTTTTACAAATGTATGTAGTGATTGGACAAGGGGTAGTGGCTTGAAACTGAAGGAGGGCAGGTTTAGATTAGATATTAGGAAGAAATTTTTCCTGTGGGGGTGGTGAGGCGCTGGAACGTGTTGCCCAGAGAAGGGTGGACACTCCATCCCTGGAAGTGTTGAGTCCAGGTGGAATGGGACTTCGAGCAACCTGATCTAACAAAAGGTGTCCCTGCCTGTGGCAGTAGGGTTGGAACTGGATGATCTTTAAGGTCCCTTCCAACCCAAACCATTCAGTGATTCCATGAACCTATGAAATTATGAATCTCTGATTCCATGTAAGTGATGTGGGTTGACTGTGGCTGGATGGCAGATGCCCACCAAATCTTCCCTGTCACTCCCCATCTCAGCTGGATGGAGTAGAGAAAACATAACAAAAGGCTTGTGGGTCAACATACAGACAAGGAGAGATCACTCACCAGTTACCACCATGGGCAAAACAGACTCAGGGCTTGCAGTCAGTTCATCACAGTTGTCTCTACCACTTCCACTTTCTCAGGGGGAGGACTTCTCACACTCTAGTACTCACTTTTAACCTTTTCAACCATAGATGTGCTCCCATTGTCAAGACACCATTCAGGTACGTTACTTTGAACTAGTTTGCATTGCTTTTGCTTACTTTTGATTCCCTTGGCTAACTTTTGTTATATATAAAACACACCAAAGAGACAATATTTTCACCTAAGAACTATGATCTTTGAAATAAATTATTGAGAAAAGCATTTCTTTATTACTTTTCTCTATGGATTTAAAGTTCAAATTCAACACCTTGAATTTAATACAGAAATATACAGCACACTGACATTCTTAAAAGCAATGTTGTAGGAGGAATTAAAGATGTAAAGGTCTTTGAAAATACTAAGAGCTACATAAGTTTACTATTGTGGAGGAGAGCAGGAAGAGGTGAAAGAATAGAGAATAATTCATTGCTCTCTCCTACTAGTCTCATTTAATCCAATTTATTAATGCTTAAATTTAGATCTTTATAAATGGACTAGAAGTATGTAAGTAAATATATGCACAAGAATAGATCCATGTAACTTGGTGGAAAGAAAAATAATATTAGGTGCACAAACTTCTGAAATCTCTGATCTCTTCCTGCAAATTCCATTGCAAAAGCAATCACTGGTTTTATATGTATTTACTATGAATTTAGAAGTGTTACCAGATCTCAGGTCTCTCTCTTTAAAAATTGATACATAGATTACATAATCACATATAATTGAACATGAAAATGAAAAATAAGTTTTTCAGGAAACATAATTATTAAAAAAACAAACAAGCAAAAAAAAAAAACCCAAAAACCAAACACTTAAGAGAACACCATACTACGATTTAGTTACAATGCACAAATAATCCCTCCTGAGCATCCTTTATCTCATAAAGAGGCATAAAAATTCAAGCAGATTAAGGTCCTGACATATAATTGTAGAATTAAAAAAAAAAAAAAAAAAAAAAAAAAAAAAAAAAAAAAAAAAAAAAAAAAAAAAAAAAAAAAAAAAAAAAAAAAAAAAAAAAAAAAGAAAAAAAAAGAGGAAGTTAAGAATACTTTATCTGGCAGGGTTATTGTTCTGAGGTTTTGGGTTTTTGGTTGTTTTTGTGTGTGTGGGGTTTTTTTTTTGGTGTGTGTTTTTGTTTGTTTTTGGTTTTGTTTGTAGGAAATTTTGATATATAAATTTAAAACTTTGCAAGTATTTTCAGTTTTGAAATGGAATATTAGTTCAAAAGAAATAATAATCAATACTGTAATATTTTCTATGGTACTTATTCAGGATATAGAAAATTTTTAATTGGATTATTTGAACAGGTGCATGAATCTGAATGTCCTGTGTTTGATGTAACAACTGAAGCAGAAGGCAGTAATCTTTTTACAGAAGGATAAATTAAAAAAAACTCAAACCCTCATTTTCTCTTACTACTGATTTATAAAAATGTCTAACACATTATTATTTATTATGTAAAAGAATACTGATTCTGATTTTTTTTCATTCACATGTTCCTAATCAAACTTGTGAGATCCAAGTTGCTGCTGAACTGTGTATCTGTACATCTGCATTCGTAGACGTGTTGGGTTTCAAATGTGCCTCTACTAGACTATGATAGTCAAAGCTTGAAAAGAATTCTTTGTCAGTGTTTGGCAGTTTATGGTATCTGTGCTTCCATATTCATCATCTACACAGTACTTTACTCTCAATCCAATCATCTTTCTTCAAAATGGTAAGTTACGAAACTCCAGGATGCCTGAAGAGCTAAAATGTGGGTTACCTAGGAAGCTTACTGTATAAAACAGAACATAAGAGTGGAACAGCAAATAAATGACTGTCTGAAACTCTGCAACAAGGTGTTACAATAGGAAATGTAAAGGAAATGAAATAGCTTGGACATTTCTGCATAAACTGCATGCTTTTGCCAGTAAAACAAGTAATTAGATAACTAAGGGTGAGCGTTTATCTGACTTTTTGATTCATAAATCATATCTGTTTGGATATGATCAAAGAAGCAGCCAGAGGATTATGGCTGGATTAGGATGCACATAACCTAAAGTAACTGCACCATATTCTTTCACTATGAAAGGAAACTACTCTTTAACAAATGGATAAAATTGCAATTGTAATAGAAATTGAGCACAAAGGCATTTAAAAATAGAAGGCATAAGTAGAATTTGTTGTTCTTCATTCCAATTAAAAAAACTGAAATTAATTTTGCTGTGAAAAAGAAGCCCTTTATAAATGATGTATTCATAGCCACCACTTACCCGGCAATAATACTACCATTATTAAAAGGGATATTGATGAGTTAGATAAAACTCTGCCTAAAAAACCATATGCAAACAAATGTGATTTCTTTCCCTTTTTTTATTACCCAGTATTAATGCAATTTGTGTCAGAGACTTGTGTATTTCAGACGTGTTTTCTTGTTGCGTGTGCTGTCATATTCTTGTCCTAAATTATTTTCTATTTCCATTGTGTTTATAATAATTTTTCGTGTCCCTGGTGGTGCAGTGGCTAAACCACAGCGTTGTCAACGCTGAGATCTGGGTTCGATTCCCGGTTAGGACACTCCCCGGGCAGATGGAGCTCGCTAGCCCTGTAAGGCAATCCATCTACGTCCTGAGGACCTCGCTGCCACTGTCCAAGCGTGCTTGGCCCCGGCAGATGAACCTCAGGATTAAAGGGTGGGCTCAGTTCCGCGCACAC